>NW_024423897.1:405742-723395 GCF_017311325.1 Ursus maritimus | reverse complement strand
GGCCCTCGCCACCCCTCTGCATCTCATCGCCAGGATAAATGTAGCTACAAACAACGCGGGCCGGGTGCTAATTTGTCAGACGCAGTGCGCGGCTGTGATTCCGAATGCATTAACATTTTCACATGAAATCACTTCAATTTTTAGTGATTAAGAAGTATTTGTTTTAAAGCATCAGGATGATTTACTGTGGGCCTGGGGGGCGGGGGGGGGCAGGGGTGGGGAAGCCCCCAGGTGTGATGTCATTCACAGGCACCGGCATAAACCAAGCTCATGCCAGTCATCACCCTCCGCCCACCTGTGCCCATCACAGGCTTCCTGGGTTTGGGGCTGGAGGTGGCAAGGAGTGGGAGTGTTGCAGGACCAGGGGGTAGAGATGGTGAGGTCTGAGGGTCCCTTGAAGGCACTGGGACCCAGAAGTCTCAGCCCCCACTATCTTCTTGTTTCTTCTTGTCATTCAAGCCCCACTGAAAGTCATCTCCTCACAGAGGCTCCCCTTGGTCCCCTAACCTCATGTGGCGGCTTTGCAACATCAGAGGTGACCTTCTTTATTGACTTACTTACTTGTTTATTCCCCCCCCCATCCCAACATTAGAACACAAGCTTCCAGAGGGACTTTGGCTTGCTCCCTGCTACATCCCCTGTGCCTAGAACAAGCCTGGCACTAAGTAGATGCTCAATATTGGATGGGTGGATGGATGGATGGATGGATGGATGGATGGATGGATGGGTGGATGGATGGGTACAGAAGGGCACGGAAGACTCCTCACCGTACCTCGCATCCTGTCATCCTTAAGTCAAGCTCTCCGTGACTTGAGGAAACCCAGCCCTTCCCTGGCAAGTCACCTCTGGTGTGCCAGTCTCTGGGCACCTGGGAAGCGCAAGTTCATTAGCACCGGGGCTGCACTCCTAGGCCTCCAAACTGCTCCCCAATGCTTGCTCATCACCTCCAGTCTTTAGAACCTCTGTGCCGCCCTCTCTGGATGGATGGGAGCTGCTCTACAGGGTTCCCAACAGATGAGTTCCTCCGGGTCCCAGCTGCTGCCAGCCCTCCCCTCCCCCCCCCCCCCCCCCCCTCCCCTCCCCTTCCCTCCCAGGGGCTCTCAAGCAGGATGGCCTCCCTGGAGCAGCTCACAGGGCAGCCAAGGTCTGGGCGTGAAGGCATGCGCCTGCCGGGGGCACGTGTGTGGCGTGAATCTGCTTATATACTGGCGCGTGTGCAATAGGAGGTCCTCGGAGCTTTGCCAAGTGAGAACCAGGATCCGGCTGGCCTCTCCCCACAGTGGGCACGCAGGAGGCCCTTCCTCACCCTTCTGCCGTCCTAAACTTGTGTGGCTCCCCACCCTCCCCCACTCCCCCAGATCAGACCCCTCCCCCCACCTTACCCCAGTGAAAGGAAAATAACTGGAAGCTTTTATCGTTCAGCAGAAGCAACATCAGAAAACAATTATTGTTTTAATTACCTGCTGTCGCTGTACAAGACAGGGAGGTTGTAAAGCGCGATAAAATCTTTCATGTTAATGGACTGCCAGCCTGGGCCAGGGCACGATTTATGGGACTGCAGCTGGCAACTCCAGTCAGCTGGTATAGAGACCCCAGGGCCCCCTCTCCCTGTCCCTAAGGCCAGGTCTTCCGGGCCGGGGGAGATATGCCAGCACGTACCCAGAAGCGTCCTGGAGGCTCCATTCCCTGCAGGGTGAACCTTGGATTGACCCGTCTTTCTGCTCCACGGAAGACATGCCAGTGTTGGGCTGGAGCTGCAGTGGAGGCCTGTCTCCCCACAACCCTGCTCTGCTGTGGCCACCCCCATCCTCCAGCCACCCCCATAAGCCCTGTCTCCTGCCCTCTGCCTTCTGGCAGAGGTCCTCATCTGTCCTCCTGCTTTCAGCCCAGCCAGCGTTACTGCTGTGCCTGCATCTCCCCAAAGCCCCAGATGGCACACCCCTGCCTGGGGAACCCTCCTCCCTTTTAAGCACTTTCACACAGCTTTGAGGGGGTACTGTCATGATTCCCATTTTACAGATATGGAAACTGAGGCATGGAGAAGTCAAGTGTTTGGCTGTCAGTCTGACTTCAGAGAGAGGGCTGGTCTGAAGATTAAATGGGGTAACAGTTATGAAGTCCTTGAAACAGTGCCAGGAATAGAGTTCATGGCCAATACATTTTAGCTCTAATAATAATTCTTGCTGTCATTGCTGTTCAACTTGGAGCAAATAACTTAGCTGCTTTAGTTATACCTCACTTTCCTTACCTATAAAATGGGGACATTGCTCCCCTACCCTATAGGGTGAGGGCATCAAATAAGCCCGTGCCATAGTGAGTGGCATAGGGCAAGGTGTGTGGTGAGAACAGAGGACCTGTTAGCTGCTGGCCTTGCTGTTGCCATGGTAACGGTGGCAGAAGTTGAGGCTGTGAAGATAAGTTGAGTCCACATTATGCAAGGCCCTTAATGCCACACCAAGGAGTTTCAAGCCATTCCAGAGACAGTGGGGACCTGCTGAAGACTTGAAATCAGGACACACATGATCAGATCTGGGTTTTAGAAGGATCATGGTGGTCCAATGGCAGATCAGTGGGTGAGAGAGCAAAGCTCAGAACCAGAATGATCCAGATGATGGCTGACAAGGCCTGCACCCTGGCCATGGCAGGGACAGTACCAAAGCCATGAAGACCCAGTGTCAAGCATGGGTCTGGCATGCGTGGTGGTCACTCTCGCTGACAGTATGTAGGTAACAGGCTAAGTTCCAGGGCACAGCAGGAATATCTGGGGCTGCAGCCAAGTCCAAGTAGGGAAGAGAATCTTTAGGCCGTTGGCAGGGACTGGGGTGGGGCTTTCTCTGAGCAACCTCAGGAGCCTGGCCATGTCCCCCGGACAGGCTTGGGTGCAGGCTGGGAGTCTGCGTGGATGGCCTCGCTTGTTCATTCATTCACTCACCACTCGTTCGTACATCCCTTAACTCAAGTCCTCAACAAATGTTTGTTGAGCACCATTCTGTACCAGGCTCTGAGCCAGACCCTGGGGACGCGGGGAAGTATGGCGGCGCCCTCCTGAAGGCTGGTGCTCTCGTGGAGGAGATGGGCAACGAGCCAGTGAGCACATGAAGAAATGGAATAATTGCATGCTGTCGGGAGTGCAGAGAACAGAGAAGGCACTGAGATAGAGGTCCCCCTCCTCTCTCCTCCTCTCGCTCCCTGGCCTGTCTGCCTGTGAGAAGTGGCTCGCGGCTCCCCGGCCCTGCCGAGATGCATGGTTGGCATTAGTGGCCCAGCCTGCCCGATACGTCTCCCTGTCTTCTCTGGATTACTTCCACCATTTTGGCTATCACTTCAGAACTCTAATATATTCCTCAGGGCCCGGGAGGGGCCATTCATTTAAAGATCTTTCTATGGAGTCTTCTCCTCTGAGGACCTGAGGGAAAGAAAAATGCCAGGAGAGGACGAAAAAGAGAGCAAGAGGAATCTGATATCAGAACTCCCAAGCAGCAGGAGATGCAGTAGGGATCAGGGCCCAGCTTGCTCAGAGACGTATCTATCCAGTAGTGTAAGTACTTCCCCTCCTCCCTTCTGCCTGCACCCCTGCAGGAATCTGAGCTCTGACATCCCACCCCCCTAAGGGGAAGCTGTCCCCAGGTGCTGGGAGATGGTGTCCCTGATTATAATTCAGTTTGCAGGCGTTCCTCCCTCCTCCCTCCCAGTTCTCTGACAGGCCTCATGTGTCCTGTGAGGGCTCCTGTGGAGACAGCCTCGGTGCGCTCTGTCCCCTGTAGCTGGGCCAGAGTGGCTGGCAAGCTGGACCCACCCTGTGCCAGGTGGCTAGAGAAAACAGGCCAGTGGGACACCCCCGCGGCAGCATGGAGTGCAGGAAGGAGATAAGCTTGCTCTGGGCCATGATCGGTGCTTGTAGGACTCTCCAGGCTGGGAGTCATCACCCCTTCGGGATTTCAGGTGGCAGCTACTTCTCATGAAAGCATTCAGAAGTTCTAGGTCCCTGCCTGGCACTGTGGGCAACCTCTGCCCTCTGCAAGCAGTGTGGCCAAGGAGAGAGGTGGTCTCAGGCTGTCTTGGAGGGGTGACAGGGGCTCTCACGCATCTCATGAGGCTGAAAATGAGGTCTCTGGCCAGGGGATGGCTTGGTACACCTGGTATTGGTACAACCGAGGAAATATGTGCCCACGGGTGAAGGTGACCTCACGGCATGCTTGGAAAACAGGGATGCCTGCACCTGGGGGCTCAGGGTCACCTGCCAGGCCTGCCTCTCTTCTAAGTGTGAACAGAGGCTGCCTGCCCAGCCCACTGTATGGCAGTTGGGCAGCTCGCCGGGCCCCCTGCCCATGGCCGAGAGAGGTCCTCATCAGGCTTCTCTAACAACCCTAGTCCAAATTTCAGGAAATTCCCTGATCCCCTCCCAACAGCTCCAGATGCTCCAGAGCCTCTGATCCATTTCTCTCATGTGCTGGCATTTTTCTGCCTGGCTCCATCCCCTTCCCTCCTGTCAAACACGTGAAATCACTGGGCTCCTCAAAGGCCAATGCCAAGTCCCTCCTCAGCATGCAGGTGTATGAGTGAGTGTGGAGGGAAGTGTGGGTGTGTGAGTAAACACTTGTGTGCCTGAACATTGGTGTAGAGGCACCAACATCAGTAGAAATGGATGCTTTGAGAAAGGGTGTGTGTGTGTGTGTGTGTCCTCTGACTCTGTGTATCCTACCTGTTCTGGGGTGTGGGTCCCCTGTGAAAGTGTATCTTAAAAATGGATTAATCTGGAATTTGAAGCAACTGTTTTATCATTGATAAGGAGCTGACAAAGAAAGGAAACAAAAGGTCTGAATTAATACACAGTGTTCTGGATAGAGAAGTGTAAGATGTGAGCTCAGCCAAGAATTGGAGCTAATCTTTTTTTTTTAACATTTAAATAAAAGATCTGGAAGAGAATGTGTACAGTGAAATCACCAAGTTTGCAGTTAAATCTAAACTCTCCTGGGTGGTAGTAAAATGCCAGGCTGGTGAGGGATAAGCTTTAGAGAATCTTATCTTGAAAGGCAGTGGGTTGGGCAGAGAATGGCCAGCAAGTTTTAGTTGGGGGAAAATAATGCGGATGGTGTCTGGGGAACGGTATTTGAAGTTTCTTTCCTAAAGAGGGACCCAGAAAGGCAATAGAAGGCTGGACATGGTTGGGAAGGGAGTTTGAAGCAAGCCATAAATGTTCCCTTCTCCTGACACATGAGCAAGGGGCACGTGCGTCAACATTCTGGTGTATTTGTGCTCATGCCTCCTTAGGAGGGCCCCCCACCCAAGATGGGGGGAACCTGGGTTTTATTACAGACTTACATGATCTGAATAATTCATTTGCCTTCCTTTGCCCTCAGTTTGTATGTCTGTGAAATGGAAGTCGTGATCCCTGGGGCCTGCTGCACAGGAGTGAGAGACGCTGAGCTCTCACACAGAGGAGTGTATAGGCAACTATAAAGTTCACTACAGCCACGAGTGGTTGTTCTCAAGAGAGTTGTGATGAGAAGGCAACTGTCGTATAAAATCAGACTACCCCGCCTGGGACAACTGGGTACAGAGAGAAGCTAAGCAGGAATATGGTAGAAATCTATAACATCAGAAAGGGTGTAGAGAAGGAACATGGGCTCCTTCACTAAATCCCAGCCTGACAGAATGAACCTCTCCCCATTCCTGGACCCCACCAAAGCTCAAGAGAGGTAAGTTTAAAACCAATAACAGGAAATCCTGCTGCACTCAGCAGGGAATAAACTTTGAAAATCATTTCCCCTAGAGGTGATACAGGCTGGAAATATAAATTGCTTCCGGAAAGGTTAGATAAGTTCATGGATGGTGGAGTCAGAATAGTTCTTAGGCAAAATTAGAATGTTGGGAGGTCTCCAGGCTGTGAGGATGATGTCAGAGAGGAAGTCCTGTCACAGCCAAATGCCTGGGCCAGACCGAACCACCTGGTAGTCCTGCCTCTGTACGTGTGTGTGTCTGAGCCTGTATTTGGGACTACCTTGTCCCTATCTGATGAAAATGGCTCCTCACTTACCAGTCCACTGCTGTTCTGAAACTTTACTTCCTCCCCAGTCCCTCACCCCCATTGCTGTCCCCTATCCCCGCCCTCCCATTTCCACCTTCACAGTGTTGACCTGTGCTCCATCTTGCCCCGTCCATCTCCCCTGTCACCATAGAGCAGCCACACACCCTCCCTCTGTGTACTGTCTTCCAGCACAGGCACCTTGCTTGGCAGTGCCCATGAGCCAGTGAGGACTGGAAGCTCCGCCAGGCCCTCCAGTTAATGCTGTTGGCATGCAGAGTCTCTCTCCAGCTGCCTGCCCAGGGCCCATCTCTGCCTGGCTGTCTCTTCCAGGGTCCCCAGCAGAGGCTGACTGAATGAAGACTGACGTTCAAGCCCTTCAGGAACCCACAACCCTGGAGAGCTTGGACACCTGAGGATGGACTGATACCTATGCTGGGGACAATGTTACCATCAGGAAGCGGGCCTGCTTGGGTCTGGGCCAAGTTATCTGTCTCATGCAGAAGGTCTTGGGGGACTTGGATTAGCAAGGGGAGGCAAGATTATGGAGTCTGCTTCCCCACTGTGGTTCTTAGGTCCTCTGAGCCCTTTCCGAGTTACCATGGATGGGCTGTGGGCTCTGTGTTAGCACCACAGATAGCGGTCCCTGAGGCAGCGCATGCTTTCAGCACCACGGACAGCTCTGCTTGGTGCCACTGCCCGCTCTTGAGGCCACTCCACCTACCTCTGCTCCTACCTCTGCTGGCTCCCCTGGGGAAGTCCCCGCCACCACCTCCAGAGGATTCATTAATCCATTCAACAAGATTCACTGGGCACCTGCCTACTATGTGCTAGCCTCTGTTTTAGATGCTGGGAGCACATCACTGAGCAAAACAAATACTCGCCCTGTGGAGCCTCCGTTCCTCCAGGTCTGGACTCCTGCCCGATAGGCTTCCACTGATGTTCCCCGAGCTTGCTCCAGGCAAGGTGGCCCTGCATGTCCATGGAAGGTGAACATGTTATGCTTTCTTACAAACCCGATTCTGCTGTTTAACTTGTGTGAGGGAGCTGGAGAGGCAGAGAGTAGGCATTGGTGAGGCCCAGTTCAGATGGTATTTTAGGATTCTAGAAAGCCAGCGGCATCTAGTCATGCCTCTGCTGAAAAACCTTCCATGGTTCCCCAGTGCCTCTGGAAATGAATAGCAGTTTCCCAAGCTATCAGTCCAGCCCCTGGTAAAATGTTGCTCCCCCATCTTGCCAGTCCTGTCTTTGTGCCTCTCTTCTCTTGTTTCCTACACTCCAGCCAAACTGGATTCTCAGTTAAGCATCTTTTGGTTGCAATATGACAGAACACTCAACTCAAACAGACTTAAACAGTAAATGGATGTTATTGACTCTTGTAACTAAAAAGCCCAAAGGTATGGCTGACTTTGGGCAAGGCTTGATCCACTGGCTCAAACGATGTCACTCAGCAACTACTCTCTCCGTTTCTCTGCTCTGCCGTCTGTGGCTTTGGCTACATGCTTGGCATCCTCAGGGCAGCGCCCAACAACTCCACACACTCCTTGTCTTGGTAGCAAAATGACTGCAGCAGCCCAACCCCCACATCATTCATTGACTGGCTCCCACACCTCTCCCAAACCAATCACCAAATCCAGGACAGGAAATACAATTGGTTTAAGCCAATCAGGGCCCACTCCTGGAGCTGGTGGGAGAGTCATTTCTACCCAACACACACAGCTGAATGTAGAACAACAGGGGATCCCCAGAGAAGTGGTTTGGGACAATGGGAGAGATGGAAGCTGGGGAGGAGTCAGCAGGTGTCCAGTCATTGAACATTATTTTCTTTTCTGCTTCCCTGATTTGGTACCTGCCGCTCCCCTGTCGTCTCTCCTGCTGATACCCTGTGCCACCTCCAAGGCCTTTCTCAGATGCTACTGCCTTGCTCACTCTGCTCCTTTAGCTCCCGTCAGGAAGTCACGTCTACCTCCTCTGATCCCTCACTGCACTTAGCTCACTTCTCCCTTCTGTCTTCTCCCCATTCCCTGATCCACAGGCAGTGAGTGGAGTGGACATGCAACCCAGGGCACGTGTGCTGGATGCAACTGGGTGATGGATGGCTGTTGTCACATTGGCTCAGTGGGGTGGGATAACAGCATTGCTGATCCACAGACAGGCCAGGAGGACCAGCAGGCTGGGCAGGCCCAGGGCCATCCCTCATGGCCACGTCCACAGGGCCTGGGCTGTCCCTTGCCATCACCCCTAGTGAAGGCTTGGACTTGCTCAGTCTGTGGGTGGAGTCTTTGCCTCTGAAACTGTCCTGCAGTGCCTGTCTAGATGTGACAGGAACCAGGCAGCACCCTGGGTTCTTTGTCCTCCTGTGGTTTCACTACCTCCTTTTTCTTCTCAGCGTTAACCTCCTTCAGGCCTCTCTAGCATTGGCGGGGGGAGTTAGTGGGGAGAGGGAGGACTCGTGAGGACCCTGGTGGCCTAAGAGAGGTGGGGCACTGGATCGGAGTGTCCGAGGGAGTGGGGAAGGAGCACAGCCGTGCTGACATGAGGGGGCGCAGATAGGAGGTGGGGCAGTGACAGGAGTTGGGCTGTGGGTCTGCGGAGGGACCAGAGCCATTATTCATTCCCACCACCAAGCCTTCCAGCTTCCCTCAATGAGGTGACACTCACACTTTCAAGCTCTTGTTTTAATAACCAGTTGGGCCCAGCCAGGGGCTGACCACATCTCGTCATTTCTTTCTGTTTGATTGGGGCCCTCACCCTGTCCGGGAGCCACTGATCTGGAGCAGACCTCAGGGTGGCCAAGCCCTCAAGTGAGGGACAAGCAGGGATTCACTGTGAAGGAGCTGGTAGGCAGAACAAGAGGGAGGCTTCTCCCCAACCTGGCCCCGGGCCTCCCTGATGACCGTCTTCTAAATCACTAAACAAGGGGATATATCATCACCAGGCCAACTTCAGAGAAATCTCATTCTGCAGTGGGGTAAATGGGACCAGATGACAGGAAGACCTGCGCAGGTGACCCCACATTGACAGCCTTGCAAAAAGGCAGTCGTGGCGGGGTTGGTGAGAGCTTCCTGCCTTCCTCAATCTCGCCCTTCTCATCGATGTCCCCCGTCCTCAAGTGGCCAAGGTGGGGAAAGCTGCTTCCCTCCTTCTGGATATTTGGGCATGGGTTTCCTCACCGAAGGTGTCTCAGTCTATTTGGGCTTCTGTAACAGAAAATACCACAGACTGTGTGGCTTATAAACAGAGATCTCCCTCTCAGTTCTGGTGGCAGAGAAGTCCAAGATGAGGGTGCCGGCAGATTGAGTGGTAAGGGCCTGCTTCCCGGTTCAGATACGGCCATCTCTTCCCCGTGTCTCACATGTAGCAGGCTGTCTAGGGTCTCTTTTATGGGGGCACTAATCCCATTCATGAGGGCTCCCACTAATGACCTAGTCACCTTCCAAAGGCCCACCTCCTAATACCACTGGGGATTCGGATTTCAACTTATGAATGGGGGGACCCCACAAACATTTGGTCTGTAGCAGAGGGTGGTGAATGACTAGGCATCGAATGCCTGCCGTGTGACTTGGTTGTGCACTGAAGGCCATGGTAGGCAGGGAGTATTCTTTTCTCTTCCACTAACCTTGTACGGTGCGGAGGTCCGACAGCGTGGTAATGACCACAAAGCTAAAGTTGGAGGGGCGCCCAGTGTCTGCTCCGGTTTATCTTCTTCAAGCCACAGAGCTGCCCAGTGATCCAACTGTAGGTGCCATTTGCAAACAGGGATGTGCCAGATGCTAAGGGACTTGGACGGGGCACACTGCCAGGCAGAGGTGAAGCTGGGACTGAGACCCAGGCCTTCAGCTCTCAGGTCAGTGTTCTGCCCCCATCCCAAGCCTCACCCAGGGCTCGACCCAGGAATGCTGTGAGGTGTTAGGATATGCACCCTGGAGCCAGACTGCTGGCTCTGCCACTTCTAGCAATGTGACCTTGGGCAAGTTACTTCATCTCTCTGAGCCTTAGTTTGTCACCTGTAAAATGGGAATAGTGATAGTACCTAACTCATGAACTTGTTGAGAGAATTAAGTGACATGTTATGTATGCATATATATGTACATAAAGAATTTCTAATCAAGTTCAACACAAGCTTACCACAGGTCCTTGCAGTCCCACTCCCAAGAGAAACGAAGACCTGTCCACCAAAGCCTGTATGTGAATGTTCCCAGCAGCTGTGTGATCACCAAGATCTAGAAATAGCACCGGTGGATGGGTAAGCAAGCCGCGGTACATTTATATGATGGGATACTGCTCAGCAATAAAAAGGAACCAAGCGCTGACTCAAGCAGCAGCACCCGTGAACCTCAAAAGCACTGTGCTAAGTGAGAGAAGCCAGGCACGAAAGGCTGCACACTGTATAATCCCGCTTCTGTGGCATTCTAGGAAAGGGAAAACTGTAGTGACAGAAAGCAGACCAGTGGTTGCTGGGGTTGGGAGAAGGGACTGATAGTAAAAGGACTATAGGGAACATTTTTAGGGGGAACAAAACTGTTTCCTGTTTTGATTGTGGTGGTGGGTACCCTTGTCAAACCAAATCAGACTATGGATTTGAAGGGGCGAGTTTTATTTTATACATCAAAAAAAACAACCCTGACTTTTTAAAAAGATTTCATTTATTTATTTATTTATTTGAGAGAAAGAGAGCAGGAGGAGGGGCAGAGGGAGAGGCAGAGAATCTCATGCAGACTCAGCAGTGAGCGTGTTGGGGGGGCGGTGATCTCACGACCCTGAGATCATGAACTGAGCTGAAACCAAGAGTCGGAGGCTTAACCCACTGAGCCACCCGGGCGCCCCAGATAACCCTGATTTTTAAAAAGCAGAGCCTGGGGCATAGTAGACACTACGTAAGTGTTAGCTGCCATAATTATCATTATTATCCCTCTTCTGATGCTGATTACCCAGGGAAGAGCCTCTGGATTGGTGGTTCACGTCCCAGACCCACCCTGGTCCACCCTGGCTGGGCATCAGCACCCAGCCTCCCGCTCAGGCTGGCAGGGGAGGACACGGTGGGGAGTCTTGGCCCACCCCACCCACTCCGTGCTTGCAGACAGACCGGGAGGGAACGCCTGGGGGGGGGGGCGCTTGGCTGTTTCCTGAGTCTGGTTTCCTTCCTGCTGACCCCGTGAGGCACTCAGTGACATGTTAGCAAGAAAGATGCCATGAGAAGTAAAGTCTGTTATGAATTATTCTTCTTGGGGCTAATTATAGGCACAGAGGATTATTTACAGAGGCAGGAGGCAGCAGGGAGGGAGAGGGGCTCGGAGGCGAGGTGTGGAGACGCAGTGGAGGGCCGGAGAGAGTTAAGCAAATGGGGTTGTGTTTGGGGGAGTAAAGGCACTTTTTAAATAAAAGCTATAACTAAACTCGGGTCCGCACTGATGAAAGTGTCTCAACAGACATATTAGAGGTCCCAGGCTTTGTCATGTCCTTGAGACAGACTGGGATGGATCCCATGAGCCTGGGGGTTCTCTGGGTGGGGTGTGGGGCAAACATGGAATCCCAGGGGGTTGCGGACCAGTGTCTGCACCGCTGCCCAGCCCCGCTCTCTTCTCCTGGGCTTTTCGTGTTCCGGTCCGGCGGAGGGTTATTTCCACCCACCGAGGTGGGAGTGGCGGCCAGACTGAGCCAGATATGGGCACCCTCTGGTTCTACAGGCCAGTGAGAGAAGGGGCCAGAGGGGACTTGGCTGGACTGTGTTACCCCAAAAGAGAGCAGCCAGTCATGGCTCCGGGAGTGTGCGGCCTGGTATGACCCAGCTTCCTTCTTCACAGGAGGGGGAAACCAGTGTTTGTGTGAGACTTCCTAGTCTTTAAATGGTGGTTTAAACCTACAAGACACATCTAGAGGCCTGTGGACCAGCAGTTTGCAGCTTCTGAAAGCCAGCCTCTCCTCTCGTTGTTCCATTTGGAAGATAGAGGCCCAGGCAGGGCGGAGGCTCAGCGACTCTCTGTGACCTCCTGCACTCAGTGGTCCTCAGAGCTCAGTCCGGCCACGGACTCCCCGCCCCGTGCTCGGCAGACAGCAGTCACTACACGTATGGGGTTGCCACAGGGTGGGTCGATGGCTCTCTCGATCTTGCCCGCCCTGGAGCGTGAGCAGTGGGCTTTCCCAGTTAACTATGCCTGGCTGTGTGGCCATCTATCCACTGAGCCAGGCAGGAAATGACAGCGTCATCTTCTGCTCCCTGTTCCCTCCCTCCTTACCCCGCCCCCCAGATGCTCTTCCCATCCGTCCCTGTCTCCAGCAGCCTGTTCCAGGTCAGGCTGCTCCCTCTGCAGTGTGGCCACAGCCTCCACTCTCTTCCTGCTTGCGTGACAGAGCCGTCTCTCCAGCATGTCGCTCCCATCGGCCCAGCTTTCCCGCGTGCGGTGTCCTGGCACAGGTTCAAACCTCTCCTAACTGAACCTCTGCCGCCACCGGATATGTCCTGCCTCGACTTCTTTACTTCTGCCATTACCCCAGCCTAGAATGCCCTTCCCCACTGCCCCCTCCAGGCCACTGCCTTTCCCCCGAGGCAAGTGCATCCCCTGGCCTCTTCCATGCAGCAGGGCACACGTGCTGTGTGCTGCACCTGCCAACCGCCCCCCCCCCCGGACAGTGAGCACCCCAGAAGCCCCCCACAGTGCAGGGCTCAGGGCCTGGCACCGAGCAGATCCTGCACAAACTTACTTATTCCTTCACTTGGAAGCATGCAGTGAGGGCCTCCAATATCCCAGGACATGTTCCAGGTGATCGAGGTGGACAGGCTGTCCACTCCTGGAGCTGCCCTGCTACTTCCAGGCAGCAAAAGGGTCACACAGGGAACCTGTCAGAGTGCCAGGGGTACTGTTTGATATGCAGCACTCAGGGAAAGCCTCTCTGAGGAGGTATCCTGAGCCAAGATCTGGACGACGAGGGTGAGCTACAGCATCAGTAGGAAGGGCATCCTGGGCAGAGGGAACAGCAGGTACGACGGCTCTGAGGCAGGACTGATCTTAGAGTGCTAGGAGAACAGGTGAGAGGCCACAGGATTAGATGGTGATTTGGGCCGGGGGGGAGGGGGACAATGGCCTGTGACATCTGAAGGGACAGGAGAAAAAGGGACAGGAGAGGCAGAGCCAGCAGCTTTCCAGCTGGGGTAGTGACAATGCTGTTTGCATGGGGAACTAACCGTTTGGAGTGGCCACGCAGGATGGCTGAGAGGACGTGTCCTAGCTACAGGCCCGAAGGTCCTGCCGTGGGGTTGTTGGGGTCTTCTGCCCCAAGGTCCTCGTTGAAGCCCACCATTCTCCAGGAGCAAGGAGAAAGCAGGTCAGAGGGACAGGAGGAAGGGAAGAGCCTCAGCCGAGCCCTGACAGTGGAGGCCAGGAGGAGCTCCTGAGTCAGACGGAGGAGGCACTGACAAGTGAGAGAAAGGGTTTTAGTGGAGTGGTGGAGCCAGGAACAGGAGAGAGGACAGAAGTAGACCTGAGAGGGCAAGAAAGAGAAGGGACCCAGGCTGGAGAGGGGCAAAAGAGTCAAACAAGTGTTTTTCTTGTCCTTGATGGAGGAGAGTTGAGCATCCTTGGAGACCTGTGGGCTTTCGAGGCATTTTACACAGCCTGGTGACTCTGCCTCCAGGAAGCCCTCCTGGATGCTTCAGATCAAGCCCCCAGTTATGTGTTCTCATGACACCAGTGCTTCTGTACCAGAACTCTGGGTTATAACCTTGACTTCCTGCTCTGACAGCTAGCCAATGTCTGTCTTCCATAAGTGGGTGAGCTCCTGAGAGAGGGGCCTGGGTTTTACCCTCTGTGTAAAATTCAGGCCGTCACCCAGGGCCTGGCGGGAGAGGCTGAGGATGCCAGGAGAGTAGGCACAGTCCTGGCGTGGAGGCCCCAGAGGGAGCCAAGGCTGCCGGGTGGTGAATTGGCCCAGAAGGAGGTCATGCTGACCTTGAAGCCAGCAGGCCTGTGGGCTGTGAGCACATCTCAGCAGGGCTGGACGTCCGAAAGCAGGGTGGCTACAGACATGACACAAGTGCTCTGTGGCCGGAGCCTCCACGGGAGCACCCAGCCCCTCTCAGCCCCCACCCCATCGCGTGCCATTTGTGCGGCTCCAATGGCAGCACCCACTTTCTGGTTCAGGGGCAGATGAAGGTCTGCCTGGCCCACATCCGTCTACAGCTGGGCTGTAGCCGGCTGTAAGCTCCCAACAGCAGGACAGGCCCTGGCTGGGTCTTTGCTGGACGAAAGGTTGCTCAGACGACCCTCCCCGTCCTCACCCAGCCCCTTTCTCTGGGATGAGGTTTGGCAGAGGGGCTCTGCGCCCCTCAGGGACTGACCTGCCGTCCCAGCTGGTGCAAGCAGGAGGGCTGGGGTGTGCGGCCTGCCACGCCGAGCCGAGAGTCCTCTTCAGGGCCTCCCTTGGGTGGGGGCCCCCACCAGGGAACAGGAGCCGAGGTGGGAGACCCTCTGCAGCCTTTAGCGTCCCTCGATTCATTAAGACCTGTAAATTTCTCATTAATATACTTAAAGTTCGTTTTAAGGGGAACAAGCACAGAGATAATTGATAATAAACCCTCAGTTAATGCCCTCGGTTTACTGTATGTAATTTATATCCGCAGATAGCATCCCTCGCTCCCAATTACCCATTTAGCTGTGGCGATAACAGCAGTTCAATCAGACCGATACCAACTTTTATATATTCCAGCCCGAGAGCAGTAAATACCCACACAGGGAGACTCACTGGGCCCACTGTATTTTTGTATTAAGATTTAAATATTCATGCAATTATTAGAGATTTATTAAGAGCTAATGACCCCTTCAAGAGGCTCTAAATCTTCACCCACAGAGGCCCTGGCCCTCCTCTCCCCCTTTGCCCCTATCTCTCCTTATTGCCCCCTCCCCCCAAATCAGAAAAATGAGCTGTGCTTCCACAGCCCAGATGACATCATAGCATCACCCATGTTTCCATGGCTACGGCAGACAGGGGAGGTGCAGGCCAAGGACCAAGGTCAGGCCCAGGGAGGGGCTGGGCTTCATGAGGGTGGAGGCTCTTGCTCCCTTCCCAGCCAGATAGGGAAGACTCAAGGATGAGGAGGCTGCTTACCCACCCGCTCCACACCCCCACTGACCAGCAGCCTCCACACTGCACCCTCCTCCAGGCTGGCTTCCCGGAGCACCCCCTCCCCACCTCATTCTGGCATTAGCGCCACCCGACCCCCATCCACCCCCAGATTCCTCCTACCCTCACACTTGTCTGAGTCTGCCCATCCCTTTAGGGGAGAGAGTACGCCAGCTTCTCTTTCCCCTGCCGTGGCAACTTTCCTTCCTGTCTCATTTTTAAATGCTCCACCCTGATTGCATCAAAGATGAGAGAGTGTGCAGGGATCTGGGGTTCTGGGACTCAAGGCCCAGAGAGGGCAGTGGCTTGCCTCAGGCTGCACAGCAAGGCCTAGGCCACCTGTCTCTCCTGCCTCCATGTTCCCTCACACCCTCTCCCCTACCTTCCTCTAGTCCCCGCAGCAAACCTCCTCCCAAGACCTCGGAGCCCATTAAAGGGGCAGGAAAGATAATGAACAAACCAGGAAAACATGAAATCAATATTAGGAGAAAAAAGTACGGCTGCCATTAAGTACAATAAACAAGCTGGTAATTATTTGGACAGCGGGTAATTAAAATGGGGTGAGGGCTCATTACTGTCTCGGTCAGGGGTATGAGGGGCGCAGCCAGACACCCTCTTCCCTGCTGGAAGTTCACAGCCAGGCCTGGGCTCTGACCCACCAGAATTTGGGGGGGAGGGGGGATGCTCGTCATAGGGTGTTTCATCTGTGAATGCCCACCCCTGTCCTACCTGCGTCTGTCTTCAGCAGCCTTCTCTGGCTCTCAGTGGGTCAGGATCTGAGGACCAGACCCAAGGCAAGCAAGGCAGGGCAGCCGTTAGCCCTCCGTCTGCCCCTTCTCCTGACCCCACTGTTTTCCCGGAGCAGGGTGCGGCTCTCCCTCTCTCCAGCCCTTAGGCTCTAGGGGAGGGGCAGTGCCTGCAGGCCTCAGCTGAGGGTGGAGGCCTGTGCCGACAATTAAATCCCAGCCACCTGGGGTGGTGGACTGACGACTCCTCCAGCCTCTGCCCAGACCCCAGGGGACTTCCTTCAGGAAGCCTTGATGAGGAGAGGTCCTGGGGGGGAAGACAGGTTGATGGGGTGCTGGCAAAGGTGGGAAGAGCCAGGGAGGAGGAGACCAGGAGGGCAGGGCAGTGACTGGTGGGCCCTCGCCCTGGTGGGACCCCGGTTTCTTAGGTCTGTAAAGTTGGAGGAGACCTTGGACATTGTCCAGTCTAGCTTTGGCCTGCCAACTTGCTTGGCCCACAAGGCGTTTAAATGTTTAAATTAGTTGTCAACGTTTTAAAACAGGAAATTTCACATAAAAATGGATTTCCAGCTTCTCTTCAAAGATGAAAACCCAGTGCGTCTTGGCCAGCCTGCCTGTGGAGTAGCAGCCGGCTGGGCTGGGCTGGGCTGGGCTGACCTTTCGGACAGGCATCTTTACTCTCCATGTCTGGCCCCCGCCCAACCCTTGAAGATACCTGACTTTGCCACCCACGACCCTTCTGAGGCTCAGAGAGGCCAGTGACTTGCCCGAGGCCACATGGTCTTGTAGAGGCAGAGTGTGGACTGGAGACCCAGTCTTCTGATGCCTGGCTGAGGTCTCTGGCCCCTGCTCTCAGCAAGTACGTGCCCCGGGCCAGTCGCTGGCAGGGATAGAGATGACACAGCGCCCCGACCAGAGCTTGCCGTAAGTCAGGGGGATGCTCTGACTCAGCCGCAGTTACTGCCCCCAGCTGGCCAGTCCTCGAGGTGGACACTGCTGAGGAGGGGACTCACACCTGCTGCATGCCCTGAAGGGCGCACAGTCTGATGGAAGAGGCAGCCATGGTCCCGCCAGCCTGTGTCAGTGAGTAATGCTCTCTCAGCCAGAAGCCAGACGAGCAAGCCATGTGTCTCCTGCACAGAGAGGAGCTGGAGAGGCATCAGGAGAAGGTGACACCTTGAATTATGAGTTGACAGGGCTGGTGGGCATTGGGAGTGGGTGGGGTGCCCTGCAGGTGCAGGGGAAAGTTCGAGTGAGGGGAAGGGTGCAGGAGTGCGGTGAGAGGGGATTAGTGGATGCACTGAGCGGTGCCCAGGATGAGGCTGCTGCCCTGGGTGGGGTAGGGCTGGGTTACAGGGAGCTGAGCTTCACCCTGTGGTCAGTGGGAACCGTTTCAGGGGTTCGCAGTGTGGGATGAGATTTTCTTTCTAAAAATAGCACTGTGCTGGTAGAGTTGAGGGTGGCGCCGAAGCCAGGAGATGGCCCACGGGAAGGCACGTTTTGGGCACTGCGGGGTGGGGGCTGAGGAGTTGGGGAGCCCTACAGCGAGAGAGGAGAGAGGAAGAAGTGGGTGGGCGGGAGGCTGGGGGCACTCAGGGGGCTAGAATAGTGGTCAGGGAGCAAGAGGGTCTCGTGGCTCTGCGATTCGCCCTGAGGCTCCGTGGGGGAATAGCCCTGCTGACTGAGAGCAATCCCTGGGAGCAGGAGGTTTGGGGGAGCCACTGAGCCCAACTTGGGACGTGCCTGGTGTGAGGTTCTGGGAGTGATCTGGAAGCAGGGAAAGTAGAGCTCAGCAGTGAGGGGGCTGGGGACCCTAGCTGGGGGCCATGGGAGCAGACTCAGGAGAGGGCAGAGTAGCAGGGCAAGCCGCGTGGTGGGGAACGGAGGAGGAGCTGGGGTGCAGGCTCGGACACGGCTGCTGCTGCTAGGAGCAGGATCGGGACTGGGTTTTCCTCTGGGTCCCTGTACGCAGAGAGGTCCAGGTGGGCTCAGCTGCCGAGAATGGGGTCACGGGATGGCTGATGATCTTTGGTCTCAGGGTTACCATCCTGGTGAGGGCGTCGGCCACCCCGGCCAGATTTAGCCCAAAGGACAGTAGGCAGTGTTGGGGGTGTGTGTGTGTACGTGTGTGTGTACGTGTGTACAAGGCTTGGTGTGTATGTGCGCGTGAATGCCAGAGCACTTGGCCCAGCGAGTGTGATTCTGGAACACTGTGTGCCCAGGACTTCCTAGGTGGGCCTGTGACCACTGGATGCTCCATGTGGCAAGGACTGGAGTCTGTCTTGGGTACTGCTCTGTGGCCCATGCCTAGCTCGTGGCCGGCACGTTGCATCCGGCACGTAATTGGTGAACGCATGTGTCCTGGCTAAGAGCTTAGGGCACTGTAGCCATCTGGCCTGGGTAGGAATCCATCGCTCACTACTTACTTCACCTCTCTGTCCCTCGGTTTCATTGCCTGGAAATTGGAAATTTAAAATAGCTCTTTGCCTTCTAGAATTATTGTGAGGGTTAAATAAGAAAATCCATGTTCTGCTAAGACCGCGTATATGTGTGAGCGTGTGCGCACACGCACGTGTAAGTGGGTGGGCATTTGCTGGCCGTGGTTGTGGGCAGCAGCTCCCACCGGCCAAGGGCACGTCCCTTACGGCCGCCCCCTTGTCGCCGGGCTCTGTCCAGAGGCTGAAACTGCCCCGCCCGGGCCAGCGCACACAGAGCCCAGGCAGGCGAGGGGGCGGTGCTACTGCTCCTGCATCACCCCTGGCCTCCACGGGGGCCAGGCTGGCATTAAACCAGTGAGATATGAAATGCCACCCTATCTGGGACAGGGTCTTTAATTAAATTAATTGCCAGCAACATTGTAAAAATGCTGATGGGGTCATAAACGGCGCGTCGGCGATGCCGTTCATCATCCTTCGGAATCGCCGAGGCCTCACCTGGCCTGGGGGTGGGACTGGGCCCGCGGGGCTGAGGCACCGGGGAGCTCTGCGGCCATTAGGGCCTCTGGCGGGCAGGCTGGTGGGTGGGCAGGAAGGCCAAGGGAGAGGGGAGTGGAGGGGGCGCCTTGTTTTAAGGGTGCGTGTGTGCAACAATTGCCCCACTCGTAGCTTAGCCCGGGTGGTTACCTGGCGAGGGGCGGCTCAGGAGCGGGCTGGGGCAGCGGGGAGGGGAAGGGCAGGCGGCATCCTTCAGCCTGCTGGCCAGTCGGAGTTACCCTTGATCCACGGGCAATGTGAGAATCTGACCGAGCCTGGCCACTGATCCCTGAGTGACCTTGAGCAAGTCCCTCCTCTCTCTGAGCCCCACCTTCCTCATTAGGAAGACAGGTAGACCCCCACCCCGCCTGCCTGCCCAGAGCCCTCCTGGCCTCCCTCCCACAGCCTCCTGCCCTGCAGGGAACAGTGCCAGGGATCCTGGGAGGTCTCTTTCTGCCAGGGCTGCCATAGGCCCTGGCAGGGCTTAGAGCTTGCCTGCTGACCTGCTGAGCAGCGGTAAGGAGGCTGGGCCGGCGCCCACTGCCCAACCTCTGCCAGGTGAAAGGTGGAGGAAGCCTGCCACGCACACGCACACACACGCACACACACACACAACCACTACCACCCCAACCAGAAACACACCCGCAGCAACACACACACTGCACCAGCGGAAGATGCCATAGTAGGAGAAAGCCTTCCTCCCCTAGTTCTCTCTGGGCTGTGCGACCACATAATTACCCTGGATTCCATTCTATTTAATTGCAGCTTATTAAATTCTAACCAGCCAATTATCAGCCACAATTACAGCTTAATTCAGGGACACAATAGCTATTTTATCGTTTGTTAATCAAATGCTTATTTAGGCCTCAGCTTTATTAACTATTTCTCTGGCCCAAAGCAAGGCCCTCCGGTAGGAAGGGGCACTGGGAAGAGGCCCCTGGGACCTGTCCCCCCGTCACAGCACTCCCTCCTTTGGCATCCCACTAGTTTCTAAGACTCCTTCCCTGGTGGGTTTGGGGACCTTAGTGATGGTAGCACCGTGACATTGAGTGCGGGCACTGGGTCGAGTTGGAAGACCCAAGTTTGTGTGTTCCGGAACTCAGCACATGCTTGTCTAGCACCTACGATGTGCCCAGGGCTGGGTTCTGGGACTACAGCAGTGAACCTGACAAGCGTGGTCCCTGTTGTCATGCAACATTGTAGGGAAGGGGACACGGACAGTAACAAGCAAACAAGTCTCCAAACAAGATGACCTCCCGTAGTGGTGAGTGCTGTAAGGAAAATAGCCTGGGAAAGAGACAGGAGGCCAGAAGGGGCACGTTCAGACACGGTAGCTCGGAGGAGGTAACCGTGCAGCTGAGACCCGAGGGATTCAAGCGGGCAATAGCGGAAGAGCAAGGGGCAGCGTGTTGCAGGCAGAGGAAAGCAAGTGCAAAGGCCCTGGGGTGAGATAAGCTTGGAGGGCTTGAGGAACAGAGTGTCAGTGTGTACACAGAGTGAGCAGAGGACGGTAAATGGACAGGGCCTGACACTGGTCCAGTGAATGCCCAGAACCCCTGCCCTGTGCCTGGCCCAGGCTGAGAGGTGTCAAGAACTCACTCAGCCCTCTGTGGCTGGATGACCTTACGCAAGTCCTGAGCCCGCATTCCCTGTCTGTAGAACAAGGGGCCAACAGAAAGCCCCTGAGTACAGTTCCCAGATGCCACGGGCAGTACGGCCTGGCCGCAGCAGGTACGAGTGTCTTCTGAGCGGACAAAGCGGCGCTGTCCCCCACCCCTCCCCACTTTGTGCTTTGCAGTTCGGCCTGCCCGCAGGCCCTCCTCGTGGCGCCCCTGTCTGTGCCTGTGACCAGGCCCCAGAGCCCCCTGGGGAAGGGGGCAACTTTCCGCCGATCCTGGGGAGGTGGCCGCGGCTTCTGTAGCACTTCCACACACGCATTGCCATGGAAACGGGAGGGCCAAGCACGCGCACACGCACGTGTGTGTGTGTGTGTGTGTGTGTGTGCGCGTGTGAGTGTGGCTAGGGGAGCAGCCCCCCACCCTGTTCCTTCCACTTTGTGCACACTCCTAGGCGGAGGCCCCGCAGCTGCGTCCTCCCTCGTTCACTGACCACGCACCCACTGGGACCGAAGAGCCTGGCCTCAGTCCTGCGACGGCCCTCCAGGAAGTCCTTGCTATTGGGAGCGACAAGCAGCGGCCTGCGAGACAATGACCGAGAGATGGGCCAAGGGGCAGAGCAGGGAAAGAAGAGAGGCTTTGGTGGGCGCCTCCAGACCCCAGGCAGGATGGCAGCCGGTGCAGGGTCAGCGTGGGGTGCCCCAGATGGGAAAACCAAGGCTTAAGAAACAGTAGGCGGGGGAGGGGGGGTTTCCTGCAACAGCCGGATGGGCCCCAGAAGCAGCCGACAGGCAGCGCAGGGATCTGGTACATGTCGGATTTGGAAGGATTCTGAGGCACCTACCCCAGCTTGCCCCGGCCCTGTGGCACCCCAGTGTCACCTCCAGGCAGGTCCATGTGTCTGAGTCGCGGCCTGGTCTGTAGTCCCCGGGCCTCCGGCCCGCCGTTCCTCCACGGCCACCACCTCCTGCAGCTGTCCACGCCTCTGTGACAGCAAGTGCAGCTTCGTCCCTGCTTATCAGAGCCGCTCGGGGAAGCCCTCATCATGCAGTTGCCCACGTTTAAAAACTAATAGCGCATGAAGCAGTCTCAGGCCGTGAAGGTGCAAGTGGGCAGGAGAGCAGACCTCGCCGTTCCCCTGCATGTCTGCACCCCCAGCCCCCCGCCACTGTGGCCCTGGCTTGCGGTCCCAGCCGCCTCCCCGGGGCCCTGCGCACGCGCTCTGCCTCCCTGGGGTCTGGCCCAGGTGCTTCAGAAATCAAGTTCCCTTCCCATTGATTTCCTTGATTGCTGCCGGCTTGCGTGATTGATTGGAGGGCAAGCAGAGCCGGCTTCCCGTCAGATTTGAGTGCGTGCCCTCCACTTCCAGCCCTTCAAGGAGCTGACGTTCACCACGCATTCAACAAACACCTACTGGGTGCTCGCTGTGTGTCACGTCCCGGCCAGGCTCCAGGGATGTGCAAAGGCATGTCACCATTCAGTCCCTGCCTTCAAGGTGCTGGCAGTGGGCAGACAGACTCATGAGTGGTGACACTATGAGGTACAAGGCACTGGACAAGTCTGTGGAAGCTCGGAGGAGGGCTGGCCTGCTCTGGCGGGGTGGGGGTGGGGGGGTCAGGGAAACTTCCCGGGGAGGAGGTATTTGAGCAGGCCTTGAAGGACAAGTAGAAGTCACCCAGGCAGAGGGACCCACAAGGCCTTCGGGACTGGCCCAGAAGAAAGAGAGTTCTCTTCCCAGCAGCCCAATCCAAATCCCAGAATGCCATCTGTTCACGTGGGTGACCTGTACGTCTGGGAACCAGTGTCAGATGCCCACGTCCGGGGCCAGATATGGGCTCAGCCCACCTGGACCGAATGAGCATATGGCCTGAATGGGGCGGAGGGAGAGCATCCTCTGCAGAAAACTAGGTACTCTTAGCCGGGAGGTGAGGGAGGCAGAGCCTGGCACACAAAGTGCACGAATCCTTGAGGAAATGCTGAGAGTCAAGTTGCCATCGCCCAGGCTCACTTGGAGGGAGGCCCGAGAGGCAAGGACAAGTGGCAGCTCAGGCCCTGAACCAACAGGGCCTCCAATGCCAGGTGAAGGGTGTGGTGCGTTAGCCCATGGCACTCTCTTCTCTCCCCCCAGGCCTATGAAGCCGGGACACCCAGGCCCCATGGGGACCTACCAAGTGCAAATCTCCAGGCAAGGCAGTCTGGGAACATAAGTGCCCAGGGGTCAGGGGGCTCAAAGTTGGGTGAATGGGCAGGAAAAGTTCAGGCTGGAGCAAAGAGAAAACTGCCAGGCTCCGGGCTCCCTCCTCCACCCCATTTCCAATCCAGAATATTTCTCAAGAGCAGACAAAGTGGGAACTTGTGGCTCTGACCACTAGGACTGTTGGGAAGATGAAAGGGAGCAGGTGGCAGCAGGGCCAAGGCTGCGCTGGGAAAGCAGCGCTCACGTCTCCCGGCTGAACGAGGCCAGATGACACCCTGCCCCCACCCTTCCTCCCTCCCTCCCAGGGACTCAGTCTTTGCTCAGAAAATACGAGTTCATTAATAGCTTGATTAATCACACCTCATATTTTCATGGTGCTTTTAAAAATAAAACATTTGAAAGCACTTTCACACCCACCCTGGGCCTCAGAGTTACACGGGCAGGTCTCATCATCCCAGGCTGCAAGTGAAAAAGGGGGGCTCAACTTCTGAAGAGCAACAGGGCAGCGGCACATGGCCATGCAGGAGCCTTCTCCCTGCCCAAACTCCGCCCGCAGGCCTCTCTGCACAACCTCTGGCTCTCCCAAGAGTGAAGTGGCCACCCTTGGCAGAGCTGCTGAAATTCAAGGGAGAAGAAGGGGGTAGTCATTCAGTCACTCAACAAACACTCCATCCGTATCCTGGGCTCCCACCCCAAGCAAGTACAATAGTGCACAAACTATCCTGTATGTACCAATTCTGAATGCACCCTGGAGGGAGGCTCAGGGCACAGGTGGACACTAGGGCGAGTGACAGAGAGTGTGGACCCAGGAAGGCATCCCAGAGGAAGTGGCACACCTGCTGAAACTTAAAGACTGGATGAGAGTTCCCAGATGGACCTCATGGGGCAGGTCTGCCATGGGGTCCACTCCATTAGCTGCTCCCTCATCCACCTCCCCACTGCCCCTCCTGCCTCCCTCCACCTACCTGTTCATGCAAGAAGATCTCATCATTCCCTTGCACACAGCTCTCCAGAGGCTCCCACTGCCGTTGCAATAAAATCCCAGCTCCTTACTGGACTGGACCCTAAAGGCCCCAGGTCAGGCCCCTGCTCCCTGTCTCTCATGAGTCTTCCCTGCCCTCTCTCAACTTTGGCCATGCTGACCTCCTCACGGGCCTCGCACAAGCCCGGCTGTTCTCTGCTGCTCCCTTTTCCTCAAACCCTCTTCCATCTGGCTTTGGCATTCAGGGCTCTGCTCAGCTGTCACCTGTGCAGAGACATCTGCCCTGAGTTCTCCCCCCTCTAGAGCCCTTGCACCCACACCCTTTCTGAAATAGCACCCCTTTTACCTGCGTCATCACCCTCAGCAACATCTAGAATCCTCTATTTTGTTTTGTTTCTCCAACTTGGAGAGCAGGGACTGTGTTTGTCATGCTCACTGTATCCCAGAACAGTTCTGGCACTCCAGAAGTATTTGTTGAATGAATGAATGAATGAATGAATGAATGAATGAATGAATGAATACATTTCAGGTCATGGGAGCACTCTGGGAGGGAAGGGAGTCAGTCCCAGGCTCAGCTCTGGCCAAGCCCCCACCTGCTTCCACATACACCAAGATGAACCCACGTCGTCTCCCAAGCCCTTCTCCCTCGTTGTTCATTGTGCAGGAGATGCTGGGGATGGGGACTGCTTGGAATGTTGCTCCCACCCTTAATGGGGTGTCCGGAGCAGGGGTGTCAGCTGGGGCAGCTTGGACAGCCAGTGCCCTCCCAAGACAGGTGGGGGCCAGCTGGCCAGCCCCAGGGCTCACTAGAAGTGGGGTTCATGCCTCGGGGCCTGGGCTGTATGCAGGTGACCAAGAACCCACTGGGGATCTGCCAGTTAGTGAAAGAGGTTTTCTAACTGATTTCCAGTAAGGCAGCTGGGCCACACGTCCTTTGCAAGTGGGAGAGGCTTGGCTGGGGCATGGTGAACAGAGCCTCTGGGGAAGTGAAGGCTGGCGTTCAGAGCATGCTAGGGCAGTCTGGTTGGTGGGACCTGTACCTGCCAGCCTTCCTGCAGCCCCTGAGTGTCTGTCCCGGCAGAGTAATCCTTCCATGTTCATTGCTCAGCAGCCCCGAGGGCAGCAGCAGTAGGCGGCCCGCTCTGCCTCCCCAGTTGCTAATGCTGGCCCGAGGCAGCCTTGAGCTGAGCGGCAGGGACCAGGGTGGATAGGCTGGCTGAAGACAAAGGCCTTAGCTGCCCACTTGTTTCTCCTGTGTAAGAGCTACAGCACCAGTGAGCCCAGGCCCTGGATGCAGAGAGGGCAAAACGGTATGTGTGCTTTCCTGGGAGAGTGAGGTGGGGGAACTCTCTTTCTAGAGGAAGTGACAGTAGAACTGGGCCCTGAGGAGAAGGAAGAAGAGTGGTGGCAGAGGAGGGAGGAAGGGTGTTTGAGACATAGAAGACTGTGGGCAGAGACCTAGAGGGGGTGGGGGTGGTGCCTAGGAGTGATCAGTTGATGTTTCTGCACAGGAAGGCTGGAGAGTTGTCTGTGCTGGAACAGAAGACTCAGGGATGCCAGCAAAAGCACTTGGCCCCATCCTGAAACACCCGTGGGAGCCAGGCACACAGCGGAAACTAGAAGAGGCAGGCCTGGGGTAGGGCAATAGGGAGCGGTGGGGACTGTGGCAAACTAGAGAGCTCGTGCCTCATGGGAAGGCTCACCAATCATTTGGCCCTGAGCATGCACTGCTTAGTGCTCACTTTGTTTTAGCAAAGTACGGGATTCACGTCAAGGAGAAAGATGCTCACTCTGGTGGCCTGTGTTATGGAGGGGGAGAGACCCGCGGCTCATGCTCCACCTTAGTTCAGGCAAGGGGCCTAAGTGGGACAGTGAGGGGTCAGGCAGATCACAGGTGCTGACCACAGGATGGAGACCGCATGGTGGGCTCCGGGGCCAGAGGATGGGAAGCCAGCTCTGGCCACCCAGGAAGCTTCTAGTAGCTCCAAGAGTGGGGCCTGAATCTACCCCTACCCGTGGCCTCAGAGTGTCCTTGGGAGAGGGCATAGCTGCAGCCTGGAGGGTGCCCCCTGGGTCCACCCGGTAAATGCCTCCCCTCAGGGTGAGGAAGGGAGGCCGCACCAGCGTGGCGTGACAGAGGTGCTGGAGAAGTGAGCTATGTCCCTTACTGGTCACAGTACATTTATTTTTCATTAGCAGTTAAATGCAGACATGAGGGATTGTGCTGGGTTCAGCGGGCAGCTGACGTGAGCAGTGCTTGGTGCCGCAATCAATAGGGAGGCTAGAGGGCCACTCACTGCCCGTGCCCCCGGCCGGGACCCCGGCCCACCCAGCCCCGAGCCAGCAGGCAGGCCCCGGCCATTGCATCGAGCCTCTGCAAGGTGAGGCGCAGGGAAGCCCGGAACCTGCCACTAAGGGGTCCCGTCCCCCGCTGGAGCCGGTGACCCCTACCCCCAGCCCCCTCCAGGCCCCATGCAGTGGTCAAGAGTGGCCCCGCTCTGTGCAGCCCTCGGGTCTGTGGAGATAGTGTGTCTAAAGAGGCCCCTGGCCTGCCAGCTCCCCACTCCAGGCCCACGCACAGAGCTCACGCTCCCGTTCACAGTCCACATCTTAGGAGGCCTGAGCCTGCCCCAGCCCTGCCCTCTCTGAGTGGCGAGTGGCTACCGAGTGGCAGTGAAGAGCGAGTGTAATAACAAAAATGAGGTGGGCCCCCACGCACTCTGTGAGTCCAGAGTGCGAGCCAGGGGGTCCGAGGTCTGTGACTTCCCCTGGGAGCTCAGCGTCCGTCTGTAAGATGTCTAGGCGGCAGCTCCGCTCTGCCGCACCCCCACCTTCCTCAGCCTCAAACAGACCCCAGGGGGCACTGGCAGAGCCCCCGAGGTATATCCGATGGGGCAGGATGGAGAAAGGGGAGCTTTGTTTTCCCAGCTGCCAGTGTGGTTGCTGGGCAGGTTGGCCTTCGTCTTGGAGCTGAAGGAAAGGGCGCAGGCCCCAGCCAAAGAGCTCACGAGAGGCAGAGACAAGCTGGGGAGAGGCCATGGTGGGGGCTGAGGGGTGAGGGCCCTCCTGCAGATGCTGTCTTGCTGAGTCAGAAATGCCCTCCACCTCCCACACAAGGGCATGACTCCCCACCCCCATCCTGAGGGCAAGGCATTGGTGGCTCTGTGCCTCAGTTTCCTCATCAGCCCTCAACCAAGAAGACGTTGCTCTGAGGGCTGCTGAGCTGAGGGAGAGAACCCCTTTGCCATTGGAAATGCAAAACCACTAGGCCCTGGCAGCAGTCAGCGTAGGCCGAGCACGGTGCCTTTTCTCATCTCATCCTCACAATAGCCCAAAGAGCGGGGTGCTCCCTCTGGCAGGCGGGGAGACGGGCTCGGGGTGGGGGTGGCATGCTTGAAGTCGCACCAGGTTTTAGCCTCTCAGCCAGCATTCCCAGCTCACGTGAGCTGGCCCAAAACACCTACAGGACCAGGCATGGATCCCCTCCCCAAAATCACGGTCTTGGGGTGGAGAGGGCAGACTCCCACCTTGGAAAGGGAGGCCCTATGCAAACGGCAAAGAAAGGGCAGTGTGGATGCCCTCCAGCCAGAGAGGGAGCCAGGTCTTCTTGCGTTAGAAGCCCTCTGTGGGTTTTGGACTGCCCCCCAAAAGGGTAGGCGGGAGAAAACCCAAGAGGCTGCCTACATGAGGCCCCTCCAGACTTTCCCAAAGGGCAGATGGGACCTCAGTGTCACAAATGACAGAATGCCTAACTCACCCAAGGTCACTGCTAGCAAGGAGCGGAGTTGGTGTCTAAAGCCCAAGTTCTTCCCTCTTTTTTTTTTTTTTAATAATGATTTTTTATTATATTATGTTAGTCACCATACAGTACATCCCCGGTTTCCGATGTAAGGCTCGATGATTCATTAGTTGCGTATAACACCCAGTGCACCATGCAATACGTGCCCTCCTTACTACCCATCACCGGTCTATCCCATTCCCCCACCCCCCTCCCCTCTGAAGCCCTCAGCTTGTTTCTCAGAGTCCACAGTCTCTCATGTTTCATTCCCCCTTCTGATTACCCCCCCCTTTCTTTATCCCTTTCTTCCCCTACCGATCTTCCTAGTTCTTATGTTCCATAGATGAGAGAAATCATATGATAGTTGTCTTTCTCTGCTTGACTTATTTCACTAAGCATTATCTCCTCCAGTGCCGTCCATGTTGCAGCAAATGTTGAGAAATCATTCTTTCTGATAGCTGAGTAATATTCCATTGTATATATGGACCACATCTTCTTAATCCACTCATCTGTTGAAGGCCATCTCCGCTCCTTCCACGATTTAGCTATTGTGGACATTGCTGCTATGAACATTGGGGTGCATATGGCCCTTCTCTTCACTACGTCTGTATCTTTGGGGTAAACACCCAGTAGTGCAATGGCTGGATCATAGGGTAGCTCAATTTTTAACTTTTTAAGGGACCTCCACACGGTTTTCCAGAGTGGCTGTACCACCAAGTTCTTCCCTCTTTATGCCCAGAGACCACTGTTGGCTGTAAGAGTGGGTTGTGCGGAAATCACAGTGGCCCCAAGGGAAGCCAGGCTGTTGGGGGCCTGTTTGGTGGGTAACTGGCTGGAGGCTGAGGGTACCCCCCCCCATCCTCCCATTCCCTCCCAACTCACCCTTCTCCACCCTCCCAGAGGTCCTGCTGGTCCAACAGACTGTCAGACTGCTGTGGGGGGTTACCTACCTGTGTCATTAGCAACAAATGACTTGTGGGATGGTTGTGGTTTTCAGTTAAAATTAGAAGGAAGCCCATATTCAGGTCTCCTTGAAGGGGCGGGAACTGGCCTAGGTCCCTCAGGCTCCCAGACACACTCTCCTGACTCCCACTCTGTCCGGGCCCACTGGCAGCCCAGGCTCTCCCCCTGGGCCTCTCTTATAGAGCTGTCGCCAGCAACCCCCCACGCCCCACCTCGCAGCTGCCCCCTCGCCTCCTTCATTCATGTGCTATTTTCTGAGCACCTCCTACTTCCAGGGGCCAGGAATGAGGATGAACCCAGAAGTGGCCCCAGAGACAGCCAGGCACAGGAGCAAGGGACCCTGCCCACCTGCCCTGCTGGGGTCCTCTCCCTCCCTCCAGCGTTCTCTGGACCTCCTAGGGTGGTGGGCTGCCTCTACAGGACCCTCAACTTCTTCTACCTGAGTCACAAAGAGCCCTAACCTGCCGTGTGTGGAGGGCCCCCTAAGTGCTGGCACACCTACCCTCGTCTCATTTCATCTCTCCAAAGTCTTCAGAAGTGGGTGGGCTCCCCCCATTTTACAGAGGGGACACTGAGGCTCAGGGGCGCATTCAGTAGCCTAGATTGCTGGGCTGGAAGTGGCAGCCTTGGCTCACTCTCCTCCCGTCAGTCCCACCAGCTGCCTTCCCAGGGCCCGGCCCCAGCCCCTGAATGGGCACGTAGCCCCCAAGGGCCCTGAAGGCCTGGCAGAGGCCCCGGCTCACCTTCCTGCTTTGCCCCCGCTGCAGGTGCCCAGCAGAGCGCCACGGTGGCCAACCCGGTACCCGGCGCCAACCCGGACCTGCTTCCCCACTTCCTGGTGGAGCCCGAGGATGTGTACATCGTCAAGAACAAGCCGGTGCTGCTGGCGTGCAAGGCCACGCCTGCCACGCAGATCTTCTTCAAGTGCAACGGGGAGTGGGTGCGCCAGGTGGACCACGCAATTGAGCGCAGCACGGACGACGGCAGCGGTGAGCCAGGAGGGGCGGCCAGGCAGGGCCAGTTGAAGGGGAAACGAGTCTCAGCCTCAGGGAAATGGAGCCCCAGGGAGGGGCTTATAGTTGCCGCTGGCTGCGCCCCCGTGAGCAGAAGGCCGCGGTGTCACCAGCCCTGAGCCTGCCACCCCAGCTCCCCAGACGAGGCAGGGCTCCCACATCTGGGGCCCCACTCACCGTCGGTGGGGGCATGAGTAAAAGGGAAGCCCCCTGCACACGCCCCAGGATTCCGTGGTTGGAGGGGGGGAGTCCCACCGCCACACCGGAGCCCGGGCTGGGCCAGGGGCAGCCTGGTGAGAGGTGCCAGCCAAGAAAGGCAGTTTGGAGGGTGAAGGTCCCCGATGGTGGAAGAGTTCACAGACCTCACACTCTGATTGTTTGATCCGTGTGCCCCCGTTCACTCATGTGCACGTTCCCCGAGCATCCACTTCCATGCTGGTCACACAGCCACCGCCCTCAGAGAGCCCCACCCCTGCCGAGAGGTGGGCAGCACGGTGACCTCTCAGTGAGTCCTGGGAGCTATGGCAGCAAGAGGAAAGCAGGACTGAAGCTCCTCAGGGGAGGTGATGTGGAAACGAAGGGGTTACGAGAGCTAGTCAGAGAGAGGAGAGGGGAGCGGCATTCCAGGAAAGGGGCTCAGCTCGAGCAAAGGCTTGGAGTCAGAGACGTGGGTGTGCTGTCAGGGTCAGCAGGGAGGGTAAGAGGCGTGCACAGGGACCAGTGAGTGGTGCCATCTGGAAGACTCACCCATCGGGCTCTGGAGTGAGGTCACAGTCCCATGCGATTTCAAACTGCTGGGAGGTATGGCCAGAGCTGTAGGTGACACTTGGGGCCCGTGTGGGTGAGGGGACTGATAGAAGAGGCAGACCCAGAGACACTGAGGAGAGGGAACCAGTGAGACTGAACTGAGACGTGGAGGGAGGGGTTCCAGGGACAGCAGGCTGACTCAAGAAGTTCCCTTTCCATGGGACGCCCCATTTTCTGCCCCTACCCTGGCCTTAGGCAGCAGGTGGACAATGGGGATGTGAGCAGAGAGCCCTTGTTTGGGTCCCAGCACTCCCCAAGGGCAGGCCTGGGGGAGCTAACTACAGCCTCTCTTCCTCCTCACTAGCTGGACCCCAGTTAGGTTGACTTCCTCTCCCTTCCTTGGCACGTTGTGAGGCCCCACACACGAGGAGCCCTCAGGCTGAGTCCGAGACACACAGCACACACCCGTGGGCCACCAGTGTGAGGCCGGAGCTGCGGTGCAGACGAGGACAGGCAGGCCGTGCCCAGGACAGCTCATGCTGATGTCAAGGCAGGCGAGAGACCCGGAGGGGTGGCGCAAGCCGCCAGGCAGGAGGGTCTGGTAGCCCAGGAAAGAGGAGGGGTAATTTCCAAGCGCGAGTCTCATTGCAATGAGCATTTCCCAGGCCGAAGGGTCAGAAGATGCAAACACTGGAGTGGTGGGCCAGCCTGCCGAGACCCAGGTGGGGGCCGAAGGGGCCCTGGGGGGCAGGCAGTGAGACACAGAACTGTGGCAAGTTGGTGCTGCACAGGAGGAGACTGGAGGAAGGGGCCCTGCTGGGGAGAACATGGCAGCTCTCACAATAACCGGGATGCGAGCAAAGGTAGCTGTGAGTTTAGGCAGCGGGTGACTTAGTCCTCAGAACCAGCCTGACGTGTTACAGATGGCTGTGACTCATCCAGGCCCCAAAAGAGTTCCAGCCAAACATTCAGGTCCCTAGGAGTCACACCTGACTCTCCCCTACCAGAGTCGGCAGGGGCTGGTCTCCTTCCCGCCAAGTGTCAGGTCCCCAGCTAGCCGTTCCCGCCCAGGCCCCGGAGCTCCGCAGTGCCCTGCCGTATGCACAGCTGCTGCTTGCAGCTTCTCTCTTGCAGTCCCCAGAGGTTAACTCTGTGCCAGGCCTAGGTTAGCCCCCAAGATGACCCCCCACCTTCAGACCCCACCTTCAGACCCCAGCAGAGTACCAGAAGCCTCCCTGCCCCTGCAACTTTAGGGCCTGTTGGGAGTGTCTGCCTTCCCCGCCCCGGGCCTCTGTTTCCTCATCTGCAAAATGGGGGTAAGGAGGGTCCCCTTTCAGATTGGTGGGGGAAGCCATGAGATCTCATGCACCCTGTGTGAGCCCAGTTCCAGGCCTTCCCTCTCTTCCCACCACACACTCAGGGCCCAGCACCACTTTGGGGCGTGATGAGGCCCCCCACTGCTGTGACACAGCCCCCAGGGAGAGGACAGGGGAGCAGAAGGAAGCTGTAGCCAGACAACTGCCTTCCCGCATCATTGAGGGCCTGTCTGGAACTTCTTAGAAGGCTCTAGGCCAGTCTCCTACTGCTCCCAGCCTCCCCTTCCAGGCTTCTCCACACATCCCTCCTTGTCTCCTGCCCTCAGGAGGTCTGGAATCCAAGGCTTGGCTGAGACCCAGGTCAGTGCCTGCATAGCCGTCACAGGCTGGGCCACACATGCCAAGAGCCACCACGCACTCCCCAGCAGACTCTTCTGGCCTTGCTCCCTTCAAACCAGGCAGAGAGCAGAGCTCCTGGGGACATATCCCTCCCGTCATCACTGCGGCCCTTTCCTGCCCTGAGCACACAGACTCAGGCCTCCCACGGCCGGCACATCTGACTGTGTATTGATCTTGTTGATTTCTCCGCCCAAAGCCATTGAGGCCTTCGAGAAGAGACAGCTTCCCCTGCTCACGAACAGATGGCACTGCAGCGCATAGTGGTGCCGCGCAGACACTCAGGCCGAAGACCCTGACCCAGAAACATTCCGTTGTCAGGCAGGTATGGGGGGTCCTAGGTCAGCGCAGATCTGAAGCCCCACCCTTCCTGGGTAGCTGGGTGGACACCCCAGGAGACAGCACCCCTGTCTTCCCCTCACTTGTCCCCATTCTGCATCCAGAAGGCCAGGAGAAGGGACCAAAGCCTGAAAACCCTCAAACCCAAACCTGCTAATGTTATAAAAGCCCAAAATCTGTGAGACCAAGCCCTAGAGTCCCACGTGGGAGTGTAATGTATTGTTAAACGAACGGATTATTAGAAGCAGATTGGTGAGAACGTGAGAACCTAAGCCCCAACTTGGCCTCAGAGCCCCACCCTCCACCCCTCTAACCCTCCACTTCCCAAAAATACGCAGCACGCCCACACCGGGGCCTCCCCATGTGCCCACAGCATTTACATACCCACTCACACCCCACACATGCCAGGGCCAGCAGGGACCCTGCCTCCTTCCTCCCCTGGCATCTGCTCAGTGACCTGCAGGGAGGAAGGCACCGTCTTCACATCAAGGACCAGCAGGGCAGTGTCTGGGTCTCCCCCTGGGTCCACCACCCTCCTGGAGCATGTGGGCCTCAAGGGCACTGCCTGGATCTGGGACATCATGGACAAACTTGGCCCTCATTCATGGCAGCAGGAAGGAGATGAGGGGGTGGCAGTGGCAGGACAGAGGGGAGAAAGAAATAGGAGTGCTTAAATTTAGTGCTGTTCTCCCCAAGCTGAGTTGCCTGAGCTCCCACCACCACCACGGGGGATGCAACAGTCCATCCATCCATAGACATGTCCACTCAGGAGAGGTACCTAGTTCAGAAAGCTCTGACAGTCTCTCACCACTAACCCCAGAGGCTTAGAGCTGGAGGGCCCTGTCACCACCCCAACTGAATGCACGGCTCCTTCTCAGTTGCCCTAAGACTCCGTGTGCTTGACAGGTAGCTGGAGCCCAGGGCCCTCTTCCTGTATACAGACCCTGTGAGGGACCCTGGGTTCTCAGCCCTCACCCTACCCCCAGAGAACGCACACATTCTTCACCTTCAAGAAAAGAGGTGGCAGGCAGTGCCCAGAATGGAGGGAGCTCAGCCATGACGACCTCAGCCAGAGGTGGACACGGCCCCCCACCTCCAAGTCTCCCGTGAGAACTTGCCGGGGGCAGGGCCAAGTGGGAAAAGTCTGGGGACCCAGTGTGGAAGCTGGAGAGATTCAGGAGGAGGGGTCTGGGAGTGGTCAGGGAAAGACATGTTAGGGAAGGTAAGAGGGAACACAGCCTCCAGGCCTGCCTTCTCAGCTAGGCTGCCCCTCCTCCCGCAGTGCAGCCCTAATTGAATTTCTCTGTTAACAATGGAAACACATTGGCTGCCCGGCCTCTCTCCCTTCTCCTGATAAGCCAATGACCCGAGGGAAATTGGGGTCAGGAGAAGGAGAAATTGGAAACAGTCTTTTCTCACTCCTGGGGACACTGGTTTTGGCCAAGGGCCAGGGGACCGGAAGAGGGCTGGTATCTCCCCTTCTGGGTCCTCAGAGGCTCTGGGCCCCCTGGTGCCCCATTTTCTGGGTCCAGGTGTGGCAGAGGGTAGGGGGGCTCCGTCTGTCCTTGAGAGGGGTCCCTTCAGCCCAGTGCAGTCAGGGTAGAGATACCCGTCACCGGCCAGCTTCACCTCTGCAGACTGCCCCCCCTCACCCCCACCACCGTTTCCCCCGTGAAATGGGCGGGTGAACCCCCGAACACACTCTGGATTCAGACAGCCCTGAGCGGCTACAGCAAGTCACCGTCTCTCTAAGCCTCTGTTTCCTTGTCCATAGAGTGGGGGCAATACCGTCCAAGGGAGGAGATTGAAGAAAATAAGCCCGCATGTGGGAGACCCTGGCTAAGCCCCAGGGGTCTATTATCATACTACATAATCGCAGTAATTATATGGTTAATAGCTGTTATTACATTATCACATGTCAGAACCTACCTGCTAACCCCCAGGGAGGTGAACCAGATCCTTCCTCACCTTGTTTTAACCACAAAGCCCCCGAGCTAGCGTGTCTGCCCCAGCCCTTCTGCCTTGGGTCCTTGAAGGCCAGCCCTTGTAGCCCAAAGCTCTTCTGGGCTGTTGTCTCTGCGACGTAGAGATGTTTCTGTGGCTCGAGGGAGACAGGCGTTGCTAACAGAGTATAACGAATGGAAGTGCTAAGGACTGGCTCCTGGCCTTCAGGAGAGAGAAATGGAGCACCCTGTGGAGCTCCCCCAGAGTTCCTTCCAGGCTAAGGGTTGACCTCAGGGTCCACTCTCCTTCTGAGCAGAGTAGCCGTGGTGGTGCAGGGACCCCCACAGATCTGGGTGGCAAGAACTGTATGAGGCATGGCACAACCAGGACCCTGGCTACCCACCCCTCCTGCCCCCCAGGGCTGCCGGCCATGGAGGTCCGCATCAACGTCTCGAGGCAGCAGGTGGAGAAGGTGTTTGGGCTGGAGGAGTACTGGTGCCAGTGTGTGGCGTGGAGCTCCTCGGGCACCACCAAGAGTCAGAAGGCCTACATCCGCATTGCCTGTGAGTCCAGGGCCTGGCCCTTGGCTGGGGCGGAAGGAGGGTATCACCAGGGGTAAGGGTCTGGTCCTGCCTTGATGGGTGGAGAAAGTGCCTCTGCACACTGCCCAGCCACCCCCGTGTCCCCCTAGTCACTTGGCACTTTCTCCTGCCATGCACCATGGCCCCTGCGGGACCAGGAGACAGGGCCAGCCAGGCTGAGCCGGCATGAGGCATTCAGGCTGGAGGACACTCTTGCTCTTCTCTCAGATTTGCGCAAGAACTTCGAGCAGGAGCCACTGGCCAAGGAGGTGTCCCTGGAGCAGGGCATCGTGCTGCCCTGCCGCCCACCAGAGGGCATCCCCCCGGCTGAGGTGAGAGGGGCTCTGCTGCCCACTCCGCAGGTGGGTAGGGCTCCCAGGTCTCGGGTCCTGCCTGCCCTGACGCCCCCAGGGGCTACTCGCGCTCCAGGTAGGGCCAGCACGGGCGGGCAGTGCAGTGGCATGGCTCCCTCCCCCAGGTGGAGTGGCTCCGGAACGAGGACCTGGTGGACCCGTCCCTGGACCCCAATGTGTACATCACAAGGGAGCACAGCCTGGTGGTGCGACAGGCCCGCCTGGCCGACACGGCCAACTACACCTGCGTGGCCAAGAACATCGTAGCGCGTCGCCGCAGCGCCTCAGCTGCTGTCATCGTCTACGGTGGGCCCCAGTGCTGGTGGGGCAGAGGGCCCCAGGTGCAGGGAGACGGGCGACGATGGTGGGTGGCTCCCCATGGAGCCAGGGCCCAGGGGACCAGGCTGTGGCCTCCCTGGGAAGGACAGGGAGAGGGCTTGCTGTGGCTGTCCAGGAGCCAAGGGGCGTATCTGGGCAGAGGTGTGGGACAGGTTGGTGGTCCTCTGTGGCGAGACCATCCCTTGGGTTACCTGTGGGCCAGGGACATAGTGCAGGTGGAGATGAGGGCACAGGATGGGAGTCTAGGAAAGGTGACGGACCACAGGCACCCCAGGAGCAGGCAGAGGGGACGGGTGCAGGAGTTGCCCTCCTGAAAGACTGGGGTCTGGGCCGGAGGAGCATGGGAGCTGCAGCGAGGGCCGGCTGCCCTGAGCCCTTGCAGAGCCTGCTGGGAGAAGGGCTGTGGAGCGGGTCCTGCCAGGCCCCAGGGGCCAGCAAGCACAAGCATGGGCTCCCCTCCAGGGCTTCTCTGCCAGCACAGCCACAGCCTGCCCCGTTCCAGCTCACAGCCCCTCTGCCCTCCTGCCCTGGCCCCTGGGCCAGCGTGTCTGAGGAAGCCCCCGCTCCCTGACCCCAGTCCTTCTCTGTCCGGCCAGTGAACGGTGGGTGGTCGACGTGGACCGAGTGGTCCGTCTGCAGCGCCAGCTGTGGGCGCGGCTGGCAGAAACGGAGCCGGAGCTGCACCAACCCGGCGCCTCTCAACGGGGGTGCCTTCTGTGAGGGGCAGAATGTCCAGAAAACAGCCTGCGCCACCCTGTGCCCAGGTACCAGCGGCCGCTGCCTCCCGCATCGCTCACCACGCCATCTCCGTGCCCTGGCTCCATTGTGCCCACCAGCCTGCCCCCCATGGCTCCATCCCACCCGCCTGCACGCAGGGCCAGGCTCAGTCCAAGGCTGGGATGGGGTTTAGTGTGATTGGAAGCAGGGCTTGGTCTGTGTCCAGGCGAGGCCTTGACAGAGGGCCTGAGTCAGTCTGAGGTACAATCAGGACAGGTACAGACGGTGTGGGGCAGGGGCAGGGCACCGCCTGAGCCTACAGAACCACCTGTGCCTGGAATCACAGGGTCATCGTGGGACCGAGTGCCCTTGCTGCCCCAGGGCCAGGACGGCCCCCTAGTGCGGCTAGAGCAAAGCAGGCCCGGCATCATCGTGCCTCCCGTCATTAGCATGCGTCATTCAGGCCAGCTGGACACCAGAGGGTGTGCTCCTTACCACAGCATTGCACCTAGGTCTGGATGCCCAGCAGGGCCACGCTGGCCAACTGCCTAGGCTGCCGCCCGGGCTGACCGCACCGTCTCCTCTCTGTTCCTGTCTCTCGTCTAGTGGATGGCAGCTGGAGCCCATGGAGCAAGTGGTCGGCCTGTGGGCTCGACTGCACCCACTGGCGGAGTCGTGAGTGTTCTGACCCAGCACCCCGCAATGGAGGCGAGGAGTGCCGGGGCACTGACCTGGATACCCGAAATTGTACCAGCGACCTCTGTGTGCACAGTGAGTCCTCCCTGTCCCAGGAGTCCTCTTGATTTTGCCAGGATTGGCCCTGACCAGCCCCAGGAAGGTGAAGGCTAAGGGAATCAGTCCTCTGCCACAGGCTGTACCCCCTCTCCAAAGTTTAGGACCCTTGGGAACTCCCCATCCCTAATATACCCACACATGTGCCTGTGTATACCCCAGTACCTCTCCTGCCTCTCCTGAAACATGCATACATGTGAACCCTTCCCATGCACCCCAGGCTCCTGGATCCCCTCCTCTCCTGCAGTTTCACCTCCAAGCGGTCCCCCAAGTGCACACACAAGTCCTATGGGGACACTGGCCTTGTGAGGCCTGTTAATTACAAGGCCATAACTAACAATTAAAGATCTCTGTTGGATTTTTTTCTCTACAACACACCCTCCCCCATTCTTTCAATTAAAAACCTAATTATCTGTGTCAATTCCTTTCTGATGGACATTTCTTCCATTATGCAAAGCCCTTCTAAAATCAATATAGCTTCCTCCAGGCAATCACCCCCTCCCCAGCCCTGCCTCAGGCCTGGGGAGGCAGACAAGGAGAAGAGCCGTGGCACCCCTGCTTCTGGCCCAAGGACATGACTAGGAATCAGATTAGCAGACCCCCCCCCCAGGAAGAAGAGCCCCTACTTTGGGGATCCCAGGAACTTCTGCCAGCCCCAGCTGCCCTGTGCCCCAGAAGAGTAGGTTCAGCCTAGCAGCCCACGAGGGCTGTCTGGGGAAGTGTCTCTTCCCCTCCTCCACCCTTCAGTAGCAGCGACCTCAGACCGAACGAGCAGTGAGCACTGTGATTTGCCCAGAGTGACACAGCAAGGTGGTGGCAGATGTGGGGCTGAGACGCGCACATGCTGACTCCGTGCTCCCTGCCGCCAGCACCCGCAGCCCCGCTAGTGCTGATGCCCAGTGAGTGAGCGCCTCATCCTCCTGGGCTGTAGACCGCTGACCTCTCCTTCCCGGCCTCCTGCACCCTTCCCCTCCCAAGGCCGCGCTCTTTCCCGCAGCTGCTTCCGGGCCTGAGGACGTGGCCCTCTACGTGGGCCTCATTGCTGTGGCTGTGTGCCTCCTCCTGCTGCTGCTCGTCCTCATCCTTGTTTATTGCCGCAAGAAGGAAGGGCTGGACTCAGACGTGGCTGACTCGTCCATCCTCACCTCCGGCTTCCAGCCCGTCAGCATCAAGCCTAGCAAAGCAGGTGGGGTGCCCCCTCGCTCTCCACATTCCTGCCGGGCCCCCACGCCAAGAGCTGCCCAACAGGTCACCTCAGTGACATCCCCTGAGTCTGTCTTTACCCTTGCAGACAATCCCCATCTGCTCACCATCCAGCCGGACCTCAGCACCACCACCACCACCTGCCAGGGCAGTCTGTGTCCCCGGCAGGACGGGCCAAGCCCCAAGTTCCAGCTCGCCAATGGGCACCTGCTCAGCCCGCTGGGTGGTGGGCGCCACACGCTGCACCACAGCTCGCCCACCTCTGAGGCCGAGGACTTCGTCTCCCGCCTCTCTACCCAGAACTACTTCCGCTCCCTGCCCCGCGGCACCAGCAACATGACCTATGGGACCTTCAACTTCCTCGGGGGCCGGCTGATGATCCCTAACACAGGTGGGAAGGACCCCAGAGTGCCCTGGGGAGCTCTAAGAGGCAAAACTAGCCTTTGTGTCCCTCCTAGAGGAGGGTGGGACAGCTCTGATGTCCTTTCTGGGCTGCTCAGCCTCACCCCAAGTGCTGAGCCAGGCCAGCAAGGAAAGGGAAGAGAGTTTTGGAGAGAATCCAGTCATGGCTGACAGTGGGGCCAGCACTGAGGCCATGGCCAGAGTGTCTCCTTTCTGTTACGTAAGGGCACAGGACTACCGTCCATTCGTTTACACGGTCAGCCGGCCTGTGTGTGCCGGACTCTGTGCTGGGCCCTGGGCCGAGAGGTAGGAGAGGTGCCAGCCCCAAGGAGCTGGCAAACTAGTGGAGAGATGGAGAGATGGCAGAGGACAAGTGCCTGGACGGGGGGCCGCTCTGCCCACCACCTCACGGACACCCTTCCGGCAGGTCCAGGATCGGGAATCCACAGGCCCGTTCCACAGTCATCTTTGAGCAAGCACGGCAGCCTCTGGTGTTCCCACCCTGAAAGTCTCTATTCCCTCAGCTCAGATGACCCCACGTGCCCCTGATTTTCTTACCCCTCTCCAGCTACTCCTGGTGCCTGTGCCCTAAATGGAGGTGTTTCTCAGAGCTCCCTCCTGGCACCCTCCCGCAGAGCAATCTCGCCTCCTCCGTGGCTTTACTCGCCACGTCTGTGCAGATCACTCCCACTCCTCCCTCCCCAGCCACATTTCTCCTGGGCGACAGAATCATACACCCAGCTGCCTCCTGGGCAGCTCCATCTGGATGTCTCACAGCACCTCAGATTCCTGGTGCCTAAAACAGCACTGTCTCCCACCCTCCCCCAGAACCTCCTGCTTCCTGGCTTTCCCCACCTCGGGGACAGCGGAGTCAAGCTGCTCAAGCCAGAAACTGGAGGTCACCTTGACCTCCTGCTCTTTTTCACTTTGCCCCCTCACCTCCACCACAGCTTTTAGTCAGTCACACACCAGTTCCGTCCTTCTTCCTCCTCAAATGCTCCTGCATCCTCCCGGTTCTCCTCTTCCCCATTGTCTTTTCTGGCTCAGGCCACCATACCTACCTCTCCCCTGGTTCCAGACAACAAGCACTCACCAACGAAGCCAGACTTAATCACGTCCCTCCCCTTCCTGAGCCCTTTTCGGGGCTCCCCATGCCCCCACATGAAGCCCACATGACCAGGCCACAATGAACTGTCTGTCCCCTCTGGCCAGCTGCCGTGGCCTCTACCGTCCTGTGCATTCTTTTTCTGCATGCGGCAGTCATGGTGGGCTCTTGGCACTCCAGACACACCATGCCGCCCTTCGCACACGCGGGTCCCTCTGCCCCACGCGCCGACTCATCTGCTGCTTCTCGCTCAGCGCTTGGCCTGGCAGCCCTCTCTCTGTGCCTCATGTCCTGCTCACGGGGCTGCTAGGATGATGAGGTGAGATGGTCCACGTGAAGCTCCTAGAAAGGGACAGGCGCACAGTGGGCCCTCAGAGACCCATCAGCCTTTCCTGCGCCCTGGGCCGGGGGGCTGCCGCCCCTCCCCGCTCTCCTCCAGCACCCTTTGCTACCATCCACTTGTCTTTCTACCCGCCAGGCTGAGTGCCTCAGGAGAGCAGGGCCCCTGGTTTTCCTCACTGCCCTGAGTACTGGACATGAGCACCACTGAATGTATACCTCCACCACAGAGAGCACTCGCACGTGGATCTCTGCGACCGTCACCAGCACTGGCGGCCGGTACCGGGAGGCATCACAGAGCTGGTGAAGGGAGCAGTAGCTGTAAATATGCCATCAGTGGCTTCCCTCTCCTGGGCTTCAGTTTCTGGGCAGTAGTGTCATTCCAACCAGCCCACCTCAGAGTTCACTCTGGAGCACAAATGTAAGCTTTTGGACTTGGTGGGATAAAGTCATAGAACTCCTTCCCCTCCCCAGTCACGTGCCTCTGAGGTCCCTCCTGATGTAGGGGCCCCTGTCCTAAAAGAGCAGGACGGTGGAGCAGGACCACTCCTTGCCGTCCCCAGAAGAACTCTGCAGCCCCTGTCCCACTGCCTCTCCCCTGGAACCACTCCTCCCTGAGCTGTCACTTCTGATGCTGCCCTGCAAGACCCTGGGACAGAGCCGAATCCACCAGACAAGAGGATACACGTGCAATGGCTCCCAAACCAGGGAGGGCTACCGAAGCCAGCAAGGTTGTTAAAGGCCTGCCCTACCTGCAGGGGCCACTACCGAATGAGGAGCAAAGCCATGGGGGCTGGGAATGGCTGTCCCCAAAGATGGCCAGGGCCGATGGGGAGGAGGAGAGCTTGAGCAGAGCAGGAGGGCACCAGGCAGACGTGTGCTCAAGAGAGGGCTTCAGAATGGCCAACTATACAGCACAGGCTGGGCTGAGGAAGCTGCCGGAAAGGCAGTTGGGGCCAGAGGTGAAGGGCCTTCAGTGCCAGGCCAGGGAGCTGGACCTTATGCTGGAGGCAGGGAAGGTTTTAAGCAGGGAGTTCGGGTGACAGGTCAGGTAACTACAGGGTGGTTACCTTTGGTTCCAGGGTGTTCTGTGCCCAGGCTAACAAGGCATGCTTTTCCCACCCAGGTTCCCTCAGCCTCTCTTGGGGTCCCTAGGACTCCGTTTGAAGCCCGTGTGGGTAGATGGACAGCCTGGCAGTCCCTGTGGCACCTCTGTCCCCTAGTCCAGGCTGGCACTGGTCAGTCCTCAAAGGGAGGCTCCTGTAGGGGCTGGCAGAGTGGGTGTTTGGTGTCTTTGCCGCCCTGGTGAAGCCCAGCCCCCCTCCCGCTTTGTCACAGGGATCAGCCTCCTCATCCCCCCAGACGCCATACCCCGAGGAAAGATCTACGAGGTCTACCTCACGCTGCACAAGCCGGAGGACGTGAGGTGTGGGCGCGGGCCCTGTTGCTGGGGCTGGGCGGGTCCTGCCCTCTGCCTTCAGTCACCATGACACGCCCTGTCCACCCACGGTCAGACTGCTCTGGCCTAGCCCGAGGCAGGGCAGGGGAGAACTGCCCATAAGCTCCACCCAGCTCTGGGACCCCAGCCCGGGGTGCCACTGCCCTGCCCCAGCCGGCTCCCGGGACAGCCCCCTGATGCCTTTCCCTTCCCACCCGTATTTCCCCACTTGAGGTTGCCCCTAGCTGGCTGTCAGACCCTGCTGAGTCCCATCGTTAGCTGCGGGCCCCCCGGAGTCCTGCTTACCCGGCCGGTCATCCTCGCCATGGACCACTGTGGGGAGCCCTGCCCGGAGAGCTGGAGCCTGCGCCTCAAAAAGCAGTCCTGTGAGGGCAGCTGGGAGGTGAGCAGGAGCGGCCCCGAGCCCACCCACCTGAGCCCTGAGGGGTCCCCACCTGGCCCTTGAGCCGCGCTCGCCCCAGTCTGGCCACCGCTCGGAGTTGGAGCTGGCCACGAGCTGAGCCGTGGGGCCCTTGCTCACAGGATGTGCTGCACCTGGGCGAGGAGGCGCCGTCCCACCTCTACTACTGCCAGCTGGAGGCCGGCGCCTGCTACGTCTTCACCGAGCAACTGGGCCGCTTTGCCCTGGTGGGGGAGGCGCTCAGCGTGGCCGCGACCAAGCGCCTCAAGCTGCTTCTCTTTGCCCCCGTGGCCTGCACCTCCCTCGAGTACAACATCCGCGTCTACTGCCTACACGACACCCACGACGCACTCAAGGTACTGCCCGCCCCCCCCCCACGGGGAGGCCGCCCCACCCCCGGCCCTTCTGGGAGGGGGCGGCGGCGGGAAAGGTGCTTAGGCCCCAGGCTCAGCGGAGCGCCTGCGGTGTGCTGCAGGAGGTGGTGCAGCTGGAGAAGCAGCTGGGGGGCCAGCTGATCCAGGAGCCTCGAGTCCTGCACTTCAAGGACAGTTACCACAACCTGCGCCTGTCCATCCACGACGTGCCCAGCTCCCTGTGGAAGAGCAAGCTCCTCGTCAGCTACCAGGTGAGGGCGCGCAGGGTGCCTGGAGCGGGCGCACCCAAGGCCGGGCACGCCTGACCGCGCCTCTCCGCCCGCCCCCTCAGGAGATCCCCTTTTACCATATCTGGAACGGCACGCAGCAGTGCCTGCACCGCACCTTCACCTTGGAGCGCGTCAGCCCCAGCACCAGCGACCTGGCCTGCAAGGTGTGGGTGTGGCAGGTGGAAGGCGATGGGCAGAGCTTCAATATCAACTTCAACATCACCAAGGTGGGCAGAAGGGGGTGTCAGCACTGCAGAAATGTGCCTGCTCCCCCCACTACTCTCCCCCACACGCTGGGCCTATCCTGCCACCAAGCCCACCTCCTCCTAGAAACTGCTTAGCGGCTTCCTCCGGGTCTTCAGGGAGAGAGGTGCAGATGCAAACAGACAGATGCAGACAGATGCAATCGCTATCTGACTTTGGGTGGAGATTGAAGAGGATGTGGGAGCAGCAGGAGGGAGAGACAGAGCCTGGGGGCCCTGGGGTTTCCAGGAGGAGGAACCCTGTACAATGCCTTGAAGGATGAATAAGAGACAGACAGAAATGAGGGAAAGGGGGCTTCTGGCAGTGGGAACTAAGTGGGGAGGACAAAGATAGTGAGAGGAGCACAGTGAGTTCTAAATGGTCAGTAAGGGTCACTCGGGGGGAGCGATGGGGAGAGAGGAGGGGAATGAGGCTAGACAGCTCCTCTGCTCACTGGCTGTGTGACTTTGGGCAGGTCACCATACCTCTGAGCCTTGAGACCTTCTAAGCTCTAGTGAGCAGGGCTCTGGCACACCAAGGGTGCCCAGGAAACAGTGTCCGTGCTTCCCGCATGCTCTGAGGTGGTTTGGGTGCTCCCCCAGCAAGAGGTGGCAGTGGGCCTGGGCCATGAAAGTTCTAACAGGCACCTCCACCCCTCCCCCACCTCCAGGACACAAGATTTGCTGAGCTGCTGGCTCTGGAGAGTGAAGGGGGGGTCCCAGCCCTAGTGGGCCCCAGTGCCTTCAAGATCCCCTTCCTCATTCGGCAGAAGATCATTACCAGCCTCGACCCGCCCTGTAGCCGGGGTGCCGACTGGCGGACTCTGGCCCAGAAGCTCCACCTGGACAGGTGGGTGGGAGATGGGCAGGGACGGGCTACAAAGGCCCCCTGCAGTCCATCCCGGTGGGGGAGGATGGGTGGGGTGGATAGGAAGCTCGATGGGGCTTGCACCCCATCCACCAGCAGCCAGGGTCTCCAGTGCACTTGGCCGAGGGGAGGTCATGCCCTTGGGCGGGCTGAGAGGCAGAAGGGTGCAGCCAGGGATGAGGCAGGGCTGCTGACTGGCTCCTGTCCCCTCCGTTCCACAGCCATCTCAGCTTCTTTGCCTCCAAGCCCAGCCCCACAGCCATGATCCTCAACCTGTGGGAGGCGCGGCACTTCCCCAATGGCAACCTCAGCCAGCTGGCTGCAGCCGTAGCCGGACTGGGCCAGCCCGACGCTGGCCTCTTCACGGTGTCAGAGGCGGAGTGCTGAGGCCGGGCAGGCCTACAATGCCTACACTCTCACCAGCTTTGGCACCCGCCAGGGACGGGCAGAAGCCAGATGGGGCCCTTCCCCCATACTCAGGGGAAGCTGTGTGGACAGGCCCCCTCCTGGCAGACACTGTCCCTTAACACCGGCCCTTCAGACCCTGCCCACACTTCCGCCCCTCTAAGGCCTGCTTGGCCAGGCTGGCACTGCCACCTGCTCTGACCCTGCCCCAGCCTGTGGGGCCCCGGGTGGACAGTGCCTAGAGCCCAAGCCAGGCCCAGCCCATCTGTGTGTATGTATGTGCGTGTGATGCTACCTCTCCTCCTGCCCCGGCCAGGAGCCTGCATACACACGGGCATGCACGCACACGCTGGGCTTGGGACATGGCCCCCAGAGCCCCTGCCTGAGCTGGACCTTATGCAAACATTTCTGTGCCTGCCAGGTAGGGGCACATCTGAGGGGCCTGGCTCCAAGCCTGTGAGACCGAGGGCCACAGCTGGACAAGGGGAGGCCCCTGGATTCAGGCACACGACCACCACACGGGCACGTGCCCATGCATGTCTCGTGTGCTCATCTCACATGCTCCCCCCCACTGACTACACACACACATCTCATGCTGTACACCCAGAGGCCACTCACGTCTCTCACACCAGTGTCAGTCCACATCTGCCTCTCACATGCTGCCCTTCTCCCACCCACCCAGGGACACCCAGTGGCTCCTGCCTGGTCCTCTCCCTGCCCCCAGCCTGGAGGAGCCCTGCCCAACAGGGCATGTGAATATGCAATGGGAGTCCCGGGCTGGACAATGGCAAGTGTGCGTGCCGTGGTGTGCCCGTTCCTGGGGCTGGCCGGTTCCCCGATGTGGGCCTGTTGTGTGAAGCTCGTGCCCTGACTCTGTCTTAAGTGCATTCGCGCACTTACACTTGGCCTTATGTACACAGCCTTGCCCGGCCGCCAGGGCGCGTAGGGATTTTAGCGGACGTGAATGTAAATAAATTATATATATATATTGCTAACCCGAGTGCTACTTCTCTCTGGGAAAGCCAGAGGTCAAGGCTAGCGGCTGCAGAAGAGCCACACGTGGGCTATTCTGGGAGTCCTGGGTGGCTGGGGACAGTGGAACCTGGGCCCTGGTCCAGCAAGAGTAGTTTCTGAAGACTTTCTCAAACACGGGCCATCTGGGCAAGACGGCAGGCAACTGCAGTGACCAGGGCTGCACCTTTGCCGGACCCATCTTCCGACTGCAGGAAGGTGACCGCACAGCGAGGGGCCAGCTCCCTCACCGTGGCTGCCACCAGGCCGGAGAAGCTGTGGGACGTGGGGGGCTGAGGTGAGCCCAGGCCAGCCAGATCCCACCGGGGCATTCCTCCCTGCCCATCCCAGAACCCAGACTCACTGGGGGTGCAGCTTGTAGAGGGTCCCATCCACCCCTACGGACACAGTCAGCTCTTCCAGGCCCCGGTTCTCACGGATCTTCTCCACCACAGCAGCCACACCCGCCCCACAGAGCTGGGCAGCCCGCTGGGACACAGCCTGGCACACCTCCAGGACCATCAGGGCATCATCTGAGGTCAGGGGCAGCCCCAGATCCTCCAGGATGGCTCGGACCTGCCTCAGAGCCAGGCTGTCACTGGGGACAGGAAGGAATAGAGCACAGAGGGCCAAGGTCCTGCATTAGCTTTCCCACCTCCTGAGTTCTCCATCCTCTGGAATAGACCTCCCACCAACCAGCATTTTACCCGAAGTGGATAGATAGATTCTTCTGGGAGATGGAAGGAGGCAATACAGGCCTTAGGCACCTTTCAATCTCAGAGAGAAACTTGGTCTTGAAAATGTCCCTGGTCTGAAGGCGCTGGGTCTGCTGGCCCCGGAAGAGAACTCCAAGGCTGGTCAAACGCAAGAGAATGTGGCGGACGATCTCCCCTAGGTACATGCCACTGATCATCTTCTCAAAGCTGCATGAAAGCACAAAGGTCAGGAGACCCTACTGGCTACCATAACCAGTGCCAGCCACCACCCGCTACCCCTGCCCAGCCCCACGCATACCTCTGCTTGCCAGGGTTGATGGATGCCTGGTCCACATTTGCATCAAAGCAGGTTCTAAGCAAGTCCAAAGAGCCATCATCCCCAAAGGCACCCCATTCCATATTGATGCACATGTGGCCTGAGTCCCCAGCCACAGCTGCCACATTCCGAAGCTCCTCCATGTAGCAGGCATTGGTGCCAGTTCCTGCAGAGAGGCCAGACAGGGTAGAAGTCAGTTACTGACATAGATAAGACCCTCTGTGCCCTTCCCAAACTGAGATGGCAAAATTTGGGCTCCTTTCTTACCTCTCCATTTCCCCACACTCACAACCTGTCCTATGTCCTGGTCTGCCTTCCTTTCGGACATTCCTTCTGCAGACCCTGGCAGCATCAGCCCCTCTGGGCCTCCACTGACTTCCCTACGAGCACCAGCATCCGTGGATCTTCCATACTATGCCAGGGCACCCCTGATAGGTTTGTGAAAGCTCCCCCACTGTCCTCAGTTGAGAGGCCCAAGCTCCCTTGACTAGCTTTCCAGAGCTTTAGTCTAAACTAGCAGGTTCTGGGTCAGGAGCTGGGGACATAGACAGGAATCAGACATGAGGAGCCCCACAGTGGCCAGGGGGTGGGCAATAAGCCGCTAACTCTGATATTGCCTGTATGCACCCAAATAGAAGTGCAAAGAAGAGCATCATGGGAGCCTTGAGCACAGCTGAGTCTTCCCGCCTAGAGGTTCAGGAAAAGCTACAGAGAGGAAACGATGTTTGGATTTGACTTTGAAGCCAAGAAGCACAGAAAGGAAAGGCATTCTAGGCAGAAGGCACATTCTGGGTAAAGATATCCCCTTCCTCTCACCAACACATGGTCAGCTCTAGGCAAGTGGTCTCCTTGTCAGCCCCACCTGGATTTCCTCTGACCAGTTTATTCATAAAGCAATCTAGGCATACCTCACCTGAGCACCTCCCCACTCTAGGCTCTATGTTCAAGAAGCTCCCAGTTTCAAAAAGGTGGCTACCACATACCTCCTGCCCTAGGAGACTGATGCCCAGAGAGCTGTGGGAGCCCTCCTCCCTGACCTAGACCCTCTTTTCAAGTCCCGTTTGTGTTAGGACCACTTCCTTTCTGCTCCTGGCCTTGTCACCCTGTTGTGCACAGTCAGGTTCAGCTCTCTCTGACTGCTGCATCTGTCCTGGGCTTAATCCCCACTAAATGGTGGGTTTTGAGAAGATAGGTATCTCCCCCATCTTTATGTATAGTCTTTCTGTCTCTTCATCCAGCCCCTATCTGGCCAGAGGAGAAATGCTTAATAAAGACAGGATCTTGGGCTACCTGAAGGACACTCACAGCTCATTCTGTGTCCTCCACCCCCAGCCTCTACCCAGTTCCAAGCATTGTGTACCATGGGCCAGGCACTGTTCCCTCTCCTCTCACCCTCACGATCCTTGAGATAGGTGTTACTATTATCTCTATCATAGAAGGAAACCGAGGCTCTGGTGATTTGGCCAAGGTCCTACAGATGGAAGTGGCAGAGCTAGTATTTCCACCCAAATCTGTATGACTCCAAAGCTCATATTCATTTAACAGAAGGGCAAACTGAGGCTCAGAAAGCTTAAATGACTATGAATCAGTAGCTGAGCTGAGCCAAGTTCAGACACCCAGCCTAAATGAGTGTTGCAGGGCCTAGCTGAGTCAGGCAGGAATGATGCCACATCCCCAAGGCCAGAGGAACGTCCAACCTGAGGAATCAACAGGAGGCAATGAATTAACATCAGGCAGTAGGAGCACAAAAGAGCAGGGCCCTCCTCACCAACGATGAGGCCGACCTCGCAACGGGGATCCTCATAGCCACAGGACATCATGGTCCCCACCGTGTCATTGACAATGGCAACCACATTCAGCTCTACTGCCTGCACACAAAAGGATGCTGCTAGTTGCTGGGCAACACAGTTGTCATGGCAACCAGCGCTGGACCCAGAGGTCTCTACTGCAGAGAGCCACCCACTCCACCCCCCCAGGTCAAGAAGCAGGAGACCCTTTGCTCCCTTCAAGTCCTGCCACAGCCCCAAAGCACCCCTGGAGGCAGACCCCTCACCTGTCTTCGCCCGATGGCTTCCCGCAGCAGACACACAACATCTTGGCCCTCACAGTCTGATGCACTGAAACCTTTTGTCCAGTTTAGGAGGATGCCCTGGGGTGGGACAAAGGTGGGACAGGAAGGTGAAGGCCCTTGGAATCTCACTCTCCCTCCCCAAAGTCTGTATCCCATCAGAAGCATATGATATCCCCCCTCACCAAGCAGGATTCCATGCCCACTCTGCCACATGGCTGAGGGCCTTGCCCTCTGCCCCCACCTAACTCCCCAGGAGGCTTCCAATGTAAAGAAACCTATTAATAACTATCGGACCTGTGTCTTCTATTATTAGTGCCAGAATGCTCAGATGGTCTGAAAGTCTGGACGTTTTAAGACGGCTGCCCAGAAGGAATGGCCCTTCATAATTGGGTTAGGAATGAACAGAGCAGGTAAAATAGTGCTATGTATGAGAAGGGGGAGGACAGAGAAGGCTCAGAGGTCCAAATGACAGAAAATTCTGCTCTTTTAGAAAGAACTGATAAGAGTTACTTGAGAATAAGGAAACTGAGGAATTAGGGACGGAGCCGTATCGATAGGAGATTCACTTGTGTTCCAGAAATGAGTGAAGGACAAAAGGGAAAGCCAGAACCCAGAACACCTAGGCAGGATGGGAGGAGACAAGACAGATGGGCCTTTATTGGGAGAAACTGGCCTTAAATTGTGAACTTAGTGATGGGCTACACAGTCTAGGACTATTCTTTCCTAAGTGTGCTTCCTCTGAGGGAGCGGGCAGGGGGAATTATTCTCCTGCTGTTAGAAGATCACAGCTCTGCCCAAAGCAGGAGATGTAGAGCAGGCATGAAAAGCTTTCCGGGGGTGCCCTGGGGCTCAGTCAGTTGAGTGTCTAACTCTTGATTTCGGCTCAGGTCATGATCTCAGGGTGGTGGGATAGAGCCCTGCGTCTGGGCTCCATGCTCAGCAGGGAGTCTGCTCAAGATTCTCTCTCTCCCTGCCCCTCTGCCCCTCCCCCACCTGCACCCTCGCTAAACTAAGTAAACCTTTAAAAAAAAAAAAAAGAAAGGAAATCTTTGGGGCAGAAGATTTTAGAGATATGAACTGACGCTTCCCCCAACAATATTTCCTTTTATCCCTTTCCCTATGTAACCACAGCCAGAGTGCTCAATGCTCATTGCCTCAAACACAGAAACCAGAAACCAGAGAGTGAGAGGGCAAATGAGAAGGAGGGCTAATGTGGGGGAACCCAGATTACAAGTAGCAGCAATACTTCTCTGCTCCCAGACAAAAGAAAGACCCCTGGTCTGGGGAAGGGGAGCTGGGGGCCCTCAGAGCCAGGTTTTGGACTTTCCTGAGTAGGGTGTCCTATGCTTCTACCTGGGCCATGCCCCTGTGGGAAGGGAGGACACAGAAGAGATTTGAGTGATCTGATAGCAGAGTAGGTCTCTGTCCTCCTTCCCCATGGAGGGGAAGGTGAGTTGTCAAGGGAGGTGTCAAGAGAGGAAGTGGCAGAGTCCATACAGCTGGGGCCTGAACATCTCCTGAGTTCCCAGAGTGTCTGCCCACACACAGCAAAGGATGCTATGCAGCTGAAAGGGGCCCCTATCTGGGGATAAAGGTCCCCAAATTGATTATCATTAAGTTATCACCCCCCCAAAAAGAATGTGGGCTCAACACAGAAATTAAGTTCAGTTCTAGAAAATGAATAGGGCCGTGTTTCTTCTTGCGCACCTGATTTTGCATACTGAGTCCCACCTGCTTCTCACACCTTACAAGGAATAATCAAATGGTACCAGCATGCTTAGTCTAGAGCGGAGCAGATCAGCAGAGAGACACTGCTGAATGCTTGATTCCAAAGGGCCACTGTGTAAAAGAAAGCCAAGTACAGAAGCATGTGTCTGAGAGAGGTCAGAGCTGGAGCACAGCTGAACACTGCACAAAGGCTGGGTGGGGTAGAGTAGGCAGAGCTTTTCAGGAAGAACATAGTGGGCAATTTCAGGGGCAGCAAGTTCTTCCTCACAGGAGGCTTTTTGGCAGAAGCTGGGGGTGTTGACGAGGAGACTCCTGGGAGCTTGGACCAGAGTATGGGAGGAGCTGTCTCCAGGACAGGCGTCAGGGGTGTGCACTCAGAAGCCGAGCATTCTTGCTGAAGGCCATGCAGAGGCGTAGGCTTAGTGCTGCTATGTCTAGATCCGTGCCTGCGGCTCTGCCCTTCCGGTCAGCCACCCAACACCAAGCCAGGCAGGAGAGGGACACAGCAAGTTTGGGAAGGGGAGGTAGGGCAAAGAAACCGCGCAACCGAGCCCTTTCGAGAACTAGGAACGAGTGCTGTTCCCCTCAGTTCTCCTAGATCAGTACACCAGGGCTGTGGGCTACAGTCAATGTGTTCCTTCATCAGCCCTGAGCTGGGCCTATACTGCTCCCAAGTGCCCACACCTAACCTGGCTCCACTTTCCTGCCCATTAGCAGTCCCCAGGGGTATCCATAATCTTTTCCATCCCAGGCCTCTTTACAGCCCTGGTTTCCAGGCCATTTTACCACACCCCCTCCACCTGCACCCACCATGTCCAGTGAAACCGAGGCTAGGTGTTGGCTCAGCCCAGCCGTGCTTCTGCCCTCCCCCATCCAGCCCAGGATACTTGAAGCCCTCTCCCCAGCCTTCTGCCCATTCCATGAAGGGTATGAGGGTGGAAAACCCTTGGGGATGGTTTCTCCTGGCCCTCCCTCACCTGGTCGAGGCCGAGCTGCCTGCATGGGAAGGAGAAGGTGAAACCCAGCGGAAGGCTCTGCCCACTCAGGCCCTGCTTCTGCTGGAAGTCCACAATGCAGTCCACGATGCGGTCGAAGAGCTGAGGTGGAGGGCAAGTCAGGGGGTGGCCCAGCCCTGGTCCTTCCCCGCCCCTGACATCAGGTCCAAGCTCTGGCTACCTGCTGTCCAGAGCCCTGGGCCACATCCTCCGGGATGGAGTAGACCTGGCTGGTGATCTTCACACCTCCTGCTGTCACGCGCACCAAGAGCACCCGGAAGTTGGTGCCCCCCAGGTCCAGGGCCAGGAAGTCCCCACGCTCTGTGGGACAGAGGTCCTCAGTGTCAGGACAAAGCACATTCTGTGACCTCCAGGAACCCACACCCCAGCCCCACACTCAGGCCAGGTCCTCACCAGTGCCATCAGGCGTGGCCCGGACATAAGTGGGCAGCATGCGGAGGGATGAGGCCTCCCCTCGGAGCCCCTTGACCATTGCCTCCCGCATCTGTGCCTGCACTGCTGCCAGCTGATTATGGTTCAACCGGAAAGGTGCCAAGTTCTCTTCCAGCAGGCGCCGGTGAGCAGCCAGACGGGCAGCCACAGCAGTCACCATTGCCACGCCCCGGCCACCCCCATCCACAGAGGGAATGAAGGAGACATCACATTGGGGGGCCAGGAGCATCACAGTCTTCTGCAGGACGCTGAGGAAACTACACAGACACAAAGCAGGCATACCTGGCTTGACACCTGACCCTGAGCCCCAGGGCTTGCTGAAGCCCTGGGCCCCATCACTTCAGATCCCTTCAGTTCTAAATCCAGCTCTACATCAACCTTATGCCCAGTGTCTCCAGTGCTCCCAGTGCCCCCAGAGTCCCCCTCCCTTGCACACCCAAAGGGAAGCATCTTTTCTCTCTTCTGACTTCTTCTGGCCTCCCTTAGTCCCCATCTGACCTTACTCTGCTCAGGTGCCACTCATACCCACTGCCTCACACACATGGTGCCTGAGTGCCCTCTGGGTCTTTATGGAAAACACTCATGTTCCTGCTGCTTGCCCACACAGGATTGTGTGTATTTCCAGTACCTGGGGTGTCTCTCAAACACTCGGCCTCCGGTGGCCACAGCAATCTGAAGCATCTGCTGCTCCCGGCTGTGCTGGAGGCGGGAGAGAACAGCAGCCAGGGCGGCGGCACAGAGCCGGGCAGCCCGAGTCAACACGGCTGCACATACGTACTGAACGAGCTCAGCATCCGAGGCCCCCACGCTCAGGCCCAAGTCCTGCAGGAGAGCATGCACACGGGCTGCCCCAGCCAAGGGGCTGGAGGGACACAGGGTACTGCTTTGGGACTCAAGTAGCCCCAAAGCTTCCTGCCCTCCCCCAGCCCCATGGCTACCTGGGGGACAGAGCAACCTCCCCTCTCCCAAGCCAAGAAGCTCCTTGTCTAAGCCCACTGGCTTTCCCTACTTACTCCTCCATCTCAGCCACATGATCCAGGAGGATGCTGCCTCGGCTCAGCAGGGCAGGGGAGGTGCAGCCACCAAAGAGGACCCCTCGCTGGGCCAGGTGAGCCAACACAAGCCTCACCAGCTCACCCAGGTACAAGCCTCCAATCATCTTCTCAAACCTACAGGTAAGAAGGGTGTCTGGACAGAGATTTCCTTAAGCCCTTAGCCCACCTGGCCCCACCTCCAAGGGCCCCAAAAGAAAGATCATTTTCTTTGGGGTCCCCCAGACTGGAGGTTCCAGAAGCAATGGCTTCCCAGGAGATAGATGGATGTTTATCCAGACCCCACTGCCCCCTCTGGCTTAGGTTCAGAGGGGTTCCTGGAGGACAGGGAACGTTTTGCTACCCCCAATCCCCAACACCTGTTAGTAATAAGAGAGGGCTATGAGTTGAAAATTATGGGTTCTAGAATCTTGAGCCCTTCCTTCTTTGAGCCTGGCCAGGGCCCCCCAAGATGCCACCTGGAAACCCTATGAGCAAGCAATAGGGAGGGGCCTAAGGGCCTGAGTTCAGGGACAGCAGTGAGAAAGGAAGCAGAAGAGTGATAGGCCCTAGAGCAGAAGGTCAGGCCACCTCTGGGCACCAGGATTCAGGGACTCTCGGTCCAAGGCATGGTCAAAGGTGGTCAGCACTGGTCCCAGGACCCCATCATCACTGAAGGAGCCCCACTCAACGCTGATGCAGACGCGGCCCCGGTCCTCATCCAGCACTGCCACATGCCTTGCCTCCTCCATGTAACATGCATTGGTGCCAGTGTCTGGCAGGGATGAATCCATCAGGACCTGCCCATCAGGTAGCTGTACCCCCCACCCATCACCACAAATGGCCCATGGCTCACCTACAACAAGCCCGACTTCACACGGCCCAACCCCTGGCTCACAGCCCATCATGGTGCCCACTGTGTCATTCACCACGGCAAACACATCGATGCTGTAGGCCTGGACAATGGAGAGGGCAGAGGTCATGGCTGACCTAAGTGGGCAGAGCAGGGAACCTGGGGGATGGGCAAGGCTAAGGCCTTGGCTTTGATGGAGGTGCTCAGAGTCCATGAAACACAATGTGTGTTCATGCCCACACACATACTCTAGGTCCTCCCCCCACAACCCCTCGTAGAGAATTTTCCTCCCATCCCACACTCCCCCTTGTCTCTTCCACCCCCTACTCAGGCCCTGGGTCTCTCAAAGTCTCCCAACCTCAGTCATTACCTCCAGAACACCAGTGCTCCCCACAGGACCAAGATGATTGTGAGCAAGCGTGGCACCTTGAAGACCGCACTGTAGGTATTTGGCTTCCCAAGCCAGCCCCTCCCAGCCCTGACTTCCACCCACTAGCATCACTGCAGTTAGTCCAGATGGATCCAGACCCACCTTTCTTCCACATCCAAGTGTTTGCATATACCTTTCTCTGAAAACAGACCTTCCACCCCAGCCCCAGCTTATGCACCCGGCAAACTCCTCCTTCAAGCCCCCGCCCAAGTCCAAGTGTGCCCTTCCCAGTGCTACCAGAGTCACTGTAACCACCTTCTTGACAGGGACAATCCTTTGTCAGAATGCTTTTCCACTAGACTGTGAGGTCTTTGAAGACAGGATCAAGTCTTTTCATCTTTGTTTTGCCCTATGGTCCTGAAAATTTATTTGACCCTTCTTAGCCTCAAACTCCTTACCAATGAAATGGGAATGGTAGCGACATTTGCCCCAGGGTTAAACTGGATAAAGGATATAAATAGAAAAGGAAAGCAGGCCCTCCCAGAAGCACAGGCACAGCCTTTGCGTGCTGGCCCCAGGCCCAGCCACACAGGCAGCCCTCCCATTGCCCCTGCTTCCACTCACCCCCTGCCTCTCGATGGCATCTCGCAGCAACTGGACCACATCGTGGCCTTCCACACCACTGCACCTAAAACCTTTGGTCCAGGAAATAAGGGTGCTCTGGGGGCAGAAAAGCTGGGTCACTCCTCCAACAGCCTTCATGGGGTTACAACTCTTCCACCCACTGTCCCCATGCCGACTCTGCCTCACCCTGTCCAGGCCCGTCTGGTGACAAGGGAAGGAGAAGCTGAACCCAAGCTGCAGACCCTGTTTGTCCATGGGGAGTGCATCCAGGAACTCAGACAGACAGTGGGCAGCAAAGTCAAAGAGCTGTGGGACAAGTTGGGGGCTCAGCTCTGTCCACCAGAGCCCCAGCCACCCAGCCAGTTCCCAGAGACTGGGCAGTGAGTTCTCACCTGCTGACCAGGACCCAGCATCACCTCTGGGGGGATCACAAACTCCTGGCTCTGGGGCTCCATCCTATGACCCTCAGTGCCCATCAGGGTCACCCACAGAACACGCAGTGAGGCCCCTGTAGCCCCCAGCTCCAGCACTACAAAATCTCCTTGCTCTGGGGCAAACAGGACACAGAAAGGCATGCAGCTGGTGAGACCAAGCCCTCTGCCTCCCAGAAACATCCCCAAGGACTACAAAGTCTCATTAAGGGAGCTTCGAGTTGGGAACCTTAATGGGAAGAGGGATAAAGGACTTCTCCGTCCCCCAGATCAGAATTATCTCCCCAGGCCTGGCCACCCATTTTGGCCTATGCCACCCACCAGTGCCGTGTGGGGTGGACCCCACGTATGTGGGCAGCATCCGGACAGCAGAGGCAGGGGTGGCCTGCCCCCGCAGTGCCTGCTCCATAGAGCCCAGGAGGCTGGCTTGGATCTGCTGCAGCTGTGTCTCCGTCACCTTGAATTGCTGTAGACACTCCAGCACCTGGGGAGAAACAGGCTAATATCTGGGCAGGAGCCCCATTGCCTAGCCAAGTCCTCTGACTCCAACCAGGCCCGCCCTGCCCAGCTTGCTCCCCCCTTTCCCAGTCCAGAACAGCACGTCCCTTAGCTTTCCCAGGGGCTGACTAGAGCCCTGCCTAAGTCCTCTCTGAGCCTCGCTGGTCTCCCCAGCACCTGCCCAGCCCCACTCCTCACCTCTTCACACACCTAGGTTCTCTTGCTGCCCACAGCCCATACTCAGTTCCTGCATTCTCAGAAGGCTCCTTCCTGGAGGGGAGACACACCCACCTCCTCCTCCTGCTCCATTCTCTGGCTGCTCCTTCTCAGATCCCTATATCCCCTGCCCCTTCCATTTCTTCGAGGCCTCTCCTGTTATAACACTGATTCGCTCTGGCTCCAGTACCCAGAGGTGGGCTGCTCAGTGAGTTGTCATTCACTGAATGAGCAAACAAATGAACAAATGTGGGAATGAATTTCAAGTCAGGTGCTTCCCTCTCCCAATCCACTTAGCTCTGGAGCCTAAGTAAGCTCAGCTCCGGAGAACTTGGAGGCCACACTGTGGAGGAGAGTCCTCCCAGCAGTCGGCCATCCTTTCCACAGACATTGACTGAGCGCCTACTAGGGGCCCAACACTATTCTAAGCACTATATGTTGCATAACCAGGTGAGTTCTGCTCTTGTGGAGCCCAGAGTTCAGCACAGAGGCAGAAAATAAGCAAATAAACATATAATATGGTTCTGGTAGTAACGGTAGCTATTTATTTATTTATTTATTTGTTTGTTTATTTATTTATTTATTAAATTTATTTATTTAAGGCAGGAATAGAAGTTTGAGAGTGACCAGGGGAGAAAAGGTGTTTTTGGATATTGGTCTGGGAAGTTCTCCCTGAGGAAGTGACCTAAATGAAGGAAGGGAACAAGCCATTTGTAAATCTGGGGAAGAGGATATAGGGATTTTCTTCAGAGTGAGGGGATGGATTTGGGGGAAGGGTGGCCAGGTGTGAATCAGAGTAATGGGAGGGGTAGGCAGGCAGAAAGCAGAGGATGGGACACCCAAGGTTCTTCCCCACCAGTAGCCCCTTGTGAGGGAGCTAAGAGGAGCCCCTGTACTCCACCTCTATGTGGACACCTCCCTCAGATGACCCTCTGGCCTGTCCTTCAAAGAGACGCCAGCAGCCTCCCTGGGTTTGCTGGAGTCCCAACCTGTGACTCTGTTCTCCTGGGCTTAGCCTTTCCCAGGTCCTCACCACTATTCCACAGGAATTCCATTCCTATGACCCACTGCTCCACACTGGACCCGTATCTGTAAAGTAACCACCCAGGCATCTGAATAAGGAGGCAGGGGGAGCCAGGGAGGAGAGGCTGTTCAGTGAGGGAGATGGGGGTGACTCAGTTCCACCTCTGCTTTAGGAAGAGAATGGAAAACAGATCCCTAAGGAGGCAAATGACCCTAACTGGAGTGCCAGATGTTCAGTTCCATGTTTACATTATAGGAGATGCTTCTAGCAGCCACACACACCAGGAAGGGTTATTCCTAGGTTATGTTACAAATGAGGAGACTGAGGCTCAGAGAGGAACAGTCATCTGCATAACCCAAGCAGCTATTAAGGGACAGAGTGGAATTTGAACCCAGATCTGACTGAAGAGGTGTTTCCACATGAATGTGAAGCCTTATAGAAACAAGCAATTTCACCTGAAAATAACCCAAAACTGATGAAGGTTGCAGTGAAGAAACCCCATAGGATGAGAAAACTTACTGAGTCCTTGCCCTGCCACTTTTCCTGGCTGTGTGGCCCTATTCCAGAGAAAATAATAATATTCAGAAGTCCCCTGAGTCCCCAGTACCAGGGGCCATGTCATTTCTCACTTCTGTGGCCCAGCCATGAGTTGCATACAGAGGAAATGTTGACAGCAGGGTCTGGGGCAGAGACTGAACAAGGGTGAGGTGGGAGCATGAAATGCAGTGAGGGGTGATGCCCCCACAGTTTGGGCAATAAGCCAAGTCCAGCAGATGTCAGAACAAACTGGAAAACTAAAGAAACTGCAGGGAACAATTCAAGAACCTTTTCACAGATGCCTCCTCTGTACAGGTCCTTTATCTCCATTAGCTCACTTAATCCTCCAGGGGGTCAAAGGATTAGACTATTTTCCTCCATTTGACTGATGAGGAAACAGACTAGGAGATACGAAATGACTTACACAAGTGTTTCCTGCTTGATGGTGTGATATGCAAGGGTTTCTAAATCTTGGTCAAGATGACAGAAAAGAGAAACTCAGTCTGAGCTAACCTGAGGCCTATGGACTATGCTGCAGAATAACCTCCAAGTTGAGTTCAGCACTGAAATCATATCTGTGGGCCTGACTGCAGTGGCCATTTGAAGGGAGGGAGATGTGCAGGGGTAACTAGAGAAATAGGGGAAGGAAGTCCCTTATGAATACAGTCTTCTACCAGAAAACCCCAAGAGGGTCCTTTCTAGACTATTTAGGTCAGGGACAGGACCTGTGTAGCAAGGTGGCAAAAGTAATAACACCTTTGGAACTGAAATACCTCAGCTCAAGCTCCTGTCACGAGTTAAAACTCCAATCATTTTACCTCTCTAAGCCCCCTCTTCCTCAGCTGTAAAATGAGAAGATAATCCCCAACTTGCTGGTGTGGAGCCACAAAGGTACTAGATCGGATCTGAAAGGCTTGATAAACTAGAAAGGACTGCATTGCTGTGAGCCCATGGCCCCATGGCATCTTCAACTGATCCTGCTCTTGATAGCCTTGAATAGGCATGAGTCAGAAACCCAGTGCTGAACTTACCAGCTCAGAGCTGTCTGAGGGGCAGGGCAAGCCCTCCTGGGAGCAGCCAGGAGCTCCTTCCCTTTGCTGCAACCCTACTGGCCCAATGGAGTCCATGTGGTTCCACAATGGAGGGTGGCCACCTATAGGAGGAAAGGGACAGCCCGGGTGAACCACATAGTCTATAGGCCCTCAGAGGCTGTGACCCCTAATTTTCGTCCTTCAGAAGGGGACCAGGAAGAAAGCTGTAGGCAGACTCAGAACCTCTGACCATCAATGATCCTTTAGTAATCAAACAGAAGGCCCCTACTTTCCAGAAGCACATATATTAGCAGAGCACTGCGAAGGCTGATTTCTAATCCCAACGCCATTTATTCATTCTGTCACTCATTTACATTTACCAGTTCCTGATGCCTACTGTGCCAGATGTTGAAGTACAAAGCAGACATAGGCCTTGTCCTGAGGGATCTCACAGCCTTACCAACAATCACAGTACGGTTGACGCAGGCAGTAAGAAATGGACCTGCTACTGTGCTTGGGAGTTCAGAGATGTTCTAGAGGTTTGGAACAAAGGGTATGAGGTAACAAGGAGCCAAAGACCCACTGGAGAAGCAGGCAGGCTGGACTATGGATGGCCTTTCTGCCAAGCTAAGGTGTACAAACTTCATCCTGAAGAGAGAAGTGGACAAGGATGAATCTGCACTTCAGAAAGGGGTTCCACTAGTGGCATAACTTCGGGTGAGTCATTTATGACTTCTTTGAGTTTTAGTTTCTTCATGTGGGAGGAGATACCTACTTTCACAAGGTTGTTGTAAGAATTAAATGAAATAAGACTTGAAAAATGCTTTGGGAAATTTAATATGCAACAGAAACATCAGCTCAGGGGTGGGTTTTGGAAGCTATAATGATGCAGAATGGAAAGAGCCCTGTGCTCAGAGTTAAGGACCCAGCTCTCCCCAAAGGAGCTAGCACCAGGTCTCCAATATGGAGGCCTAAGTTTCTTCATCTGCCAAATGGGGACCAACATATGTCAAAGACCTGTGTGGGGCAAATGAAATAATGAGAGCAAAAGAACCTTGTGCAGAGTGTGGCTTCAGATTTATTTAGCTAAATCTGAATTAAGCCTCAATTTCCTCCTCTATAACAGAACAAAAATTCAGTTCTTGTGAGGATTAAAGGAGTTAATGGTTCTGACAGTCCTTTGCATACTGTAAAGAACTGTAGATATGTCTGGTATTTTGCTAATTCAAGCTAGAGGTGGTATTGCTGTTCCAAGAAGTTCCCAAGGGAGCTTCAGTGATTTAGGGATCTTTCAGGGGTAAAGGAGAAGGGAAATGCAGTAAAGGCCCCACGACGGGCAGAAGGGATTTGTCCACTGAATCAGTCTACCTCTCTTCCTGTAACAGCAAGACTTCGGGGGAAGATACCTTCCCATCCCTGCAACCCCTCCCCACCTTCCACTCCCATCATGCCCATGAATTTGCCCTCCTCGTGGTCACCTATTTGCTGCTGATTGCCCCATCCCGGTCTTTTCCTCGGTCCCCACCCCTACTGTCCTCTGTCAGGCATGCAAACCATGAGCATTCTCTTCACTGCAAAATTCTTGTCCATTGGCTTCAACAGCCAGTCTTTCCTGGGCCTCCTTCCTGAGTCCCTCATAATCTTCAAAACTCTTTCTCTCCTCTCCCCTTTAACAATGCCCCACCCCTGTTTCTGATCACAGCCCTCTTCTCCACAGCCCTTTGTATCATCTCCAAGTTTTGATTAAAACCTCTGTGTCAGGGCTCCCAAATCCCCGTCCTGAGCCAAATCCCAAATTCTGATGGTCTGTTAGACATCACTCTCCAGATGCTGGAGAGACTCCTCAAACTCCATGGTCGAAGATACATTCATTTTCTCCTTCACTTTTCCCCATGAAACTCTTCCTGTCCTCCACCTTGGCTGGAGACATCAAGGTTGCTCACTCATACAGCTATTCAGGTGACTGTCTACATTCCTGACCCTCACCTCCTCTATGCAATCAGGTCTCAGGAAGAAAGAGCTAAGAATGGAAAGTGCTCTCCCACGTATCCCCTCTTCCTGGTTCCCACTGCCACTGCCCTAGACTTTCTTCCCATCTGATTATTCCAACAACCTCCTAACTGATACTGTCCACCTCCCTGCACCACCAACTCCCAACACATCACCAGAATGACTGTGCAAAAACAGATTTTATCATGCCATTCCCCAGCCCTATCTCCCCCTAAGAAAGGAGGTAAACCTTCACATTGTGATATCTCCCACTGTGGGGGGAAAAAAGTGTAAAACTCTTTATCATAGAATTGCAGGCCCCAAGCTTCCTCTCTTGCTCCTCCCCCTCATACTCCAGCCACACTGACTACAAGTTTCGCCCTGTCTCTTGCTGTCCAGCCTCGAGTCTGGAACCACTGTGTATTCCTCGAGCCTGGAACCACTGTGTCTGAGTCATCTGCATCTTCAGCCCAGCACAGCATTTGACACAGATAGGTGCTAACACAGCTTTGAAAAATTTGGGGGTGCGGGGTGGGGATGGGGTCCTTATTCAGAGAACTAAGAAATCAGTTTCCAACAAATTTCCTCAAAGTCACATATACCTAATTTCCAAATCTGTCAAATAGGAATGTTAGCTCCCCAAATGTTACAGGTCTATTTCAAGACTAAAATGGGGTGACTGAGGCAATTATAATCTCAGGAAAGGGCCAACCCCTTACACAGAGTAAGCTTTCGCTCTCCTTTTGAGGCCCAGCTAACTCAATCATTCTTTCATTCATTTACTCTCTTATTCATTCACTCTTCTATTGGACATTTATTCAGTGTTTCTACATGCCAGAGACTGTGAAGCTTCCTCCAAGAAACCTCAGTATTTACACTCCCAGTAAATGTACTCATGTCTGCCTCTTCCAGCTGAGCCTGGTGGGGAGGGACATGTCTCCCACATCACTAGATTCCCAGAACTCAGCCAGGGTCTGCACATGTTTGAGTAACAGTTGGCCTCTCAGCTTAACTCAGCTGAATCAGATACATGAGGTGAGTCTTCCTTCTGAAAAGGATCCCAGGGACCCCTGCCAAGGATGGGAGCTATCATTGAGGACCAGCTGGCTTAGTCATTCCAGCCTCTACTCAGCTAGCATGGGCCAAGCTGGAGAGATGAAGGTGAGGGGATGGGGCTGAAGCAAGGAGGAATTAGAGGAGGGTCTTACCCGGGAGAAGCAGCAGTTGGTCACTTTCCTCAGGCTTGAGCTCTTCTCTCTCAATGTGACGCATCCCACTGACCTGGCTTGCACCCAAAAATGAAACTCATGGGTCACCTGAGTTATAATGTCCCACCCTCTTCCTCGGCCACCACTATCTAGACATCAGTTAGTTCAGGAAGGTGCACTTCCTTCTGAGTCTGCCCTAAGAGAAGCCCAGGGCAGGCAGTGCTATGGTGCAAACTTATGCAAGATGACTGCAGGAAGCTGGAACCCTGAACTAGGTCAAGGACCCTGGGACATCCCCTAATACTGGGAGCTCCGTCCACTTTATAAACACTCAGAGTCTGAGTTTTGACGTGGTGGCTCACCCCTGGAAAGATGGAGGAATCTAGCATGAAAATATACAATAGACAGTTTTCAAAAATGTACTAACGAGCAAGAGGCAATGTGGAACACAAGAGGAAGAGACTAACTCTGCCCTAGAGTGGGCAGGGCAAGCTGAGGAAGCTCTGCCTTGAAGGAAGAAGAGCAGTATGCTGGCAAAGGTGATCCTTCACAAAGAGAAGAGCGTGTACAAAATCATGGAGCACAAGGCAACTTCATGGTGTGGGGGTCAGCTCCAAAGACCTAAAGATACATGTATGTGGGTATATATGATGGGAGAGGTAGCAGCCAGACTGTGGAATCTAGCCTTGAGATGGTAGGCCAAGGAGGGGTAGAGGGGGTATATGTTCATACCTTGGGTCTTCTCTACCAGCAGGGAAGGGGAATCTCAGGCTACGATAGAGTTGTTGGCCACAAAGCTGGTTTCCCACAAACTAGTCTTCTTGAATGCATAGAACCTTGGGGCATCACTATGACCACTGCTATGGTCTGAATATCTATATCAGCCCCCCACCAAAAAAAAAAAAAATGCTTATGTTGAAAATCTAATGCCCAAGGTGAAGACTTTAGGAGATGGGGCCTTCAAAAAGTGATTAGGTCATAAGGGCAGAGCCCTAATAAATGGGGTCAGTGCCCTCATAAAAGAGACCCCAGAGAGCATCCTTGCCCCTTCTGCCATGAGAGGATATAAGAAGTTGGCAGTCTGCAACCTAAGAAAGGGCCCTCTCCCAACCATGCTGGCACCTTGATCTGAGTCTTCCAGCATCTCACCAGACTGTGAGAAATAAATTTCTGTTGTTTATGAACTATTCAATCTGTGGTATTTTGTTATAGAAGTCTGAACAGACTAAGACACCCACCATGATAGGAGATTAGACATACCACATCAATTTTCATTTCTGGGAAATTGGTGAGCAGATATTTTTAAACTTTGGGCTACCTCATTAGCAGTTAACCCTACCATTATCTACAGACAGAACATGGCCTCCGTATGACACCAGGATGGAGACCAGGGACAGTGGCTCTTGTATTAGTTTTGGCATGACTGGGCCTGGAAACATGCCAGATTATCAGCCCTACTGCCCATTTCACTGGGTACCAATCAGACATACAGGCTCTGAAAGACAGGGAAATCGGGGTTGGAGGTAGGGAGGACAGAGTGGCCATCACCCATAACATCCTGCCTAGCCTGGGGCTCTAGTCTCTCTCTGTTTTGTCTAGTTGGGAAAGAATATGGAACTGAATGTGATTCATGCTGACAGCCAAAGTCCGCAGTCTTCTGGGCCAGGGTAAGGGCATGTCCCTGACAAGTAATGCCAGAGGTTTTTTTAATCCACGTTTCTGGAAGTCCTGTATCTATTTCCGAAGGAGTAGGGGTCCCTAGGCAAAGTGTCAGGGAAGGTCTGTGTCAGAGCCTATGGAGGGTGGAAGTGCCTTGGGCTTAAGGTCTGTGAGCAGCTGTGACAACCCTGGCTGTAGCAGAGGCATAGTAGTGGCCAACAGTTCTCTTCAGACGCCAGATGGCCACTGACCAACAAGAAGGACAAATCCTGACAAGCCTCCCCCGTAGCCCATTAGTACCAATCTCCAGCTGTCCAGAAGGAACTAAGGAATGGGAATTGGTGGTCAGGGAAAGGTGGGTTGCAGCCACGGTTGGGCTAGGAGCCAGGGTCTCCCTACTCTTGAGCTGTTCATAGGCTTGCTTCTCACAGCTGACACTGCCCAGCAGCCAAGCACACAGGCTCTAAGTTCCCCACCCTTCCCTGCACACCCTTTTACTCCAGGTGTGCCTTGCAGATCTTCTACACCCATCAAGCTGCTTCTTGCTATAAGTCTTTGTTCATGCTGATTTATCTGAAATAACCTCCCCCTTTGCCCTCCCTAGCCTTTTCACCTAATTTTTCGTTATCCTCTAGACTTCAGTCACCACCAATGCTGTGGAGCCTTTCCTCTTGGCCTTGACCCCAGCTGAGGGTGGTCTATTGATCCCAGTGTCTTGAATTGGCTTATACCATTGCATTGACAACAGTCTGTTAAAAATCATCTGTTTAGGGGCACCTGGGTGGCTCAGTTGAGCATCTGACTCTTGATCTCAGTTCAGGTCTTGATCTCAGGATTGTGAGTTCAAGCCCCACACTGGGCTCTGTGCTGGATGTGGAGCCTACTTAAAAAAAAAAAATAATAATCTGTTTATGTGTTTGTATTCCCCCATTGTATCATGGGCTCCCAGAGAATGTTTCTTATTCATCTTCAGAGACCCAGGTCCCAGGATCTAGACCTGACATGTAATAGGTATCAGTTAATTTTTGTTAAATTGAAGAGCCACCTCTTCAATAGTCCAGGGCTTTTGAAACTGAAATAACCTCTTCCTGCCTTCCTGGTGCATATGGCTTCAGCAGTCTTTCCACTCCAGATTTATACATTCTTCTATCTTCCCAATGGTACCCCCACCCACTTACTATCTGCCTTCCCCTCAGCCTAATTTCCATCTACTAAATCAACTTAGGGCCAAAGCTTCTCTGCCTCACAGGTGAGAATGAGCCCACCCAAACTTGAAATTTCCATTGAGTTTTGGGACTCAAGTGAGAGGTAGGAGGTAGGGTAGTGAAGTACAGAGAGCGTCAGCTCTAGTGTTAGGTAGACCTGGGTTCAAATCCCATCCCATTTACCAGGTGTATGACTTTAGGCAAATCTCTTCACCTCTCTGGGTCTCAGTTTTCTAAGCATAAAACACGGAGACTAATTTCTCCATAGGATTTGCCTTACTTTGGATTTCCCCAGAGGCAGACCTAATTTGAGTGCAAATACCTTAACTGGGAAGCGATCCCGGCCAGGGCTAGGATTAGGGTGATGCATGGGAAGTGCCTAGCTACAAAATGCAAAGAGGTCCTCTTACCTTCACCTAAGTGCCAACTCTGCCCTTACATGAACCCAAGAGTGAGGGCCCCTCACCCTAGTCTCTGATCTAGAAAGCACTGACAGGGGAGCTGGAAGTGAGGTAGGAAGAAAAGAAAAACAATAGAACGTATATAATTAAGTTGCTGCTGGGAGCTACTGAGGTTCAATCCCACAAAGTAACTCTGAGAACTCTGGTGGAGAATGCATCCACCTAAGAGGTAAGGAGGCTCAAGATTTATCCCCCAACTTCTATTTTTCACTGACTGAGGACTGCCTCAGGGGCCTAAGTCCTGGCCTTCCCAGCCTATGCCACACACAAATCTAGAGATGTGCTAAGGCAGAGAGCTGCAAGTTCTTGCAACAGGACATTGTGGGTATGTAATAGAATGGTGAGTGCCCAGGGGAAATGGGCAAGGCACAGCCTCTGCTAGAAGAGGGCTGTTGTAAGGATGAAAGGAAATTACACAACCACAATGCCTGACACAGAGAACTCCTCTTCTCTTTCCCAATTTATGGTAATAGTTTGTGAAGTTCATGGAGATTTCCAGCTCTCCAAGAGTTGGTAACACCAGCAGAACATCTGCTTCCCATCTTTCAGAAGAAGCAAAAACAAAACACAACACAACAAAACAACCCAAAATCTAAGGGTCCTAGGTGAGCTCTCAATGTCCAGGGACCCAAACTTGTAGAAGGCTGGTAATTGATGAAGCTAACATAGTCAAGGGCTAACTCCTCTAAGAACTGTTTCCTCTTGCATCTGCACCCCATCTCTCTCTGGCTTTGTTCTCTCTCACCCAAACACTACTTATGACATACAAAACTAGCATCACATTAATAACTGATGCCACTTACTCATCACCTTCTTCATACGACAGATACTGTGCCTTTATATCCATTATCTTAGTCCTTAGAACCCCGTAAGTATGATTCCCCCATTTTATGGACAAGGAAACTAAGTCTCATGGGGGTTAACCGTATCAGAAGCAGGGGTTCAGACTCAGGTTCATGTGATATGATGCTCTTTCCACTGACTTTCTGTCTCTTCATTGTCTCACTAATGCCTCTCCCACAGGACCACTGGCACACGGAGAATAAACAAGCAGCCTTTATCAAACCCATGTTCTAGGGAGACTGCCCAGTTTTAAGCTAAAAAAAAACGCACTTTCTAGAATCAGCCTTTCCCCTTTCTTCTCTTCAGGCAAAGAGATAAACATACTATCCCGTTTGTAATGTTTTACCTCCAATAAATTGCCATTTAATGAGAGAGACTAGTGAAAATTAAGTTGATGGGACAGAACTAATAAATTACTTTTCGTTAGAAGGAAAACACGAAAATAATACAAGAGTCAAAAGAAACCATTTTTTTTAGGACTGAATATGAGAGGCACTGTGGTCTCACTGCATGGACCAAAAGTGGCTTTATTTATTCCCCTGAGCCTTTGTTTCCTCGCCTGAAAATTAAGGAGGATACTACCTGCCTCACAGGGTTGCTGTGAGAATTAAATGAAGGTACATACATTACCTAAACCATAGTAGTTCCTCAAAAAAATAACACCTATTATTTATGTGATGCTGGCCACAATGTCAGTGCCATCCAACACCAAAACATGGAAGAAATCATGAGCCTGTCGTCCTGCCTTCTTTTAACTCAAAGAGCTTGTGTGCAACGGCACAGGCAAAAAAGTACCTTAAAGGCCTATACGGTGCTTTCCGTCCCAGCTATCTCTGAGCCTCCCCACTCAGTCTAACACATACCTCATTTTCATCTTAAAATCAAGAAAAAGGTAACTTTGAATTTGATGAATCAGAATTAGTAGACTCTGAGTGATGTCCCTATTTATCCTGTCCCAGGATCCTTTCCTGGTCAGCAGCCACCTCCCACAGTCTTTTATTACATCTTCAAATCAGCTTGAGCCAAAGCTAGCTTTCTTAATGTCCTTGTTTGGTCATCTTCCTCAGGTAGTTTCTTCTGTCATTCAACATCCTCTCATCTTTGAAGTCTGCAAGTACACTGCAGACAGACCACATCTTGTTCCGCACTGAAAGCTCCTGGGCAATGTGGTCAAGAATGTGCACTCCTCTACCAATATTCTGAAACAGAAGTTATTTCCTGTTGCTGCTGACCTTTGACAGCAAGAGAACTAATCTTGGTTTTAATAGATGAATATGCCCGGTTTCCCCCCCTGGTTAATCTAGGAAGAAAAATAATTGCATAGGAACTAGTAACAGAGCACTTACAAATTCCTGGTAAGAATGGCAGGAGATATCCCTCAAAGGTTCTATGCTCTGGCTCAGAATTCTTAACTAGGTGAAGCAGCAAGATGAAGTGACAGGCTGCTGAATAGGGATAGAAAAATAAAAAGTAGGATTTGATGCCTTGGCACCTTTCACAATGATGTCAGAAAAGGTCAAGGAAGTAACCACACAGTGCTCAGAATTGTGCACTATACATTCAGTGAATATAGGCAGTATGTCAAAGACCAGTAGTGGAATTAATTTGGAAACATGTAATTTAGGATGTAATTTAGCTCCACAATTTAAATATTCCCACCCCAAACCCTATAACACAGAGGAAAAAAAAGGAAGATTTCCATCTTATTGAAATAAGATTTCATACAAACAAATATATTTAAATTTTCTTTTAACTATAAGTGAATCCAGACTGTTATAAAACAGAATACTATACACAATCGTCTGTATAGCTTACAGAAAACATCAAAACGAGAATGCTGAGTGGATGCTGGTGGTGAAAACTGCAGGGCCAAAACTTGCTCAACAATGAAACAGGGGCTACTAAGACTTAATGACCATGGCCCACCCCTATTGCTAATGGTTTTGTCAACGTCTGGACCCTAGAAATTCAGGGTTTTCTCCTTCTTCCTCTGCCTGCTTTGGTCCGCGTCCGGCTACCTGGCCGGACAGTAAGTTGCTTTTTAAAGTCCACTAAGCAATCTGTGGCTTCTGAAATGGAAACAAAAGACTTGATGGGAGACTCGTTTAAGTCAAGATGTGCAAGGGAACTCTGCATCTCTTTGCTGCAGCCTGCCTCTTCCATCCCTGGTGAGGGTACCCTAGAGAGAAGGGGAAAAAATTCAGAATTCAATATATACCTACTAATAAGCACTAAGTATGTGTCATGCGTTGTACCAGAGGCTTTTACATACATTATTAGTTCATGTAATCTTTGCAATAATCCAACCAGGTTAAGTACTATCATTCCCCTTTCACAGATACGGACATTGGGTAAATCACATACCCAAAGCCACACACAGTTAGATAGCGAGACAATAAGAATTCAGACCCAAATTCCCCAATTTTTTAAAAAATTATTTTTTACCAAATTCCCAAATGTCTTGAAATCTAGGTTGGAAGACCAGGGTTAGGAGGGAAGAATAAGTCACAGCTTTTGCTCTGCCTGTTTTAATGCCATGAAACAGAACTAGCCATCCAATTCTTAGCCCAGATATATTGGGGGGGGGGGGAGGTAGCACAGAGAGAGGTCACACAGTTCCATGGTGATTTCTACCTTCAATAGTTTGAATATCACACTATACACAGAACCCAGGACCAGGCCTGTACTTTTCTAGAACTACTGACAGCCATACTTCAACATACACCCCAATTCACCTGAAGCCTCCTGTTTCTGAAGACTTGGTCGTTATTTCTCCATCTGTAATAAGAGAGAAAAAGTAACAATGTTAATAGTGTTATAATCACACCACTTCTCATTGCTCATGTGCTTCCTGTGTTCTTGGCACTGTTTTTCATCAGCCTTATACAGAGAGCTCAGATCCCCATCCCCAGACCCATAAGATGTGAGCATTAGCATCCAACAGGCTCAGCTGCTGAAGTATCAAGGTGAACACTTCCGAATGAACCACTCTGAATAATCTACTTCAAATCTGGACTTGAGGAACAAGGGGTTGCCAAGAGAAATCTGCCGCCTGCAGAGATTCACAACATGCTGATCTAGAGGCAGCAGATTATAGCAGTTGGAGAGGTGCCTTTTATAGTCATCAGAAGGCAAAACAGATTTGCTTAGTGGGAATGAACTGTTAGAACTAGAAGGTAAGCAAATCTCACCGGGCTTAAGCAAAAGCTCCTCTTCCACCTGCATCTAGTGAATTTTAACAATGGCAACTAATAACAAGAGTAATAATAGCAGCTACCATTTATCAAGAGCCTACTTATGCCAGGGAGTATGTTTGAACTTTACTAGATATAACCCTTAAAACCTATGAAGTTAGTATTACTAACTTTATGCAATGCTCTTAACCAATCCACTCTACTGCTGCCTAAATACTAGGCACAAAGAGACAGAGTTACTTCCTACAACCCCTCAGGAGTGTAGGTTGGGACACTAATTACAAGTAACAAATGATGCACAAAACATTAGGAGGAGGAAGAAATGTCTGCATGTCTGGTTTTCCAAGTCTGTTCTTTTGGAAGGTATTTGGGGCTTGTGTCATTCCTCTGTGATTTGGAAAATTTTTCCCCCTTAACAGGAAGTCCCGAAAATTCAGGCTTTGTAAAGCCTGAAATGAAACATATAATGAACAATACAGGGTATGTCCTCATCATCTTTAGGAAGATATAACCGAGACTGAGTCTCAAAGTCTGGCTAATGGGTCAAATGTACACCGACATAACTCCAACAAATAGTGAGTTGGCTGTGGCTATTTTTATTGGAAGGTCTGTGACATAAGCCCAGAAAACTGGTCCAGGGTTCTTCACCTGCAGTCTTGTGCTCAGACTGTTCCAAGAGACTGAGGAGCCGGCCTTCACTGCGTTTTTTTTCCTATGACAAAGAAACAGAGATGAAAGGGTTATCTCATGGCAGAGAATCTAAAATACAACTTCCTTAGCCCAGATCACACCTGTCTCCAGGAGAGAGGGAATGTAGGACATAGCTCTAAGAAAGTCTTTTGCTTTCTAATAAATGAGGGTATACAAGTAAAAACACACACTGTAATGATGAACAGAATACATCTTCATGCCAAGAATATTATCCAAGAATGGATAATCAGAGTCAAGGCAAATTATTCCAACAAGATCATATAAAAGAACAATAGCCTTTGACCAATGATAGATTTGGAGAGATTTAAAAATAGAAAATAACAGTTTCAAGGTAGCTTCTAGAGGTAGTGACGCCAGAAGAAAAAACTGGCTCTATGATACAGGCACTTACCTACCAACCCCAACTCCAAATCACTACCTCAAAATCACCCCATTCATACAGGGGTCCCTTTCTTTTGTCATGACAGATAATGGCTTATCCATCTTAGTGTGCAGTGATTGCTAAGTGAGTAAGCCTAGAATATGGAGCTGCTGCTCTATCTTTGATCTCTAAGCCAAGACTTGCTCTTCCTGATCTCTAATTGCAAAGCCCAGAAAGCACATTCATCTTCCCAGTGACCAGGGGCCAGATCTGACAGCTTCCTAAGACCAGGCACACAAGGTGCTAAACAGAGTTGATCTCAAACATGCTCCTGGCAGTGGGAGGTATGACTGGATATCCTTTCTGGAAAGGAATTTGGTGGTATGTTTCAACAGATTTTAAAATGTTTATATGCATTCCCCAATGAGTTCCACTTTAGGAAATCTATTCTAAGAAACAGTCAGTGGTACACAGATTAATGGTTCAAATACAATCTTATAATACGAGAGAACTGGAAAGAACCTGAATGTCCAATAATATGAGAATGGTTAAGTGACTTCTGTGTGATACAAACATTAAGAGTAATTTTTAAAAATAGTTTGAAAATAAACCCAGGAAGGTATTTACACTACAACATTAAGTTTACACACACACACACACACACACACACACGGTCTCAACTACATTAAAAATGCATTAAAAAAAAAGAAAATAGGCCAAAATACTAAGAGTTGTTATTTCTAAGTAACTACATTGTGGGTGATGATTTCCCCTGATTCTTTATATATTTTTTTTTAATTTCCTGTATTTCCTACAGTGAGCATATATTACTTTTTAATTAAAAGAAAATAGAATTTTAAAACAAAGTCTTGAGTTCTAGATAAGCAGAAAAGGAAGGAGGAAGGAAAAAAAACATAGAACAGAACTTCAGAGAATTTCCTAAAACATTCCATACACACCTTTAGGTTCCTTGGCCGCTGCTGCTGCTTCTCCTCCATAGCTGAGCATACCTTCCCACTCTCTTCAGGCTCACCTCCTTGGTCACCTCTTGCAAGCTGGAGACAGGACTCTACATGACTCTGGTACTCTCTGAATGGGACCAAGGATTTACAGAGATAACACTTCTCATTCCTAGCCAATCAAAAGAAAGGGGGGGAAAGCAGTTTAAAGATTTGCTTTTGCCTCTGGGCTCCTGGATATGTCTCAAATTGTGTTTTTATGTTATTCTGTCTCAATTGTGTTTTTACATTATTCTGTGGAGGAGACATGTCAACCAATGCAGATTTGCTCAGCGGGATGGCCAATAAAACTAACCCAACGCCAATCAAAAGGACTGAGTGATTAGCGGTTTTCCCTGGCTGTTTCTCTGTACCCTGCTGTTGCAGCAGTGGGATGGTAATGAAATCAGTTCTTCTAACTATCTCAAACAATGCTGATTGCTCTTCAGACATAAAATATTCTGTCAAACTCTTCTGAAATTAAGTGTAATAGTTTTTTCAAAGGGAAGTTAAAATTTAGACAGAAAAGGAACACCAAAAGTATTAAATCAAGATGACATTTTTACTAGGGTGGATGAACTTGTCTGATTAGTAAATCAAGTCTGTATGCTGACTTCCCTAATTCTACAACCTTCCCTAATTCTGCAACATCAACTAGGAAGTTACCAAAACCATGTAGTTCTGCCAGGGACTTTTGCGTAACTTCATACACATGGTTATTTTTTATCTTTTTATAACAGTAGAATCTGTAGGAAGAGAGGAAATTGTGTCCTTGAAGTTAGGTTTATTGGGCATCAGTGAAAATGGAATCACTGGGGACAAAGGAAGAAAATGAACATTCATTAAGTATTTTCTCTGTAGTTAAGAACTGGTACAAAGCTCTTTAAATACAATTTCTCAATTTTTTTGCCCTATTAAGAAGGTACTATTCTCCTCAAGGTCCTATAGCTAATAAATATCAGAAACCAGGTCTGCTTGATTCTTAAGATCATCTTAGTTTTAAAGAGCTAAAGACAACTTTCCAAAGCTTGCTATTTTAGACTTCTCTTTCTGGTCATTACTATTCAGTTACTATACAGCAAGAGAGATCTGAATTAGCTCTAAGGAAAACTTTCTCTGGAGGTCTTTAAAAATAGGAGCAAAAAACTGCCTTATGAGAAAAGCCAGACCAGTGTACTTTTAAAAATTTATGAATTAATGCAAAAATAATATATTAATGCCCTACTGCATGAGAGACAGCAGCACTGGGGAAGGAGCTTAAGTTTTTAAGTCAAGTAGGTTTTGCCAGTTCTGGCCGCATGATCTTAATCAGTTACTTATAATTTCTCTTCAATTTCCTTGACTATTTAAAAAAAAAGAAAGAAAGAATAACTATATTATCAGCTATTGTGAGAGTTACAAAGTAAATCAAACACTTAGCACAGTGGCTGGTAAATAACATTAGGTGTTCGACAAACAGCTATTACTGTGACTACGGTCTCAGGTGCATTTTATTAGATCCTGAGGATATAAACATGAACGAAGGCAAGTATCTGCCTTCAAATAATTCACAGCCTACCCAGGAAGACAGAAATATAAAAAAAGAAAAAACCATTTACTGCAACATGGTGGGATGAATACAGTCCTAGAGGAATGTCCACATGACGGGATTCCAAAAGAACAAGTCATCAGCTCTGCTCAACTGGATTAAGGAAAGCAGCCCTGAAATTTCGGATCTCAAATCTGTATTTCAAAGATAAACATTTCTGCCTAATGACTGCTTTAATGTATTGTTGGTAATCTCTTTACTTTCAAGAGGCATCACTTACCCCCGATCACCCCTGAGAATGTACTTTCTTAGTCAAGTTGCAACCCACAACCCAAGGAAGTCACCTATATTGCCCAACCTTTTGCAACTCAACTTCTGTACCATTACATCGCAAAACAGCTCACAGCTTCCCAAAAGTACCAAACACCAATATACAAATTCAAAGAAAACAGAAAGCTAAGAGCAATGTAGAAATGGAATGGGTGGCAGGAACTTTTTTAGGGTAATTTAAAAAGATACAGAGGCCACCTGCACTGACATAAATTCAGAATAAGAAAAATAAGTTCAGACATCAAAGTAATAAAGTGATCAGAAGTCCAAAGAAAACCAGGGTAGGAGAGGAATAGGTCTCTTTATTCGGTCCAAGCAATAGCATGTTAAAAGAGCTCTGAGAACACAGCATACCTACTTACTTGTCAATGTCTAGGGAAGTCTGGGCAGCTGTCCCACTATCACTCTTGCTCTTGGCCTCTTTTTGTCTCCGAGTCAACACTTTCGACAAAAAAAGAAAGAGGGGAAGGGAGGGGAGGGAAAGAGAGGAAGGAAGGAAGGAAGGAAGGAAGGAAGGAAGGAAGGAAGGAAGGGAAGAAGGGAGGGAGGGTGGGTGGAGGAGGGGGGAGGAGGGAGGGGGCAGAGGGAAGGAGGGAGGGAGGGAGGGAAAGAAAAACTGTTAGTTGGCAATAGACTCCAAATATAAAAGACAAAATGTATGGGAAGAAGCGAAATTTAAAATCCACTGGAAGAAGTGCACTGTGTGGGAAACATCTGCCTTTCTAGGAAAGAGAATAATGTATGTACCGTAATGTATGGACTGAAATTGCCAGCCACAAGATATTCCTGTATTTGCTAATGAAATCTTTTTATCCCCTATTGCCATGAGATCTAAAGATCTAGTCAAGGGGCGCCCAAGTGGCACAGTCACTTAAGCATCTGACTCTTGGTTTCAGCTCAGCTCATGATCTCAGAATTGTGAGATGGAGCCCAAAGGGCTCCATGCTCAGTGCAGAGTCTGCTTGTTCCGCTCCCTCTGCCCATTTCCCCCCGCTCATGCACAGGCGCGCACTCTCTACCTAAAATTTAAAAAAATCTTTTAATTAAAAATTTAATTTTTTAATTAAAAAAAAAAGATAAAGATCTTGTCCACATAAGGAAAGGTTTTGTGTAGTACCCCCAACTAGGCAGCACTCAATCCTTTTACACTTTCCCAACCAAAATTCTGTCTGGTGTGACACACACTCCAATGAGGTGTTCTATAACATACAGTAATGATAGCTACATCTATCTGAATACCCATAGTAACTCCAATCTCTACTCTAGAAAGTGCTCCGAATACAAGACAGGAAACAAGTTCACAATGGTTAACACAACCACTTTTTCCCACTACACTGGGACCACCTCCTAGTGCTAGTGGGTATAGACAGCTTTAGCCCAGGTGGCATACCAATACTTTGTCTCACACCAAAAGGCATCTATTTATTAAATAACAGTCTCTTAAAAGATCTTGGAGGTTACTCAACTGTTTTCCAGTCTTCGTTCCTTGCAGTAGCAAGAAGAACTATAACCATCTCACTTCAAATCTCGCCTTCTTCCCTCTTGACTTGAAATCCCCATGCCAGAGAATTTAGGAAGGTTATCAGTTCACAAAATAATTTAGGTTGTAAAGCACTGATCTCGTCCAGGAGCCAGCAAACTTCTTCTCTAAAGGGCCAAACATTAAATACTTTAGGCTTGGCAGGCCATGTGGTCTCTGTCACACTACCCAACTCTACACTGTAGTAGAAGGCAGCCATAGACAACACATAAATAAGGGGTGTGGTATGTTCCAATAAAACTTTACAAAAACAGATGTCTGCCTGGATTTGGCCCCCAGCTGTTCATAGTTTGCCTATCCTTCTAGTCCAACCTTCTACTCATAAAAAATGCCTTCTATAAGCATCCCCAACAAGTAATCATACAGTCTCAACTTGATTATATCCATTCACTGAGGGGAATTTACCTCTCCTAGGGAAACTCATTCTATTGCTACACAACAATCCAGCTCAATCTGTATTTACTGGGGGCTGTATGAGTAAGTTTACCCCCTTTTCCATAAGTCAGCTCTCTGAACACTTCACAAGCTACATTACAATCTTGGATTTACTCAGTTGTCTCCCCCACTAAAATGTAACCTCCTTCAAAGCAGGGACTATATGTAGTCATTAATCCAGTCTCTAATGACTACAGAAACTTTTGATTGCCTAGGTTAATTCTAATCCTTATAACAACCCTGCAGACTGGTATTATTATTCTGCCCTACTTTAAAGGTATGGAAACAAACTCAGAGGAATTGACTTTGCCAAGCTATCATAAATGGTAAGTGGTAGAACCCAGGACAGATCTAAATCAGTCTGACTTCCTATACCCAAGTTTTATGTTCCTAGTTGACCTCCTTTACATACACCCCAATTTGTCAGTCTCTCTATATATGTGTGGAACTCCAAAATGGACCAATTACTCAACAAGCAGTCTGACCAGCAGAGAGAACACAAGAACCACAAACTAACCCACTGAGACTTATATTCTACTAATCCAGCCAAGGTTGTATTTGCTTTATTGATAATCTTAAATTGAGCTTAAAAGTAATTAAGATCCATCACCTACCCTTCCAAATTACCTTCAAATAAAAAATTATCAATACAAGTCTCCTAATTCTATACTTGGGCAACTAAGTTGTTGATTATTTTCCCCCCTTAAACACAGGACTTTATATTTATCCCTGTTCTTTTCAGCTGAACATTCTAGTCTGTTGAGATCATCAGCAGTCCTGATTCTGTCGTCTGATGTTATCAGCTCTCTTTTCCAGCTTTGTGTCATCTGCATATATGACAAGCATGCTTTCTACATCTTCATCCAAGTCACTGAGGAAAATGGTTATGATAAATGACATGGCCAAGGACAGAAACCTGTGGCATTTTACTAGGTAGGCCTGTCTTCTTTTTCCTGGTCCAAATTTCCTTTAAATACTTAATGAAGCAAATACTTATTGAGAATCTTCAATGTGCAAGTGATTTGGGGGATATATGGAAATTATGTGGTAGGGTCCTTGCTTTTTTTTTTTTTTTAATTTTATCCATTTATTTCGGGGGGGGGGGACGAACCAGCAGGGGGAGCTACAGAGGGAAAGGGAGAAGCTGGCTCCCTGCTGAGCAGGGAGCAGGCTGTGGTAATTGATCCCAGTGGGATCATGACCTGAGCTGAAGGCAGATGCTTAACTGACTGAGGCACCGAGGCACCCCAGGGTCCTTGCTCTTAAGGAGCTTACAATTTACTAGGGAGACAGCACATACACTAAATAACTATAACACAAGGTGTAAAAAGATATGCATAATAAAACAAGAGCATATATACAAGCAATTTTTTTCCCCCTCCCTCCTTCTTTTCCTTCCCTCCCTCCCTCCCCTCACAAGCAACTATTAATAGTGTTTGTCTCTGGGGAGGATGACAGGGACACTTGGGGAATGCAACAGGAGGGAGACATATTTTTGCACTATATATTTTTCTGTACTGTTGAATTAAAAATTAAAAGGGAAGAAAAAAGAGACCAGATTATAGAAAGAGGCCTTAGGTACCAGTTGAAGTACACTATTTCTAAGGCTCCTTCCAACCCAGAGATTTTATAAGTAAAAATAAAGTACTATAGGAGAAAAACATCCTGGACATAGTTGTATGACCACCTTCAAATTCACTTCCTATTCTATCAGCCAGTCCACATTTCTCCATCTTATGTATAAGGACCTCATGAGAGATTTTATCAAGTGCCTTGCTGAAATCAATTCTCAAAAGGCTGGCACCTCACAGATTACAGAAACCTTTAAGGGTCATTTTTCCCCCCTCTTTCTCTCTTTCTATTTGTCCTCTATCTTGACTACCAAATATTTTTCCAAAAGAAATACTTGGAAAGCACTCCACAGGCAAGGCTGGAAAATAATTAATTGCTTCTAGCACTTTATATACACCCCTATTGCACTTAGCACATTTCTGTTACTTGTTTATATGTCAGTCCCCCTTCTATACCATGCCACTTTCTGAATTCAGAGATTCTGGGTTTTGTTTCTTCAGCATCCTCAGCAGAGTCCAGCATTGATTAGATGCTAATAAATATTTGCCAAATTAAATCACAGCAATGGATTTAAAAAAGCTCTTGTTTTATGAGGACATTCTCTGTGCCAAGGACATTTATAAACATAATTTCTAATCTTTTACAACAATTCTGCAAAGCATATATGATTATCTGTATTTTATAGACGATGAAATATTAAATAACCTGATCAAGATCACAAAGCTAAAACAACAACAAAGAAACATGGCACCAGGAACACAATACAAGTCTAACTTTACAGAAGCATATGTTGAGGCACCTGGGTAGCTTAGCTGGTGGAGTGTGCAAGTCTTAATCTCAGAGTTGTGGGTTCAAACCCCACACTGGGTGTACAGATCCCTTAAAAATAAAATCTTAAAAAAATAAAACAAACATAAAATAAAGAAGCATATGTTGTTTTACAAAAGCAGGCTGCCTTTCCTGGGAAATAAGAGGGTAAAGGATGGAAAAGAAAAAGTTAGAAGTGGTAAACGAGTGGGCAAGTAGAAAAGAATCTGAGGGGAGAAATTTGGCCGATGGCTGAAAACTATATGCTAATTCTATTATTAAATGTTATGCTCAGAGTGAACTGGACTGGACCCTGCAGCTACATTTTCCCTTTGAAACCTATTACCCAACGAAGGAGCATGAAGGTATATGTTATTGTAAAGGAGCCTTCTACTTTAGTTTCTGAGGGCTGAGACAGCCAATTCAGATAGCTGCAGGAAGAAATTTCAGTACGAAACTTAAGTCCAAAAACCTAACTGCTGGCGACAACAGCCAAAGATTTCAAAAGGGAACAATGGAGTCTGAGGACAACTACCAGAAAAGCAACTACCAGGTAGGAGGGATAGAACAGAAAGGAGGGATACCACTGAGAGCTAAGAGAGACACCTATAAACCTACAACCATTAACTCAGGCCTTTATATAACGGTGGATGGAAAATATCCTAAGGAGCTGTGCTTGGGACTTGGCTTGGAACTGTTAATATATTTTAAAAAAGCAGCAACACCTAGCAGAATAAACTGCATTCACTTTAGAGTTGTCCAAGTTGGGATTCTACTAGCTGTGTTGCCTTAGGCAAGTTACTTAGCCTGAGTGTCAGTCAACTTACCTACAAAATGAGATAACAGCATCTACCCTCATAGGTTTTGGCAAAGATCATATCAGATAATTAAAGTAAGTTGTAATAGTGCCCAGCCCACAGAAAGCCTTCAGCAAACATTTGTTGTCATTATTATATATTCCCATTATTATTCCAGATTTCTTTCTTAACTTTATCCAAAGATTTAAGACTACCCTTAGAACCAGTGCCCAGCTTATCCATAATTTAGGTTAGGTCTTAATCTTCAGTTCTCATACTAATTTGTACAAACAAAATGGTCAAGTAAATAACCAAAGCCTTACAAAACAATTATCAGTACTATGCAAATATTTGTTTCTACACTGTTTCCAAAATCCAAAAAAGACAAGCAATCAAAAATAAAGATGTGGGGGGGTACCTGCATGCCTCAGTCGGTTAAGCATCTGCCTTGGGCTCAGTTCATGATCCCAGGGTTCTGGGATCAAGCCCCAGGTCTGGCTCTCTGCTCAACAGAGACTCTGCTTGACTCTCTCCCTCTGCTCATCCCCTCGCTCATGCTCTAACAAACAAATTCTTTTAAAAAATAAAAACATGTGGCCTAGAACTGTAAACAGTGAAGATGATGGCTCCTTGAAAGAGTGGAAATTATATATACAAAGAAGAGAAATTTGGCAGAATGACAGTTTGAGTCCCTCAAACTCAAAACCATCTCAGCAGAAAAAAATGGGAGGCCACGGGGACGTCTGGGTGGCTCAGTCAGTTAAGTGTCTGCCTTCCGCTCAGGTCATGATCCTCGAGTCTTGGGATCAAGCCCCATATCCAGCTCCCTGCTCAGCAGGGAGTCTGCTAAATGAATAAATTTAAAAATTGTAAAAAAATAAAAAAAAATGGGAGGCCACAGAATTGTGTATGGTCCTGCTAAGACTAACCATCCTCCAGCCTAGCATTTCCTCAGTAGGAGCTAAAAGGAAGAAGGGAAGGCTTGTTCCACGGGCATGATGCCTGTCTCAGTGTTACCAGCCTCTTCTAAAAGACGAGTCCCCCAAAAAAGGTCATCATTAGAATTATCTATCATTTTCTGAGACGTGTGACTCTTTAAATTTAAATCTTAATTAGAAACAAATAAAATTTAAAATTCAGCTCCTCAGTCCCATGAGGCATGATGACACAATCCAGTCCATTGCAGTGTTCCTGTTGCCTCCAGGACTTTTGACCTTTCTTGTGAGTAGGTCTCTGGTGATGAATTCTTTCAGTGTTAGCATATCTGAAAAGTCTGTTTCATCTTTTAAATTTTTAATAACATTTTTAATTTGGAATAGTTTAGATTTGTAAAAGTGTTGGAAAGATGGTGTACAGATTTCTTTATAACGTTCACAGTTTCTCCTAATGTTAACATCTCACGTAACCATGGTATGTTTGTCGGAACTAAAACATTAACATTGGTACATAACTATTTTTTTTTTTTAGTCGGCCCCACACCCGGCGTGGAGGCCAATGCAGGCTTGAACCACGACCCTGAGATCAAGATCTGAGCCTAGACCAACAGTTGGTCGCCCAACCAACTGAGCCACCCAGGCACCCCTTTGGTACACAACGATAAACTAAACTCCAGACTTCATTCAAATTTCACCAGTTTTTCTACTACTACACCCCCCTTTTTAAAAATTCTTGGATCTAATCCAAGATACCTTATTACATTTAGTAGCCCTCATTTTTGAAAGATTTTGCTGGGTATAGAAATTTAGGTTGATAACCTTTTTCTTTCAGAATTTTAAAAGATTTTGCCCGACTGTCTTCTTACGTGTATTTTCCTAACAAGAAATCCGATTAATTCTTATTTTTCCCATCTGTGCGTAACATGTCTTTTTCTCTGGATGGTTTTCAGGTCTTTCTCCTCTATCTCTGGTTTTTCTTTTTTAATGTTTTTTTATTATATTATGTTAATCACCGAACAGTTACATCCCTGGTTTCTGATATAAAGTTCGATGATTCATTAGTTGCGTATAACACCCAGTGCACCATGCAATACGTGCCCTCCTTACTACCTATCACCAGTCTATCCCATTCCCCCACCCCCCTCCCCTCTGAAGCCCTCAGTTTGTTTCTCAGAGTCCATAGTCTCTCATGCTTCATTCCCCCTTCTGATTACCCCCCCTTCTTTATCCCTTTCTTCCCCTACCGATCTTCCTAGTTCTTATGTTCCATAGATGAGAGAAATCATATGATAATTGTCTTTCTCTGCTTGACTTATTTCACTTAGCATTATCTCCTCCAGTGCCGTCCATGTTGCAGCAAATGTTGAGAACTTGTTCTTTCTGATAGCGGAGTAATATTCCATTGTATATATGGACCACAACTTCTTAATCCAGTCATCTGTTGAAGGGCATCTCGGTACCTTCCACGATTTAGCTATTGTGGACAATGCTGCTATGAACACTGGGGTGCATAAGGCCCTTCTCTTCACTACGTCTGTATCTTTGGGGTAAATACCCAGTAGTGCTGGGTCATAGGGTAGCTCAATTTTTCACTTTTTAAGGGACCTCCACACTGTTTTCCAGAGTGGCTGTACCAACTTGCATTCCCACCAACAATGTAGGAGGGATCCCCTTTCTCCACATCCTCTCCAGCAATTGTTGTTTCTTGTCCATTTTTGCCATTCTAACTGGCGTAAGGTGGTATCTCAGTGTGGTTTTGATTTGAATTTCCCTGAGGGCTAATGATTTTGAACACTTTTTCATGTGTCTGTTAGTCATTTGAATGTCATCATTGGAAAAGTGTCTATTCATATCTTCTTCCCATTTTTTGATTTATTTGTTTCTCGCGTATTGAGTTTGAGAAGTTCTTTGTAGATCTTGGATACCAGTCTTTTATCTGTAGCATCATTTGCAAATATATTCTCCCATTCCGTGGGCTGCCTCTTAAGTTTTTTTGACTGTTTCCTTGGCTGTACAGAAGCTTTTTATCTTGATAAAGTCCTACAAGTTCATTTTATCTTTTGTTTCTCTTACCTTTGGAGATGTGTCATGAAAAAGGTTGCTTTGGCCGATGTCCTAGAGGGTGCTGCCTATGTTCTCCTCTAGGATTTTGATGGATTCCTGTCTCACATTGAGGTCTTTCATCCATTTGGCGTTTATTTTTGTGTATGGTGTGAGAGAGTGGTCAAGTTTCATTCTTTTGCATGCAGCTGTCCAATTTTCCCAGCACCATTTATTGAAGAGACTGTCTTTTTTCCACCTGATGTTTTTTCCTACTTTATCAAAGATTAGTTGCCCAAAGAGCCGAGGGTCCATTTCTGGGTTCTCTATTCTGTTGCATTGGTCTATGTGTCTGTTTTTGTACAAGTACCATGCTGTCTTTGTGATCACAGCTTTGTAGTACAGCTCGAAATCCGGCATTGTGATGCCCCCAGCTTTGTTTTTCCTTTTCAAGTTCCTTGGAGATTCGGGGCCTTTTCTGGTTCCATACAAATTTAAGGACTATTTGTTCCAGTTCCTTGAAAAATGTCCTCGGTATTTTGATCGGGATAGCATTGAAAGTGTAGATTGCTCTGGGTAGCACAGACCTTTTAACTATGTTAATTCTTCCGATCCATGAGCATGGAATATTTTTCCACCTTTTTTGTCTTCCTCAATGTCTTTCAAGAGTGATTTATAGTTTCTAGAATATAGGTCCTTTACGTCTCTGGTTAAGTTAATTCCAAGGTAACGTATGGTTTTTGGTGCTATTGTAAATGGGATGGATTCCCTAATTACTCTTTCTTCAGTCTCATTATTTGTGTATAGAAATGCAACTGATTTCTGAGCATTGATTTTATATCCCGCCACATTACTGAATTGCTCTATAACTTCTAATAGTTTGGGCGTGGATTCTTTTGGGCTTTCCATATAGAGTATCACGTCATCTGCGAAGAGAGACATTTTGACTTCTTCTTTGCCGATTTGGATACCTTTTATCCCTTTTTGTTGTCTGATTGCTGTTGCAAGGACTTCTAGTACTATGTTGAATCATAGTGGCGAGAGTGGGCATCCTTTGTCGTGTTCTTGATCTTAAGGGAAAGGCTCTCCAGCTTTTCCCCATTGAGAATGATATTTGCTGTAGGCTTTTCATAGATGGTTTTTATGAGATTGAGGAATGCCTCTATCCCTACACTCTGAAGGGTTTTAATCAGGAAAGGATGCTGATTTTGTCAGATGCTTTTTCTGCATCAGTTGAGAGGATCATATGGTTCCTGAGTCTTTCTTGTTGATATGATGTATCACGCTGACATTTCAATGTTGAGCCACGCTTGCATCCCAGGGATGAATCCCACTTTGGTCATGATGGATAATCCTTTAATGTACGTGGATTCTATTAGCCAGGATCTTGTTGAGGATTTTGGCCATATTCATTAGGGAACTCGGTCTGTAATTTCTTTTGATGGGGTCTTTGCCTGGTTTGGGGATCAAGGTAATACTGGCCTCATAGAATGAGTTTGGTAGCTTTCCTTCTGTTTCTATTTTTTGAAATAGCTTTAGGAGAATAGGTATTATTTCTTCTTTGAATGTTTGGTAGAATTCCCCAGGAAAACCACCCAGGCCTGGAGTTTTGTTATTTGGAAGGCTGTTTATCACTGACTCAATCTCTTCATAATTAATTGGCCTGTTTAAAAAATCAGCTTCTTCCTGTTTCAGTCTTGGTAGTTTATAGGTTTCCAGGAAGGCCTCCAACTCTTCCAGATTGCTTAATTTATTGGCATATAGCTGTAGATAAAAGTTTCTAATAATCCTGCCAATTTCAATGGTGTTGGTGTGACCTCTCCTTTTTCATTCATAATTTTATTAATTTGGGCCCTTTCTCTATTCTTTTGGATAAGTCTTGCCAGTGGTCTGTCAATTTTATTGATTCTCTCAAAGACAGCTTCTAGTTCTGTTGATCTGCTCTACTGTACTCCTGGTTTCTAATTCATTGATTTCTGCTCTAATCTTGGTCAACTGCTTCCTCGTGCGTGGATTAGGCCTGTCCCTCTGTTGCTGTTCCAGCTTCTTGAGGTGAGAATATAAAAACTGCATTTTAGATTTTTCTATTCTTTTTGAGTGAGGCTTGGATGGCTATGTATTTCCCCCTTAGGACTGCCTTTGCAGTATCCCATAGGTTTTGGACCGTTGTGTTTTCATTCTCGTTGGTCTCCATAAATTGCTTAAATTGATTTTTGATTTCCTGGTTTATCGAATCATTCCTGAGCAGGATGGTTGTTAGTCTCCAAGTGTTTGAGTTTCTTCCAGATTTTTCCTTGTGGTTGAGTTCCAATTTCAGAGTGTTGCGGTCTGAGAATATGCAGGGAATAATTTCAGTCTTTTGGTATTGGTTGAGACGTGTTTTGTGACCCAGAACAATGTCTATTCTTGAGAATGTTCCATGGGCATTAGAATAGAATGAGTATTCTTTGGTTCTGGGGGGTAGTGTTCTATATATCTCTATGAGGTCCAACTCGTCGAGTATGGCATTCAAATCTCTTGTTTCTTTGCTGATTTCTTGCTTAGGTGATCTGTCTATTGCTGATAGTGGAGTGTTGAGGTCTCCTACTATTAGCGTATTTTTATCTCTGTGTCTCTTTATTGTGGTTAAGAGTTGGCTTGTGTATCTTGCTGCTCCCCTGTTAGGGGCATATATATTTATAATTGTCATATCCACTTGTTGGATACATCCTTTAAGAATAATATAGTGCCCTTCTGTGTCTCTAACTATAGTCTTTAGTTTAAAATCCAATCTGTCTGATATGAGAATTGCTACCCCAGCTTTCTTTTGAGGTCCATTGGCGTGAAAGATTCCTTTACTTTCAGTCTGAATGTATCTTTAGGTTCAAAATGAGTCTCTTGTAGACAGCAAATGGATGAGTCATGTCTTTTTATCCAATCTGCAGCCCTGTGGCGCTTTATGGGAGCATTTAGGCCATTTACATTGAGACTGATTATTGAGAGATATGATTTTAATGATGCCATGTTGCCAGTAAAGTCTTTGTTTCTATAGATTGTGACTTTCTGTTCTGTGTCACTCTTGGGGCCTTTTTACTTTTCTAGAACCCCCCTTAATATCTCCTGTAGGGCTGGTTTCGTGGTTACGAAATTGGTCAATGACTGGCGATTCTGGAAGACCTTTATTTCTCCATCAATTCTGAATGACAGCCTTGCTGGATAAAGGATCCTTGGCTGCATGTTTTTCTCTGAAAGAGCTTTAAAAATGCCCCCCCCAACCCTTTCTCTCATTCCAGGTCTGTGTAGACAGGTCTGACGTAATTCTGATACCTTTGCTTTGTTGGTACGTGAGAGATTTCTTTGCCCTGGCCGCTTTCAATACTGTATCCTTGGATCTAATATTTGTGAATTGCACTATGACGTGACGTGGCGTAGGTTTGTCATGGTTGAGCTTGGGAGGGGTCCTCTCTCTGCCTCTTGGACACGAATGTTTGTTTCCCTTGCTAGATTAGGCAAGTTTTCAGCTACAGTTTGTTCAAATATCTCTTCTAGACCTCTGTTTTTCTCCACCCCCTCGGGGATGCCGATGATTCTGACATTGGAACGTTTCATTGAGTCAGTAATCTCCTGTAACCTACATTCCTGAGCGTGGATTCCTTTGAGTCCAGATTCAATTTTAGCTTTTTCTTCTACTAACCCATTCTCCAATTTGCTGATACGTTCTTCTGCCTCATTTACCCTGGCCGTCAGAGCCTCTAGTTTTGACTGCATTTGGCTCATAGAATTTTTAATTTCTGCCAGATTCACTCTCATTTCCGCCCTTAGAGATTCTATATTCTCATTAACATTTTCGTTAATACTTTTTTCAAGTCTACACATCACCTTGACCATTGTTACTCTGAATTCCATTTCTGATAATTTGGTTATATCCATATCCATTAGTTCTGTGGCAGAGGCCACAGACTCATTGTCTTTTCTTTGCTGGGGGGATTTCTCCTTCTTGTCATTCTTTTTTTTTTTTTTTTTAAGATTTTATTTATTCGACAGAGAGAGACAGCCAGCGAGAGAGGGAACACAAGCAGGGGGAGTGGGAGAGGAAGAAGCAGGCTCATAGCAGAGGAGCCTGATGCGGGGGCTCGATCCCGGAACGCCGGGATCACGCCCTGAGCCGAAGGCAGACGCTTAACCACTGTGCCACCCAGGCGCCCCATCCTTCTTGTCATTCTGACGAGGAGAGGGTGCGGGGTTGTCCAGAGCCCAAATTATTGACCGGCACCCAGGCCGTGCGCCCTTGTTTTATAGGGATCTTAGGGATGTGGGCTTCTTGACTTTTCAGCCTGCCTTCTGGGGGAGGGGCCTGCCGCGCTGATGGTCAGGCAACCCTGTTTGGGTAGAGTCTCCGTGTCCCCTGCGAGGGGGGATGGGGATGGGCACACTGTGAGCCGGTATTTCCAGGCTTTTGTTCTCTGGCGGCTTTCCTGGCGGTTTGCTGTGCCTCTTCTGAGAGTCAGAGCAGCAGTGGCTGAATCTCAGCCTCTGTCTCAGAACAGAGGGATCGCGGACCATTGTCCACTGATGTTCTGGCCACTTTAACTCTGTTACACTGGTGCTGCTCACCCTGCAGCTCCCCCGGATGTGCGCCCCACACCTGGAGTCCCAGCCCTCACTTCCAGGGCCGGCGCTGTCCTTGTGTTTCTAACACCGCCAGCCGCCAGCCGCCCCTGCGCGCTCTCGGAGGTTCCGGTCTCAGTCTGGTTCCGGTGAGCGACCAGAGCTCCGGGTTTCAGTCTGGTGGCGCGCTCTCGCTCACGGCCTCAGTCCGCTCTCGCGGTGCCGGTCCGCGAGTCCGCCCGCTCCCCCGTGCAGGTAGCTACCACTTCCCAGCGCCGAACGCAGCGGCTCTCCCCTTCCGTTTATCTTCCGATATCTGTGCGCGGTTTCAAGGTTCCCTGCTTCGTACCTCAATACTCAGCGCTGGAGATGTTCATTTGTAGAGATCCAGATGTATCTTCCTGCGTCTCAGGCTGATTCCGTGGTTGTTCAGGCTGGTCTGGTACCTATCCAGCTCGACTCAGGGGACCGGCTGAAAAAGGGGTCCCCTATTCCTCCGCCATCTTAACTCCCTCCCCTCTATCTCTGGTTTTAAGCAATTTGATTATGATGTGTTTTTTTAAATTTATGATGTTTCTTGCGCCTGTGCTTCCTAGAACTTCTTGGATCAACAGATTTATAGTTTTCATCAAGTCTGGAATTTTCTCAGTCATTAATTCCTCAGAACTTTTTTTCTGTCCCTTGCCCCCTACAGGGACTGTAGTTACCTGTGTATTAGGCCACTTGAAACAGTCTCATAGTTCACTGATATTTTTTTCATTTTTGTGTGTGTGTCACATTTCAAAGTGCTCAGTAGCCACATGTGACTACTGGCTATCGTATTTGACCCCGCAGATATAGAACATTTCTGTCATCTGGACACTGCCTTTGGCAAGCACTGTTCCTTTAAGAGATAACCAGGACTAATCCTATCATGCCTTAAGTCTGTTTACTTTGGACACCAGAGAAATCCAAGCCTCCTATGGCATCTCCCATCACCTAGATTCTCATCCCCACCTGACTGTCATCTGGGGGGATGTTTGTAAGCTGACTTGATCTTGCCCCTCCTACTCTCAGAATGACTTTCTCCCTTGCAACTCGTGTCAGTGATCAATAAAAGCCCCAATGTTTTCAGCGTCCTGTGTGAAAGTTTCCTTCATCCTCTTGCTCGCGTTGAAAGATGGCTGTCCTCTGAACATATTGTTTCTCTTTGTACTTTCTCAAGTACTGGCTGTTTCTTCTTCCTTACACCACAGTCCTGCTGACCTGGAGGTAGGGTAAATAGTCTCTCATTTTTTTCCAGATTACTAGAAAAACCCAGTTTGAAACACAAACCGTTGTGCTAGCCCTGCTACCCTGCCCCTGAAGTCATCTACTATCCTCCTGGTCACCTGTCCCTTACCAGCCACCCCACTTCCTGGCCATTCATTGAAAATTTTAACATATCACTTACTATCTTATTTCTTCACCACTCCTGCCATCATTCTTGGTGACTTTAGTATTTACTTATTAGAATGAAGCATATGAAGTTGCAGTTTTCGTAGGCTCAACCTAGGGTATGACCTGTCCAATATGCTGGCCTCTCAGTTCCTTGACCTTTTGGCTCTCAACTCCCATGGATCATGCCATCTCAGCCTTTCTCAAGTGGGGTTCTGAGAGAGAAGTAGGCCTAATGCCTAAGACATCCATTGTATATAATGAATTAACCTCTGTCCTTTGCATCTCGAATGGTACCAGTTATATACCATCCTTGGGAGCAGTAAGAAACAGCCAATCCATTTTCTGCGTTCTCTGGTTCCAGTGAAGAACCCTGGCTCCTCAACCCTGGTTCTGGTTGAGCCTATCTATAATAATTGTGCCACTTCCAAGATCTCATTTTCAGATGTCCCATTCTCTGATCACCACCACCTCTCTCTAATATCCTAACTCCACTAAGCCTTCAGCCCCACTGGGGTGTCTCATTCTAGACTATCACCTTTTCATTGTCCATCACCCTGTCATGGCCTCACTTCTTACCTGACTTAGATTTCACGGTTATCATATTAACAATTCCCTTGAATATTTTCTCAACTCATTTCTAATTTCTATTGTACTCCCTGGCAAAACCCAATTTTGGTTAAATCCAACCCCCTACCTATTTATTGTGTGTCCTTACAAGCAGCACAACAATGCTGACTGGGCTCACAGTGTATTTAAGACCACAAACCTCAAGTGGCCCCTCAGTACTGCCCAGCAATCATATGTTTCTATAGTCAGTTTATTCTTCTACTCTCCCAGAGTGTATTTTATTTCTCCTCTACTATACTCAAACCGCCAGTATCCATCCTGACTCTGGGGTCACCATTCTTTTCTGTTTTGATACAACAACTGTATTGAGATATGATTCACATATTAGATAATTCACCAACTTAAAGTATAATTCAGTGGTTTTTAGTATATTCATAGTTGTGCAACTATCACCACTATCACTTTTATAGTATTTTCAATAACTGAAAAAGAAACCTGTTCCCATTAGCAGTCACTCTCCATTTCCCTGCTAACCTCCAACCCTAGGCAACCCAATGATCTACTTCTGTCTCTATGGGTTTGCCCATTCTGGGCATGTCATATAAATGGAATCATACTATGTTTGGTCTTTTGTGACTGGCTTCTTTCACTTAACATATGTTTCCAAGGTTCATCCATGTTGTAGCATATATCAGTAGTTCATTCCTTTTTTTCCAGACAGTGGCTGCACCATTTTATATTCTCACAGAAAATGTACTGGGGGGGGGGGGTGCGGGATTCCAATTTCTTCACATTCTTGCCAACATTTGTTATTTTTGTTTTTATTTTTCTTTTAAACAGAGATCCCAGTGGGTGTGAAGTATCTCGTGGTTTTGACTTGCATTTCTCTATTGACTAATGATGCTGATCATTTTTTCATGCGCTTGTTGGTTATATCTTCTTTGGAGAAGTATCTACTTGAGTCCTTTGTTTTAATTGAGTTGTCTTTTTATTGTTGAGTGGTAAGAGTTCGTAATATATTCTGGAATCCAGACCCTTAACGGACATATGATCTGCAAATATTTTCTCCCATTCTGTGTATTTCCCTTTTTACTTTCTTGATAGCATCCTTTGACGCACAGCAGCTTTAAATTTTGATGGTGTCTAAATTATCTATTTTTGTCTTACATTGCTTATACTTTTGGTGTCGTATCTAAGTATCCATTGCCAAATCCAAGGTCATAAAGATTTACCCCTAAGAGAGTTTTAGAGTTTTTAGCACTTACTTTTAGGTCTTTGATCTAGTTTTGTATATAGTGTGAAGTAGGAGTCAACTTTTTCTTTTGCATGTGGATATTCAGTTGTCTTAGCACCATTTGTTGAATAGACTATTTTCCCCCAACTGAATTATTCTGATAGCCTTGTCGAAACCTGGTTAGCTATAAATGTATGGTTTTAATTCTGGACTCTCAATTCTATTCCATTGATCTATATATATATCTATCCTTATGCCAGCAGCATACTGTCTTGATTGGTAAGTTATATAATTAGGAAGTGTGCACCCTCAACTTTGTTCTTTTTCAGGACTGTTTTGGCTATTTTGGATCCCTTGAATTTCCCTAATCTCAAAAAATGGAGTCATCATTAAACCAGTTGCTTAGGGCAAAACTATGGTGTCACCTAAGTTTTCTCCTTCTGTCATACTCCAGAAAATCCTGTAGGTTCAATCTTCAACATACATCCCAAATTTGGCAACTTCTTTACCTCACAGCTATCACTATGATCCAAGTAAACATTAGACCCTGCCTGGACTACTGCAAGTGCCTCCTGTTCACTTCTACTTTTGCTCCCGGCCCTCTACAGACTATATTTCACACAGCAGCCAGAGTTGGATTACATCACTCTCATGCTCTCAACCGTTCTATGGCATTTCATCATATTTAGAATAAAGTGCAAAAACCCAGATGATCTGATCACTGATCTGACCTCTCCTCTCTTTTCTCCTTTGCTCATCCCACTGTACTCATTGTGGCTTCCCTGCTGCTGTAAGAAACATGCCAAACACGCTCTTGCTTTAGGAGCTTTATAGTTACTCCCTTTACCTGGACCGACTCTACTCAAATATCACCTCAGAAAGTCTTCCTTGATCTATCCATTTAAGAGCTCCTTCCCCCGGCCCCCACTGCCTTCCCTGCCCTTCCCTTCTCTATCCTCTAGTTCTTGCTTTATTTTTCTTAAGTTTTATTTATTATTTGTTTTCTCCATGAGAATGTAAGCTTCATGAGGCACAGATTTCTCTTTTGTTCAGTATTGTATTCTCAGCTTGTATAACAGTACCTGGGTTATAGTAGGTGCTATATATAAATTGTCGATTGGGGTTGTCAGTAAGGGAACATAAATAATACAGTCATCTTCTGAATTATTCATGGGGACTCTCTAAGTTGAGCATCCTACAGTGGGCTTAGGCAGAAACCTAATTCAAAGTTGCTTTCTTTCATCCTGATCCCCAGTCACAAAGTGTGATTCTCTCACTAAAAGATTCTCGAATCTGTCCACTTCCACTGACACTCCTTTGTTACTTCTCTCCCTGTTTCTAGCCTCAATCCCTCCAATCTTCCATACTGCTCTAAGAATAACTCAGGCCCAGCATTACCAGTGCCCGTACCCAGGAGGCCTTCCCTGACCCAAAAAGGCCCCAAACTCCACACTTAATTAAACAGGGCCCTATGTGCATCTATCAGAACACTTCTTTTTTTTCTTTTTCAAAGATTTTATTTATTTGACAGAGAGAGAGAGAGAGAGCACAAGCAGGGGGAATGGGAGAGGGAGAAGCAGGCTCCCCACTGAGCGGGGAGCCCAATGTGGGACTCGATCCCAGGACTCCAGGACCACGACCTGAGCTGAAGGCAGATATGCTTAATTGACTGAGCCACCCAGGCGCCCCTATCATAACACTTCTCACACAACACTCTAATTACTGCTTTACCTACTTATCGCCCCCAGAAGACTATCTGTTAATCACTTCAGTATTCTACATTCCTGGCATAAAATTGACACTCAATATAAACATTTATATAATGAAATTTGGCAAGATAGTTTCTTATTCACAAGTATTCCAGAGTATCTTTTTGGCTTTAAAAACAGAATATTTTGGGGGCACCTGGGTGGCTCAGTCAGTTGAGCGTCTGCCTTCAGCTCAGGTCATGATCCCAGGGTGCTGGGATTCAGCCCCATGTGTAAAAAATGTAAAAAAAATAAAATCTTTTTTAAAAAAAGAACAATAGAATATTTTTATAACTTAGATGAAATTGTCTCTTCGGCCTGATCCAAAATAACTCTTGAAACAGAAAAGCCCTATCTACCTCATTCCATTCAATAAATAAATTCTTTTTATTCTCTTAGGTACTAGACTTGATCATCTTATTCTACTAAAGATAGCTTCTAACTCAAAAACCCTAATGATTATGTTGACACGTCCTAAACAGAAACAACCCTAAAATAGATAGGCATCATTGGGTCCAATTTACAGATGAGCAAAATAAAGATTCAGAGGCCTCAATTCTGTAATACCTGGTCTGGGATATGAGTCCAAGTCTGTTAGACTCCAAAGCCAGTACCACAATACCAAATTGTCTTCTTTGTTTTAGAGAAGCCATAGAGGCCCCCTGTCCTATCTAAGTTGTAGTAATTTCCTTTCAAGTGTCGAGATAAGCTTGCTTTCTTAAGAGGTACACTTGAATGTTGAGCTCCTGACCCTAACCTTAAGTGCTGCTACAGTTAGCCCCTGCATCTGAAGTGTCAGCATGGCTTGTTCAATACCTATCCATACAAAGACAAAAGTACTCATATAAAAATATTCTTAGCAGTGCCCCCCACCCTGAGGCTAAAGGCAAGAATAAATACTGAGAAAAATCTTTAAGCCACACAATCCCCACTTAATATACAGAAATAAAGGGTCTACCACCATTATATTTTTATGAACAAAATTCCTCAATCTACGAGGTATTGAATAATTTAGAGGTCTTAGAAAAGGTCACTTGTCTAGTTCTTCCTAGTACTTGTGCATAATATTTATAGCTGAATTTTTTTAACAGCTGGAATTTTTATTTAAGCAATTTGACAATATTTATCTAGAATTTTAAAATAATTCATATCTACTGACCCATGAATTATACTTTGGGAATCTATTCTGAGGAAATCATCTGAATTTAAATGAGATCGTAAGACAAAGATATTTTATCAAAGCATTATTTATAACAATGAAAAATTTAAACAACCTAATGTTCAAACACAAGATGAAATACTATGCAGGGATTCAAAATAAAGCAGAAAAGAAATACACCAAAATATTAGCTGTAATGGTGGGGAGGGGGTAATTATTTTTCTGTTGCCTTTTTTTTTTTCCAGTGAGCATATATACCACTTTATAACTTAAAAAACTGTTAAAATATTAGGAGACAGGGTGCCTGGGTGGTCCAGTCAGCTCGGGTAGTGATCTCAGGATTGTGGGATCAAGCCCCATGTCAGGCTCCGTGCTCAGCAGGGAGTTTGCTTGAGAGTCTCTCCTTCTGCCCCTTCCCCCCCACTCACGTGGTCTCTCTCTCAAATAAATAAATCTTCAAAAATATATTAGGAGACATCCTTCATGAAATAACAGATCTAGGGGTGCCTGGGTGGCTCAGTTAGTAGGCGTCTGCCTTCGGCTCAGGTCATGAACCCAGGGTCCTGGGATCGAGCCTCACATCAGACTCCTTGCTTAGCTGGCAGCCTGCTTCTCTCTCTCCCTCTGCTGCTCCCCTGCTTGTGTACATGCTCTCTCTCTCTAATAAATAAATTAAATTAAATTTAAAAAAAAAGAAAGAACAGATCTAGACAATGATCGTCAATGACCATTAGTTGAAAGCGCTGGCTTTCTAATGAATGAATTAGGCTGACCCTACTGATCAATCATAACATCATAAAAGATAACCAGGTAGTATGTGCTTCCCAAACTGATGCAATATGAAACATGCAATATGAAACATACAATAACACGTATAAAGCACTCTTTAAAAAAAAAAAAAATCCAAACTAAATCTGATCAAACCTCAAATCTAACTAAGGTTTCCAGAAATTTTTGTCTAGAACAGAATAACACTCAAGATAGAACAGGGATACAATCAGCAAAATCGAGAAAGGGAATTCTGAAAGACAAAAAGCCAGTCTCTTTAACAAACTGTAAAGAAAAAGAGAGAAAGGGAGAAAGGAGGATAATAGATTAAAAGCAACTGATATCAACCAAATGTAATGTGTAAAACTTGTTTGGAACCTGATTTGAACAAACCATTTTAAAAACTTATGAGATAATTAGGGAAAAGAGATGCTGACTGATGTAATAATGATCCCATGATTGTATTTTTTTTTAAATAGTCCTTACCTTTTAGAGATACATATTAAAGTATTCATAGATGATATGATATGATATGATATGCCTGAAAACTGCTTCCCCAAAATCTAGTGGGGGGTGGATGGGAGGTATAAGTGAAAAAAAATTCTTCATATGTTGATAACTACTGAAGCTGGAAAATAGGTTTATAGGGATTCATTATACTGTTAAACAATGAAAATAAAAAACAGGCTCAACATAAAACCTGCTGGTACAAACTAACTACGTTAAAAAAAAAAAAAAGTAAAGAAAGGATACATATCAAACTATAGCAGTGGTTTGGACTGGGCTGGGTCATGGATAAATTTTTTCTGAATAAAATTTCCCTAAAATCTTCTACAATAAACACACGATGTTCAAAAACATTGTTAGAAGGCAAAACAGCCTAATGATTAGGAGTAGAGCCCTTGGGTAAATGGCAAATTCCAGATGTGAAGAGGGTAAGTCATGGTAGCCCTATAACCTCTTGTAGTAAAAAGAAGTGCTGAAAAATTTGTTGGGCACATGCCCAAAGGTTACAGAAGACAACCTGAAGGGACTTCCACTGGTCAAATTTGGAACAATTTGAACATCAAAATGACTACTGGAAAGAATGAACTACAACACATTAAATTTAAGAAATGAATCCAGGGCACCTGGCTGACTCAGCCAGAGGAACATGCAAATCTTGATCTTGCAGTTGTGAGTTCAAGCCCCACCCTGAATGTAGAGATGACTTCAAAATTTAAAAATCTAAAATAAGAAAAAAAAAATGAATACATGAGTTCATTCCACACTAAAAAAACAGTAACAAGGCGTAAGGAAAGAAAGTTCCTCTCTTTACAGAAAAATCTCAGCTAATCAATGTAGAAGAACAGCAGAAACACACACACACACACACACACACACACACACACAAATCACCATTTACTGCTATAGTAATAATTAATTTAAGCAAGAATCACCAATTGATGCTAAAACCATGGGTGAATGCCTGCTTGGGAACAGAATATTCATAGAGCCTCAAAGCACTACCCCATAGATTAACATACTGATCACTAAAAGGGGAAAGGGTACCTTTATAGAAGAAAATCTGGTAGACACCACCTTAAAGAGAAGATCAAATTGAACAATGCCAATAGTAAAAACTGATGATCATTTGCCCCTTGATGTGATGTTAAGGACTGAATGTTTGTGTCCCCTCATAATTCATATATTGAAATCCTAACCCTCAATGTGATAGTATCAGAAGGTGAGGTCCTTGGGTGGTGATTAGCTCATGAGAGTGGAGCCTTCATGAATGGGATTAGTGCCATCATAAGGGGATGAAGAACCAGAGCTCTCTCCTTTTATCATATGAGACACAGCAAAAAGTCAGCAATCTACAACCCAGAAGAAGGCTCTCTCCAGAACCCAACAGTGCTGGTACCCTGATCTCATACTTCTAGCCTCCAGAACCGTGAGAAATAAATTTCTGTTGTTTATAAGCCACCCATTCTTTGGTCCTTTGTTAGAGCAGCCCAAAATGACTAAGACATGATGCATTTAGAGGACTACAATATTCCCTTTGTTATATTCTTGCCAAAAATGTTTAACCTGAATCTAATCATAGGAAAACATGAGACAAATCCAAACTGAGGAATATTCCGAGAGGAAAAACCAGAAAAGAGAAGACCTACTTTTTGTAAATAAACTCTACCCAGGTCTCTGACTGACTCCAGAACCACTCATGCAGAAGAGAGACTCCAGTTAAGGATAAAAGAACCAAATTAAGATTTGAACTGCCTCCCCAAACAATAATGTGCAGTTTGATTCCAACCCAGTTAACTAATAAAACAAACAAATAATACTTTGAGAAATAAGACAGACTCTAGAATATCCACAACATTCACAATGTCCAAGATAAAATTCAAGATTACTTAATATACAAAAAGAATGAGGCAAATGTGACATTTTCAACTTACAGGGGTACAACAATTTGAATGATCACAGATTTCTTTTTTTTTAAGATTTTATTTATTTATTTGATAGAGATAGAGACAGCCAGCGAGAGAGGGAACACAAGCAGGGGGAGTAGGAGAGGAAGAAGCAGGCTCATAGCGGAGGAGCCTGACGTGGGGCTCGATCCCACAACGCCGGGATCACGCCCTGAGCCGAAGGCAGACGCTCAACCGCTGTGCCACCCAGGCGCCCCTGATCACAGATTTCTTATCAGAAACAATGGAGGCCAGAAGAAGGTGGAACAAAGTCTTTAAAGTGGGGGGGGGGGGGACACCTATCAACTCAAATTCTATACTCAGTAAAAATAACCTTCAAGGATGACGGTGAAATCAAGACAGTTTCAGATAATAACACGCTAAGTAAGTTTGTGGCCAGTAGACCCACACTGTAAGAAATGCTAAAGGCAATTTCTTCGGGCTGAAATGGGTGATACAATAGGAACTCAGATCATTAGGAAGAACTTCAAAATATCAGAAATGATTACTATCTGATAAATACAAAAGTCTATTTTCCTCTTAATTTCTTTAAAATACACAGGACTGTTTAAAGCAAAAGCTTTGGCATGTTTTGTGGGGTTTATAATATATAGAGATATACATGTGACATTTGACAACTATAGCATTAAAGTTAAGGGAAAATATAGTAAATGGACTTATACAGTTACAAGATTTCTACACTTTTTTGTTAAGTGGTGTAAGTAGACTATGAAAAGCCTACTATCCCCAGAGCAGCCACTAAAAATACAAAGAGGTATAGCATTAAAAAATTCTATTAACATATTCAAATAATCAAAGGATAAGAAAGAAAAAAGAGAGAGAGAGAGAGAGACGAACAACCAAACAACAACAAAACAATAAAATGGTAGATCTAAATCCAACCACATCAATAATTAAATTTTAAATGTCAATTGACTAAACTTTCCAATTAAAAATTAGAGATCATAGAATGGATAAAAAGCATGACCCAAAAAATTAGAGATCATAGAATGGATAAAAAGCATGACCCAATGGTTTGCTGTCTAGAAGACACTCACTTTAAAAATAAAAATAAAAATATTGGGGCACCTGGGTGGTGCAGTCAGGTTAAGCAACCAACTTGGTTTCGGCTTAGGTCGTGATCCCTCCTTCACTCAGCGTGGAGTCTACTTAAGTTTCTCTCTCCCTCTGCCCCTCTGCCCCACGAGCATGTGCTCTCTGTCTCTCTCAAATAAATAAATAAATAAATAAATCCTTAAAAAAAAAAATACAGGGTGCATGGGTGGCTCAGTCAGTTAAGCATCTGCCTTTGGCTCAGGATCATGATCCCAGGGTCCTGGGACTGAGCCCCACATCGGGCTCCCTGCTCAGCAAGAAGCCTGCTTCTCCTTCTCCCTCTGCCGCTCCCCCTGGGTGTGCTAACTCTCCCTTTCTCAAATAAATAAATAAAATCTTTAAAAAAAAAAGAAAATACAAATATGTAATAAGTAACTGAATGGAAAAAGATATACTAGGCAAACAGTAGACATAAAAGAGCTGAAATGGCAAAAACTATTTAGTTGTTCTATCAGAAAAAATATACTTCAAGAAAAATATTAACAAAGTTGGAAACTTAGGAATATACTTACAAGTTACTGAAAAATTTATATAGAAATGCAAAAGATTATAATATCCAGCAATCTTAAAAAAGAACAAGGGGAATTTTTACTACCTGACTTCAAAACTTACTATGAAGCTACTGTAATCAAGATATTTGCATCATTGGCATAAAGATAAAAAACAGATCAATGAACTATAACAGAGAACCAAGACCTCACTTATATAGTCATTTAATTTTTCTACAAAGGCAACAAAATAATCCATTAAGAAAAGCAAGTTTTTTCCACAAATGGTACTGGAGCAACTGATATTCATACAGAAGAAATAAACCTCAACCCTTACTGCTTCACATCTTCCACAAAAATTAATTCAGAATGCATCATAAACCTAACAGAAAATATTAACCATAAAAGAAAAAAAATGACAAATTAAACTTTATCTTAAAACTTCTGCTCATCAAGATACCATTAAGAAAATAGGCAAGTCACAGATTAGAAGATATTGTCTGTACAACATATATGTGACAAATGACTAGTATTCAGGACATATAGAAAATTCCTGTCTCAGTAATAAAAAGTCAAACAAACCAGGGTTGCCTGGGTGGCTCAGTTGGTTAAGGATCTGACTCTTAATATTGGCCTAGGTCATGATCTCAGGGTTGTGAAATCGAGCCCTGCATCAGGCTCTGCTGCTCAGTGGGGAGTCTGTTTGAGATTCTTTCTCCTTCTCCCTCTGCCCCTTCCCACCTCAAATAAATAAGTAAATCTTAAAAAAAAAAAAAAAAACTCAAACAATCCAACTTACTAGCTTAGTGATTTTGACAAAGTTACTTACTTCTCCTTGGGAATGACAGAATTTAATTTTAAGGTTGCTGCAAAGATCAGATGAGATAAAGGTAAGCATAAATACATTAAGTGCATAGTGCTTAACACAAAGCAATAGTAATAGGAGTCACTGTTATAAAGACTAGGAATATGTTATAGACCTGTGAACTTAAACTTTTTTTTTCTAAACGAGAGAATCCTGTTTTCAAATAAAATCTCATTTGAAACCCAATATATAAAAATTCATAAAAGCAGAGTTCTGGATGAGGTAGGTGGTAAAGGCAGACTCTCATACCAGTACTAGTCCTGGCTGTCATGCCCTTTCCACACCTCCACAGAACCCTAGTGATCTATAGAACACATTCTGAAAAACCAATGCTGTACAACAGAGATAGGCAAATTATGGGCTGACCAACTGTTTTTAGAAATAAACTTTTATTGGAACATAGCCACCTAATTAATTTACATATTGTCTCCGGCTGCTTTTGTGCTATAATAGCACAGTTGTGTAGCTGTAACAGAGATCTGAGTAGTTGTGACAGAGACTGTATGGCCTGTAAAGCTTAAAACATTTACTATCTGTCCCTTTAAGAAAAGTTTGTCAACTCTGGCTTTAGAAGAGTACATTTTCAGAGGGCCTACCTGCATAGCACTGTTAGGATGCTATGGAGGGAATAAAAACGACTATGACACAGTTACTGTTAGTAACAATACTAAGCTTATGAGTATAAATCATGAGTGTTTAAGTCTTAAAAAGGAACACTTTGCAGGTGTGACTCTCCTGTAAATTAAGAGAGCCTGAGCTACTAGTATCAAAAACTACCTACAATGTATAAACCTTGTTGGATCCTGATTTGAAACAATCAGGAGACTCAAGGAGATTTGAACTCACCAAATATTTGATGCTATTAATTTTTTAGGTAAAAAAAATATGTTTATAGTTAGTCTGGCTTTTCTTTTAAAGAGATCTTGGGGTGCCTGGGTGGCTCAGTCGGTTGAGCATCCAACCCTCGGTTTCCGCTCAGATCATAATCTCAGGGGTCATGAGATCCAGCCCTGCGTTGGGCTCCGCGCTTAGCACCGAGTCTACTTGAAGATTCTCTCCCTTCACCCTTCTAGTGCTCTCTCTCTATCAAATAAATAAAATCTTTTAAAAAATAAAATAAAAAAATAAAGAGATCTTATCTTTCAGGGATACCCAGTAATATAACGAAGGATATCTGAGATCTGATTTGAAATAATCTGAGAAGAGGTTATGGATGGAATATAGATAGAACAGCAGGGACCATGAGCTGATGAATGGGTGGCACACTAGGGTTCAAAGTACTACTATCCTCTCAATTTTTATGTTGCATTTTATGTTTGTATTTAAAACAAACAAACACACATAGTCCTTTTGCAAGACAATAGTAAAAATTAAACTGGCCATTGTCTTTTGAAGAAACTGGTATGAAAGGTAGCACAGATATAAAGAACCCAGAAAAAAACCCAAGAGGCTTCTCTCTAGAGAATGATTAATGGAAACTATATCCAGTGGTCAAATATTTAGGTCAGAGCCTAAATAAAGGTAATACAAAAAGTGTTTCATATAGAGGAAAAAGGAACTCTGAACTTTTCTGAATTTTATGGCTGCTTTATCAAGGTTCCTACAGAAGTGAAATGAATGACAAGAAGCATTAACAGAAACACATAAGTTCTTTAAAATGTTAATAATATATACAAAAGAAAATATATCCAAACCAATCACCCAACTTAAAAACTACACTATTCTCAAAACGGATTATCTAACTGTGGACTTCCTGATCCCTTCCTCTGCCTTCACCTACCTCCACCAAGAAGAACCCTTTATTCTCAAAATTATATTATCATTAGTTTGTTCTTACAGAAACACACACAGTTTTAATATAAATTCTTAAAACAATATATTGACTCCCATATTAAATTTAGTATTCTGAGGGGCTCCTGGGTGGCTCAGTCAGTTAAGCATCTGCCTTCGGCTCAGATCATAATCTCAGAGTCCTGGGATCGAGCCCCACATTGGGCTCTCCACTCAGCCGGGACTCTGCCTTTCCCTCTCCCCCTCTGTGATCTCTCTCGCTTTTGCTCTCTCTCAAATAAATAAATAAAATCTTGAAGAAAAAAAAAAAAGTTGATTGTGTAGCCCAGCTCCTGCCACTTTCTAGGTAGGTGATGCTGGGGAAACTTTTTCTGTCAAGCCTCAATTTCCTCTTCTATAAAAGTGGAATAATATCTGCTTCAAAAATTGTTAAGAGAATTAAAACAAAATATACAAAAAGCACAGTTCCTGGTATATAGCAGGTACTCATAAATGGTAGCTCTTATTGGTTGATATTAGGTATGATTTGTAAAGACTTGGCAAATTAAACCCTTTTACTTAATGAAAAAATAGTATCTCGCTATCAAGTGTCTCCTTTATATTATGCCCACAGACTCCTTAGTAACAAGTCAGTCTATAAATGGACAATTTCCACAGCCACCACCAGAAGTAATTCTGATGGTTCATCCTGATCCTTTCACTTTGCACACAAGCTTTTCAGAGGTGACTTATGTCATATCAACTCTGTTTGCTAGGAAATAGTCTGAATCCACCAAACTGTTTTTTCCAGGTAATTGAAAAGCTGACAAGGTCAATTCTGATGAGATCAGATTTCATGTTTGCATTCAGGGATGAAGGATTCTAGTACTCTGCTTTCCTAAAACTGACTGAGGCTTCCATGGTCTCCTCAAACTTTCCCGACTGTGTGTATTCCCATCTCCATGCATGGGAAGGCAGATAGAACCTGTAGCAAGAAGAATGAGAGCCCTGGAAATCAGGTCAACCTGGGCTTGGGCCCTGGTTCTACTGCTTATTAACTATCTGATACTGGACAAGTACTAAACCTCTCTGATGCCAGTTTCCTTGTGAGTAAAATGAAGATAACAGTAACACTTATCTTCTAAGGTAACTGAAGTCCTGCCTATGGCCCTAAGATAGCTCTAATGGAGATGACTGATCTAATATAAATTCCTTGAACTTTCTTCTTTCTTAAAATGCTCTAGATGCCTGAATTAAAAAGTGTGACTAGATCATGAAGTGAGAGAACTTCTCTGAAGTGGTTTTTAGCTGATAATATTCCTTCAACACATAATACTTTGGGTATTAACCTTAGGTGTTAATAAGAGCTATTTTATTTTTCAAGGAAAGAATAAGCACATCTGGCAGAAGAAAACTGCTAAAAGAAATCCTGAGGGCTGGCTCTTTAGCAGCAAGGTATAATGAATAGGGGTAACTGAAGCAAAGACAAAGTCAATGGTAAGAGGAATAAGATGAGAAGAGTGAAGGCACTGAGGACTCAAGCAGACACAGACTGCAGTCAGACTGCCATTTCATATGCCAAATCGTACAGCAACTTTATTACTGTATCACAGTGGAGCACATATGAGGAACTGTTCCACAGAAAGGCTGAACAAAAGTTGTCAGAAGACAACCAAGATGCAAGGGGAAGGGAAGCACACTGCTGCTACGTTATTAATACAAGAGAAGGGTTACATGCAATGCAACTTAGTAATTCTGGGGTGAAAGTACTGGTCTAAGAGTTCATCCAGTAGCTATGTCAATAGGCATTCAAATCAAATAAGATGGTGGCCATTCCAGAAAATGCCAAACAGTTCTGGACCCAAGTTATCAAAGAGGAATCTACTAAACAGTATACCACTTTGGGTATCTGGCTCCTGCTGATTTCTATACCAGGCCATGACCTTCTCTATCTCTTAGCTTCCTCTTACCATCATCAAGAGCAATAAATTGTGTATCCTTTCTCCTTGATGCCCACCCCCTTAATTCTGCATGGATTCTAATACTCTTTTCCTCGTATCAGTGCCACTTCTATTTACACCAATTAGATCTTTCTACAGAATCAGCACTCCTCTTCAAGAAATAAAAGCTTTGACAGTATTCACACAAGGAAGTTGCTGTCTCAGGCTACGTAAATCTGGAAACTTGGTGAAAACTGATGGATGGGTAGAAAAAACCTGGAAAGCACCCTGGAAGCAAAAGTCAAATCATTTATAAAGAACTTATATAAACAGATAAGAAAAATACTAAGAACCCAAAAGATACTTGCGCAAAGTTGAGAGAACAATTCTTCAAAGAAGAGAGACAAATTGGCTTTTTTAAAAAAAGAAAAAATTTCAATTTACTACTAATCAAAAAATATAAAAAGTAAATAATATATATAACATATACATATATTAATATATATTTATATATATTAATATATTTTTTATATATTATATAATATATTATATATGTATTATATATAATATACCTATATATTATATAATATATACACACTAAAATAAGAATCTGCTCTTTTTCTTGACAACCAGAAGTAATCTCTTCCACCTTTGTAAGTGCTTAGTGCCTCTATTTTAGTACTTCAGCTGATTTGTATCATACTTAATTATACCCAAGTCTGTTTGCTACATTGGACTGTAAATTCCCTGAGTATAAATTTGAGGTCCCAGTCGGCTCTCTCCTATCCCTTTACCACCTCTTGAGCACCCCCAGTACCTAGCGTAACACTTCACTAAATAATTTAGTAGAACACAAAAATTTTTGTAAATTTGAATCACTGTACAAAGTAAATTAACTTCAAAGGCAGTATAATTTTATACACATAAAGACATATAAACATACACAAAAGACATAAACAATTCTAAATTTAAAACCATAATTTGGAATAAGGTCAATCCCACAAGATTATAGGAATATTAGATTCCTAATATAGGAGTATTAGACTGCAACAGTGAAAATCTACAGCCTTGCCCCTTTGACCCCTCCTTCCTGCCTGGAACACAGATGTGAGGTCTAAAGATAAAAAACCCACCTTGAAACCATGAGTCAAGAAGCTACAAGTCAAGGATTGTAGAGCCAAAAGAGAAAAGCCTAAATTCTTATTACATCACTGAGTTACTGCCTCACTTTAGATACCTTGTTATGTGAGAAAAAGAAACCCTATATATTAAACCCATTGTTAATGGTGTTTTCTGTTACTGTGATTTATAGAATTTTGTGACAGATATCAATAGGCTTTTCTGTTATTTGTTCTGACTTATAAACAATGTATACCCATCTACTTGGTTACAGTGACTAGACCACGGATGGACACTTAAATCAAATAAAGCCTAATCAAAAGTCTTTCTCTAGAATGACTTAAGAGTTTCAGGAGAAAGAACTCCTTTTTTCCATTCCATTTCCAAAGACTAAAAGTCTACAGCTGCAGGCAGACATCTTGTTTGTCCTTGAAAAGACCTATCTACTGAACACAGACAAGTAGAGTCAAGAGATGGGAAGACATCGTCTGAGCCCCTAGATCCAGCTCTGTCTGAAACCTACACCAGATTTCCCAATTACCCGAACTAACTTGTTTTTTGCTTAAAGGTTACTTGAACTATATTTCTAACACTTACATCCCAAAGAGTCCTATATGCTACAGTGAAGTACACACACAAAAAACTCTTTTACAGTTGGAAAAAACCCTACCCCATATTAACCAACATATTTCAAGTTAATTTGTCATTCTACAATTGCCTACTATTTCCTTTCATACTGCCCGTACTACAACATTGAATCACGTGTTCTTTCCTGTATACTGTTCGTATTTTTCTATTTATGTGATTTTTGCCTACTGTTCTTTTACATTAATGCCCTTCCATCTCAATGTCCAATCGCATTTCCTCTGCAACACCACAGACTGTATGTCCATTAGTAACTCTAACCTTCTGTTACCGTTATTCATGTGCACGCCTTTTCTGCCCAACTGCACTATAATCTCAGTATGTTTGGATTTGTGTATCTCCCCACAGGCCTCTGTCTCCAAAATCCATGTTATTTTTACTAAACCTATGCTATTTCCCAATTGTTAACACCTCAGTAGTTAGGTGTCAATAGGAATATAGTTAATCTAAGCCTCCTAGGTACCACAAAAGCCATATTAACACAAGTGAGAAGACTAAGTGGGGCACAAACTACAGTCAGGCAGATAAATTCGGGTATATAAAACAGAAAAAGTCAAACTTTGTCTAATTAAAAAATCTTTTTCATTAGAGATGTTCCGGGCTTATGATTTTTGCTGAGTCACCCAAGTCAAGCCTATTCTAAGCCTCAGTCCTTCTCTGTTAGCTGTCAGGCAAGTCTTTAGCAAAGACTCTCACCTCCATTCACCCACTTACCACTATTATTTTTCCAGGAGATATCCATGAAAAGAAGATCCACTCTTGACAGTATCCTGACTCGAAGCCACACCCCTGTATCTAGGCCCAAAGTGTACACAGTTAATGCCTTCAGCTTCCCTAACTCTCCTACAAAATCTATTTCTCACTAGCTCATTATTCCTACCACCTTACCACTTCCCTGCCTTTAATCTTTTTTTTTTTTTTTTTTTTAAAGATTTTATTTATTTATGTGACAGAGAGACAGCCAGCGAGAGAGAACGCAGCAGGGGAGTGGGAGAGGAAGAAGCAGGCTCCCAGCGGAGGAGCCCGATGTGGGACTCGATCCCGAAACGCCAGGATCACGCCCTGAGCCAAAGGCAGACGCTTAACGACTGCGCTACCCAGGCGCCCCCCTTGCCTTTAATCTTTCCCTTAGCTCTACCTGGCTGATAGCTTACCCTTTATGTATTGGCACGCAAATACAGACTTCAGAAAGACTACACAGGCAGGAGTAATATTCAGTAATAACAGCAGCTACCATTTATTGAACGTTTATTACATGTTAGACACAGTGCTAGGCACTTTATATAAAGTATCTGATTCTTTTTTTTTTTTTAGATTTTATTTATTTATTTGAGAGGGAGAGTGAGCAAGAGAAAGAGCATGAGCAGGGGTGGGGGAGAGCAGAGAGAGAGGGAGAAGTAGATTCCCCACTGAGCAGGGAGCCCAATACAGGGCTTGGGACTCCTAGATCATGACCTGAGCTTAACGGACTGAGCCATCCAGGTGGCCCTAAAGTGTCTCTGATTCTCACGATAATCCTAATGACGTCAAACTAATTTTACAAACAAGGCATCTGATCCTCAAAAAGGTAAAGTCATTTGTCAAATATTATCCAGCTGACAAGTACTACAGCTGATATTTAAATTCAGATTTGTCTAGTTCCAAACCCCATGTTTCTCCCACTGTATCATACTGCCAAAAATAAAATGTTGGCTGTTCTCCCAGCTTCCACTCTTGTCCCCCACCCCAACACTCTATAAATACAGCAGAGCGATCCTTTGCTCAAATATTAATTCATTCTTTACCCAAATCCCTCCAATGGTTCCCCCTTTGCTCAGAGTAAAAGCTAAAATCCTTACTACGGCCTAAGAACCCTATGTGACCTGTCCACTTGTCCCCTCCCCAATTACCTCTCTAATCTCATTGTTTATCTTTCCCTCACTTACTTCACTCCAGCCACACAGGCTTCTTTGTCATTTCTCACACACACCAAGCCTGTTCACATGTAAAGGTCTTTGCACTTACTGTTGCCTCTGTCTGTAAAGCACTCTCCTCTCCACCTTGAAATCCCTCACTTCCTTTAGGTCTCCGCTCAGATGTCATCTTGTCAATGGGACCTTCCCTGACCACCTATTCTAAACTGCTACCTCCTGACCTCAGTACTCCCTATCCTCCTCTTCCTCTGCTTTCTTTTCTTCTTTAAAATATTTATCACCACTTAACATATTGTATGTTTATTTATTTATTGTCAGTATCCCACTGTTAGAATATATACTCCATGAGAACAGGAACTTTGTATATTCTGTTCACTGTATTTGGTATATAGCAGTTATTTTGTAGATATTTATTGAATGAGTAATGGAGAGCTTCATTCTTCCTAAGTGTTTAAATAAAAATGGTCTCAAACACATTTTCTAGAAAGCAAATACAAAGGCAACCTGCCTTTGTCCTAGTCTAGATTAATTTAGCAAATCTTCTCCCTTCAAACAATGCAAAGAACACTCATTACCTCTAATTTTCCATACTTGTGGATAGCCATGTCATTGAGCAACAAACTGAGCAGACTGAGCCAACTTACCCAGAGTATAGTATTATAATCAAATAAAACTTACAAAGTTAATCAGACACATATTTAATGATATGCATAATTGTTATTGTGCTGCATGGTAACTAGGCATAAATGGTAGACACTTCATGTAAATGACTCTAATTACTATTTCTTTTACACAGCCAAACCAAGTATGTCTAGGATCAGATTTGGGGAAAAACAGGAAGGAGGAGAGAGCTGGATACTTAACTCTGGGAGGTAAGTCCTCTCTCTTATTCCATACTCTCAGGCATTGGGCTAACAGTCTCTTAGTCTGGGTTATATGTTTTCAAGAGTAACTCTTCCCTTCCATAGCAGGAGAGGCTCCTTTTAACCAAAAACTGGGCTGAGGGCTTGGCCTCTGATTCCAGTCATAAAATGTGAGAGGAACCAGAACAATCACTACTATCTCTGGCAAGGAAGACAGGGGCAGGCAAGTTGGTGAAAAAAACAAAGATAGCAAACTTATCAAAGACCTACGATATGGCAGGCACATGGCACACTAGTAGGTGCTTTACATAATTCCTCTATTTCCCCACCCCACCTATAGCCCCAAACTCTGTTCCTAGGAACAGGAATAAAGCAAAGAGTGGGACAGTTCCAGTGGGGACTCCCTGCTTCAAATTCTCTTATAGTGTAATAGAGAGTAATTTAGGTTAGCAAGTTAACACTACTAGGAAGATTAAACGGAAGCTGTTGTTTAGTGGCTGTTTCCCTTGCTTCCTATCTTATCTAACCTATAAGAGGATAAAGGGCCCCCTACTTTTTCATGGTTTAACCAAACCTATCCAGCCTTCCCAGCCCAAGCTAAACCCACCCTCTGAGACATCATCCCTATTCACTGCAGCTCTCCTTTTTCCTATTGAACTTACTGTCAGAATCATTCATTTGGGTACATTATCACTGACTTTGTGTCATCTTGTTAATTAATTTCTTAGGTTAATTCTTATCTCCCCAATGAGACTGCAAGCTCCTTAATGACAGAAATTCTGTCTTAAACTTCTTTAGTAACCCACATAAATTCTAGCACCATTAAGAAAAAAAAAAATGTTCCGTAAGTATCTGGATGAATTAACACTGAGGAAGGCAATAGGTGACAGAAAGGAATCAAATATCTCACTCTAGGTAGACAAGTTGGTGTTGAAATTTATAGTATTCTAGATTTGTCTTTATTATACTCCTAAAATAATTTTTAAAACAAATTTCCCTATGAAAAAGAAAGTGTTGGGGCACCTGAGAGGCTCAGTCAGTTGGGTGTCCGACTCTCGGTTTTGGCTCAGGTCATGATCTCATGGGTCACGGGATTGAGCCCTAAGTTCGGGTGGTATAAGTCTGCATTTGGTTTCAGAATACTCAGAAACAAGTCTGAATCAATTTCAACAGCAAGTATTTGGGGCTGTGAGTTGCCCCACCACATCCTAGTAAGGAAGAACAGGCTAAAAGACAAGTGTTATATAGCTGAAAGATGTCTTTGGACAGTAATGAACATCAAAACCTGCTATTCAACCACCAACTATGAGAGTTCAGTCTCAGAGGTGTCAGTAGGAGCTACTTTATACTACCCTTTACCTAATAATTCTGACCAGAAGAAGGTTATCTATCCTAGAGCTCAAGGTACATTCAGCTTCTCAAACTCATTTATTTTTGGACCTCAATGCTGAGTAGGTTGTTGACTCAGATAACTAATACCAGTTGGGTAAGCATGTTTGGTGAGATAGGCAAGATAGTTTCTTCCTTCTCTGGTCACCAAATGTCCAGCTCCAGAATTCTTTCAGTCCCTGGAACCCTCTGCTAAAAAAATCATACCTGAAGAGCTATGTCAAATTAAAATTGTATCTAGAACCCTAGTCCTTCAGTGTTCTTCTACTAAAAGGAGATGATGACCAGATTTACATCTTCCACTTTCACTGTATTTAAAAGATAACCAATCTATTAAAATGATGCTTAAAAATGATGACAAAATCTCTAACCCAGTAATTCTATACTGGGAATAGTAACAGCAGCTGAAAGTCCTTAAGTATTTACTATGTACTATACGTACTTCCCTTAAAATATCTCATTTAACCTCACAAAAATCAAATAAGGTCATTACTATTAATTGGCCAGCTGCATAAAGGGAAGCTAGGAAACTAGCACAAAATCACACACTAGTAAGTGATAAAGATGGGATTCAACCTCAAACTGACTAGACTCCAGAGCCTTTTTTACTATCACCCCAACTAGTAATATATATATATATTATATATATACACATATATATAATATATATATACACATATATATAACCATATATATACGTATATATAATCATATATATACATATATATAATCATAAATATACATATATATAATCATATATATACATATATATAATTTCCCAAAATACAACAACTTTAGGCATAAAGGCTCAATGACATATAAGTATAATATGGCAACCTGAAACATGCTAAATACACAACAGCTAAGTAAGTGGAGGCAATTCAGATTACAAAATATTATGTAAGTATTAAAAATATTTTTATACATAACTTTAGTGACATGGGGGAAATTTTATGCTATTAGAAAAAGCAAAATACAAAAGTTTACAGATAGTAAGATCTCGACTATGTAAAAACTATATCTGTCCCTGGAAAGATCTAAATTTACCGCCAAATAAAGAAAAGTTGTAGGATAGTATATATACTATAGTGTGGTCCCATTTATGTAAGTAGTGTCTGACTCATTTTAAGTATTCAAAAAATATAAGCAATTATTATTATAACGAACATGACTATAATCAGAAAAATCAACAAATTTATGTAAATTATAAGCTTAGGTACTACCTTATATAATAAATAAATACTTCAGAAAAATTAAAGAACATGTGCCTTTCTTCCTGGAAATCTTAACTTATAAAATACCTCACAATTATACAATTTCAGATTAAATACTTCTAAGTTATGGGAATCAAGTAGGACTGAGACATGCAACACTTCCAATCATCTAAGATATGGTTATATTCAGCACGTTGGATCACAGAGAGCTGAGCTGATACTATTATATTTAGAGTTTAAAGCCACAGACAGAAAGGCAAGATTAGGGGTGGTAATTCAAGGGTTGTGATGAACAAGCAGATTCTCTTGGTCAACAACTGCACCAAAACCAAGATTTTTGATGTTCTCTTCAAGAGGTATCCAAAAGTTCCAGGGTGATGCAGCAGAGATATACAGGACATGAACGGAAATTAGGGATACTTTTTAGCTGCAGTTTTTAGTTAGAACTTTTACACACAAAACCCCACAGGGACTTACCTTGAAAAAAAAAATGGGTAACTCTTATAACATTGTTGTCAACTATACTTCAATTTTTTAAAAAAATGGGCAATTCTAGAACTTATTTCCTCAAGCTCCATAGTAGTCTCAATATTTGAATATACAAGATGAAATGCAAGGTCCATAGCATCGCACTGATTTTTGGCCAACATAGACCAAAGAGTAAGGTGAAACATTAAAAGATGAAAGATTTTTTCCCTTCCCTTTCTCCTCAGTATATGCAACAAAGTAGCATACCTGCCAAAGTAATAAGGAAGATGAAAAGTACTAGAGAATTAAGTAGATAGGGAAAAGAGAAAAAAAAAAAACAACTTTAACTTTGAGGAAGAATGGTCTGTTTTTCCTGTACTGCACTGTACAGGATTACAAAACTACCGTGCAAAGAAAAGAGTATGATAAATCCTGATAAGTTTTACCTGTGTCTTGCCCTATCAGCCCATTGCAGTACATGGCGTGTCGCTCAATCTTTGTGGGTGGGAAGCCTTGGTCACACAGTGGGCAGGACACCTGGGTACTGGATGAGACTGTAGAAATAGGTATTTCCTTCTCAGCATTTCCCCTGTTACCAACCTGAAGGAAATAATAAATGGCAACTGTAATACCTTTACTTTATAAAATATCTTTTCCCTTAAAGAACTGCAAGAGAGTCTATCCCATATGCCATTTACTTTCAAAGAGACAATACTGAAGCACCTGAGTGGCTCAGTAGGTTAAACCTCCAACTCTTGATTTCGGCCCAGGTCATGATCTCAGGGTCATGACATTGAGCCCCACATCAGGCTCTGCGCCAGGCATGGAGCCTGCTTAAGATTCTCTCTCTCCCTCTGCCCTGCCCAACACTGATTCACCCCCACCACAAGCTCGCACTCTCTCTCAAAAAAAAAAGGGGGGGGGAGAAGGAGAGAGAGAGAGACACACAATACCAATCAGTTTGCCAAATTCAGATCTCAAGATTAGCAGATACGCTAATATAGTTAATAGTTACTCAGAACCTGCATACTCTATGCTAAGCACTCTGCATGTAATACTCATTTAATCCTCATAGTAATCTTACAAAGGTATTAACATAACCTTTCTTACACATGAAGAAAGCATTGTCCAAAACAGTAAAGCAACTTGCCCCAAGTTACAGTACAAATAAGAGGCAGAGCTGAAACTCAAATCAAGGACTATTTAGCTCCAAAACCTGAAGGCACTCCTCTCTATCAAGTTCTTAGGTCAGTATGCTGTGTCTGCTGTATTTCAAACAATCTACATATTAACAGCATCTCAAAGAAACCTTTTCAATCTCATAAAAGAACTGTGAGCATTGCAAGTGACTTCAGACATAAGGAGTTAGGAAACAAAAGAGTTATTCTAAGCAAAAGCAGCACAACTAAAATTTAAGACCTAGACCTCAGCTTACCCCAGTTAAGACATACCACCTCTTCTGTTTTATCTGTGACTTTTGGATTAAAAGAGCAAACAGAACAGAACTAAGACCCAAATATTTAAGCAGGCTCAAATAAAAGTCCTTAAGACAATTCTGCAGAAGCCATTCTTATACCTTCTCTTATTCCTCTCAGTGTTTTATAATCACCATTTTTTCCACAGTTGCCAGTGTCTGAGAGGCAGTTTTATTTTACCTTTACAGGTCAGAGCCAAGAACTCTGCAGTGATTAATTCAACAGTATGCGTGAGCACTGCAGCACTACTGCCTAACACTTGCTTCAAAGGACAGCATGTCCTAACCAATCAATGTGAAACTGTCCCGCATAGCCACTGCATCCATTTAAGAGCAAAGAACACCTGGGCTGTTATTATGCCTTACTACGGGGAAAAAATAAACCCTCTTCTGGTCCAAGATCAAAACAAGACCAAAACTGCGATGGGTAGATAATTTGAGCTCTGAGGCAACTGGAGTTTTTTTTGGTTTAGGCCATCCCTAAAATCTACTGCTTGTGAATGTGATCCAACAGAGGGAAACAGGCCATCTAAATACCAAGTTGAACAGTTTCTACAACTGCCAGAAAATGTCGTTTTCAACCCACCTGCCTTTTACTTAAAAAGACATACTCTGAAAGCGGACAAAAAAGAAAGATGAAATAGGAACTAACAGTGATTGAATTTATTTTCTATACCAGGCTTGGCCAAGCATTTTCCATACGCATCACTCACAACAACCCAACTGGCAGAGGGAACACTAGGTCTACTATTACAGAGGAGGAAATTGATGTTCGTTTGAAAGGTAAAGTAACCTGCTGATCACAAAGTTAGTAAGTGGACCATCTAGACTGAAACCCAAGATTTTTGTGGCATCAAAACTTCAGTATTTCTATTCTACCAAATTGCAGCAAAAGCAAAAAAAGCATCCTCTCTACTTTGTTGCTGACCCTGCCAGATATTGGGAGACTATCTGGTTCTATTATTCTTCTCTAGAAGGTGGAGAGAGCCAAGTATGTCTGGAAGTTCTAGGTGTTACTTATTCCAAGCTTAGTCACTCAGCTTCTCACAAACCCAGGTTCCTCTGTTCATAAATCTTACAAGGAAAAGTTGTCTTGTGCATGCAAAGCCATCTGAACAGAGGGGAGAAAAATCAATATACCCTAAAATTTGCAAGCAGTCTTGAGTTACTGAAAGTTAATGGCAATTGAGCAGTTACTTGGCATTCTAAAGTTCACTAAGCACAGAAATGTTATATGACATGAACGTCACTGGTGCTCACACCCAGCACTATACTCCTTTGTATTCACCACTAGCTCTATAAAATGCAGAGAAGGTACCTTCAGCTATTAATGTATTCAAGAGGGAATAGTCTATTATTGTCTTATTGTGAATACAAGACCACTTCCAATCACATTCATAGACAACCCAGAGGTTTCTGAACATTTTTATATAAAGTAAGATTTTTTTCAGCACCATTTAAAAGTTCTATTTAAATATTAACTACAATAGACGGACTTCAAGAGGAAAAAATATAAGCGAAGCAGCTTTTATTAGGACCATGCAGTCAGGGATTCAGTCTCTGAAGAGCTGCTTCTACTTCTTTTAAAATACTATACAGTCATTTCTCAAAAGAGGTACTTGGACACTGAATCTTGATCTCTTAAAGGTTGGTCCTTACCTTCTGGACTCAAAAGAAACCTCACCTCAAGAAATAAACCAGGTGAAAATAAACGTCCTACAAATCACCAACCCTCTGTTCCTCCCCCACCCAGTTTCTGTGTAGCTTAGAAAGCTCTTTAGATCTTTCCCCTCTTTCCACAGGACTCAACACAGTTTACTTAAAAACCAACTGACTAAACCAACTGTTTGATTCCGAATAATTTCTATTAACTTTTCTGAGAAAATAGTATCCCCAACCAAAGGATTATCTCAGGCAAGATATTCAGAAAATATTATTTCCAAAGGAATCTGACCACTGCAGGAAATCAAATCAAGAAGGACTACAATTCTGCCATGCTATTCCAAATAACTCAGATACTGTTGAGCAATTCTCTGTCATTAGTAAGCTAATATCACTGAACAGCCACAATATATTACAAAGCAGTAAAATAATAACTGGTTCCACACACATACTTCTACTTGTGCCAAATCTCTGCTACGCGTTTCATATTCTTTATCTAATTTAATCTTCAAAGCAACCCAGTAAAATAGGCTATTTTTTGTCTCCATTTTACATATGAAGAACTGAAATTCAGAAAAGCATTCCTCTTCTATGCTTCCCTAATGCCATAGACATCTGTCTATCATTATATCTGTCAGACCACATTATAATTATCTATGTGTCTGTCTCCTCCTCTACCAGGACCCTTAGAAGGCAGGGACTGTTTTGTTGTTATTTTGATCTTTGTACCTCAAGAGTCTAAAACAAACGACTGGCACACAGTATACGAACTATAGTGTCTGTCAAATATATGAAGTGAATAAAACAATTACTTAATTTGCCCCAGGTCACAAAGTTAAGTGATGGGGTTGGGATCCTTCTAATTCCAATGCTCAAGCTCCTCGTACTACACCATACCACCTTCCAATAAACAAGACATTTTAGGACAAAAGACCCTGTACACAGATTCCAAGATCAAGAGTCCACACCCATTATGATACTATCTTTGTGCTCGAAAATGTTCAGATTCTACCTTTCTAATAAGTGACTTGTAACTAGTAAGTGACTACTCAATGACTTAAAAACTACAGTATCTCTAACATCTTTTAATGGAAACAGAATTCTAAGCCTATTTACAGACATCCACAGATACCAGCAAACAGCAACACTGGAAAGAGAACATTCAATGTGAGAAAGGCCATATAATTCCATCCCTTTGATGTGTAGTGGTGCAGACATATACCCTATAAATTCTAAATAGGGTTCATGCTCTTTGCCCCAAACTAAGAACAGTCTCCTTTGCAGTCATGGATGGGTAAGAAATCAGCCTTGATTAACAAAAGGATTGTAGGGATTCTTCTGTAGTTAAGATGACTATGTTAATAACACTCTGCTCCCCATCCCCATTTAGAAGGTTCTAGTCCCTCCCTGAGAAGCCATTTTAACATTATCTAGCAGGATCTGTCCTCAGTCACTCTGTTGTAGGGAGTGTCACCATCTTCCCTACCACCACTAGCATCAGGGAATCTCGGTCTGTCAGTTGTGACAGATCAGGTTTCAAGGAACCAAGCAGTGTGCATGATTCACGAAAGCAGAATTTCTACCCAGCTACCTGCAATGCAGAGACTAGGGAAGAGATCTACCTCCTATTATAAAAACTGCTTTCAAAAAACCTAGAGTATAAAAAGGAATGAGAATGAAACCTTTATTTTTAAATGCTCAGGGTAAGATATCATACACAAATGTAACCAAAATATTTACTTCCATAGAAAAATCTGTTTAATTCTCAGACTGCTTTAGAGAACAAATTTTAAAGATTCTGAATTCTCTTTTAAAATTCCTGGCAAACTGTTTTTAATACTCAATATGATAAATATATACTGAGAATCTTAATCAGAGGTATGAACTTGTATCAACCACCTTTATGGATGATGCTGGATATGTGAAGTTAGGAAAGGTAAAAAAGCCAATAAAAATCTGCTTATTGTATCATGCTGCTATCCTGACTGCATTTCTGATACCATGTAGAAATTAGGACTGAAAGTTACATATAATATAAATAATAGTGACTTTTTCCAAGTTTGTTCATTTCTGTTAACTTATCAGTAATATAATAGAAAATATCCCAGACTTTGGAGATAAATCCATGTTCAAATTCTAGTTCTAGCATTATCAGCATTTTGAGTATGAGTAAATGACTTAAACATCCTAAGCCTCTGTTTTCCCCATCTGTAACAGAAATAATAAAGCATATTAAGAAATCAAGAAATGGTAACTACTCCTATTTTTAGAAACAGTGCTCAACTGAACTTAACTGTAGTGAAGTGAACTTAACTGTAAGAATCTCTGACATAAGCATCTCCAAGCCTACAACCTTCTGTCACCTAAATCTTTTCAGCCAAGGTCAGTGTTGCATCAGAGAGAGGAATATCAGTAGAAAGAAAAATTATAGAGAATATTCACCTCCTTATCTGCAATTATTATTCTTACTTCATCCAGGATCTCTCTGCCACCTGGAGAGACTTCTTTTTCAAGGTCAAACGTTTCAGGAGAACTTAGCTGTGTCTCTGTAATTTAAAAAGTTAAAAAGTCATTAATTTTCATTTTGTATTTTCATAGTTAAAAAAAACACACACACACCTATTTCCCCTAAGGTTTAGTGTATAATACTGCAGTGGTATTGCAGATCTGGTTTGATTCTTCTTAAAGCTTTAATAAGGCATAATTTATATACAACCAAATTCACCAATTTTCAGTTATAGCTTGGTGAGTTTGTATAATGTATATAATTTATACACGGTATCATTTTTTTTAAAGATACCCATAAACGGTATCATTTATACCATATAACAATCACAGTCAAGATATAAAACATTTCTGGGGGGCCTGGGAGGCTCAGTCAGTTAAACATCTGACTCTTGATATCAGCTCAGGTCATGATCTCAGGGTCCTGAGATGGAGCCCCACATCAGGCTGGGTGCTGGGCATGAAATCTGCTTAGGTTTCTCTCCCTCCATCTCCCTCTGCCCCACCTCCCAACCCCTACCTTAAAAAAAAAATATATAAAACATTTCTAAGCACCCCCCAAAATTCTTATGTACTGCTTTGCAGTGAATTCCCCACTGCTTTGCTCCTCGCAATGACCAATCTACTTTACGTTCCCATAGTTTTCCCTTTTCTAGAATGTCACATAAATGAAATCATACAGTGTGCCATCTTTTGTTTTGTTTCTTTGTTTTGTTTTCTTTCATTTAGTATAATGTGTTTGAAAAACAAACTTCTCAGTAGTTCATTTGTTTTTACTGCTGAGTAGTAGTATTCCACTGTATGGGCATATCACAATTTGTTTATCCATTCATCAGTTAATCCATCTGGCTTCTTTCCAGCATAGTTCTGGTCTTAAAGTGTATTTATTGTGACAGAAAACAAAAATGTGCCAATGTTAGTTCTAAAGTTAAAGGGATGATTAGAGAAGACAAAAAAATTAGGAGAAGAAATAGAAAATACATCCTAAACAAAGATACACCTTTCTTTAATATATTCTTTAGGCAGCATCTATTCATTCAACAGTAACTCAACAAATATTTATGAACAAGTTCCAGGCACCATACAGACTACAAGCAATATGGAGATATAAGATGGTGTCCCTCATAGTCTAGTACAGGAGTCAGCAAACTATAGCTCATGGGCCAAAGCCAGCCAGCTTCCTGTTTTTGTAAATAAAGTTTTATTGGAACACAGCCACAACCATTATTCCCCGTATCCTATGGTTGCTTTTGTGCTAAAATGGCAGCACTGAGTAGTTTCAATGGCAGAGTTGAGTCCTTTAGCCCACGAAACTAATATATCTACCTAGTCTTTTAGCAGAAAAAGTCTGCCAACTTCTGGTCTAGACACCTATCAATATAACAAAAGAACAGGGGTGCCTGGGTGGCATAGTCGGTTAAGAGACCAACTCTTGGTTTCAGCTCATGTTGTGATCTCAGGGTTATGGGATCAAGTCCCACATGCGGAGCCTTCTTGGGATTCTCCCTCACTCTCACTCTGCCCCTCCCACTCATGCTCACGCTCTCTCTAAAATAAATAAATAAATCTAAAAAACAACAACAACAACAAAAAAAACCAGTAACTCTAGTCAAACAAAGACAACAAACCTGAAACAGAAACTTAGAATACAAATCCAGTAAGTCCTTTCTTAACTACTGTATGCACTGTACATCTGACGGATACTTCTGTGCTTCACAAATACAATGAGTGGCCTACGTTGGGCAAATAAAGTACCTATAAGATACTGAGGTATCTTCTCAACATCAAAGAGGAATTAAATACATTTCTAGTGTTAACTATATTTTAATACCTTATAATTTTTTTTGAAAAATGAATACACACACTCACACACACAGATTTTACAACCTTGGTGGAAAAAGGCTTACAGTGCATAAACTTCAAAGTCGTCTTTGTTGGGACCCCCCTCTACTTGCTACATGAGATGCTGCCCAATTCATGAATCATTTAATAAAACTGATGAAAAAAAAAAAAACCTTCTTTGTCAAGTTTCCTTGAGAGATATTACCAAAAAAGACATTTAGTCTCTTAGAAAATAAGAGCTACTCATTGTCTGCACTACTATAATAATAAAAGTCTTTAATTAAGCTTTCTGTGAATAGCTAAAATAGTCAACTATAAAGAAAAGAGAGCATTAGCTCCTTAGAAATAAGCAATGCTAGGAGCATACACAAGGTGGGCATAAAAGGCTATAATCCTGCTTCTTCAACAAAGTAACTCTAAAAAGATGTTATAATTTTGAGTATCAGATCTCTAGAACTTTCAGAACTATAAGACAAAATAAAAAGGTAAGATGGACTACCACTCAATCTGCATTTCACCCATTTAGAACACACTGAGAACTCAAATTTTCTGGAAAATTTAGATGCATAGCTTCTAAATTACATATTTACAAAGAGATTCAGGAGTCTGGCTCCATGGAGAAGTATTTATACTTCCTTAGCAAAAGGAACAGTAATATTATGGAAACCTTTTGCGATCTCATTTAGAAGTAGTTTTTGTCAGCAAACAGTTGGACTTAATTAGCAAGCTAATGACAGCAAGTCATGATCATAAAAGTTATCTAACCTCAGGCCTGAAGGGCCTGCTTTTTCCTCTCTCATTAACTAGGGCTTTCAAAATTATTGTATTTACAGGTTCCTCCTGCAAGATCCCTAGGCAACATCACATGCCATCATCCTAAACAGACGGAGTGACTTCCAACAGGATAGCTTAAGTCAGCAATCCAAGATGGGGCAGTAGGGGGTTGGGGGTGTTGTAAAGTTTTCTTTTCACAAAGATAGCACAGCATTCCTGAGTGCCCCTGCCAAAATCAGAGCACTTGGTAGTGAGGTCTCTTAGTGGGTATCATCAGGTAGTAATTCAAATACATTTTATATTAATTAAGAGACCACTTTTAATAGAAAGCAACATAATTAAACTTAAAAATAAGTAAAGAAGTCCTTTTATGATATGCTGCCAAAGGTTTATAAATGTTTACAGGTCTTTCCTAGAAGAATATGTAAACTAAGTTTAAGTCTCCATAGGAAAAAGAAGTTGAAAGAAACCAAAATAAGAAAACTATGTGTCTCCATGACCCTGATAGGTTCATATGAGACCTAAGGGAAAACTAGGTATGACTATGGTAACATGTGTACCATACTTACTGCCCAAAGAGTTTAAACATTGATAAGAAGTCCCTCAATCTCTTATGAATGGGATTACTGATATATATAATTGGCCTCACTTATAAGAAAAGCAAAAAAAGAAAATATAAGCTAAAACAAATTCCTTAAAAAGTAGTGGTTCATATCACAAAATAATTCTTCATATTATACAATGATTCAACTCAAGAGTTCCCTTAGATAATGGGTATCTTAGTTCATTTAAAATTATTTTGTGGGGGGGAGCTGGGTGGCTCAGTCAGTTAAACGTCTGCCTCTAGCTCAGCTCATGATCTCAGGGTCCTGGGATCCAGCCCTGCATCAGGCTCCTTGGTCAGCCCCTCCCCCCACTCCTGTACGCTCTCTCTCAAATAAATAAATCTTTAAAAAAATTAAAATTAAAATTAAAAAATAAAATTATTTTGTGTGGGGCACCTGTGTGGCTCAGTCAGATAAGTGTCTGATTTTGGCTCAGTTCATGATCTCAGGGTCATGAGACGGAGCTCCGCCTCAGGCTCTGCACTCAGTGTGGAGTCTGCTTCTCCCTCTCCCTCTCCCTCTGCTTCCCCTGCCCCCTGCTCGCTTGCCCTCTCTCTCTCTCTCTCTCTCTCAAATAAATAAATGAATAAAATCTTTTAAAAAAATAAAATTATTTTGTGTATCGAGGTGGAGTGGGAGATACAGATACTGGGATATTCACAGGGATATGTCACAGGGATGTCACAGTGACAAAAAGTAGAGCAGAAGGAATACAGTCTACAGTACTATAAAAGTGTTGTAGGGTGATAAATGGTAGGTACACTCATGGTAAGCATAGCATAACACATGTCAAATCACTATGTCATACACCTGAAACTAATGTAACATTGTGTATCAGCTATACTTCAATTAAAAATAAATAGGGATGCCTCAGTGGCTCAGTCGGTTAAGCATCCGCCTTCGGCACACGTCATGATCCCAGGGTCCTGGGACTGAGTGCCACATCGACTCCTCACTAAGCAGGGGAGCCTGCTTCTCCCTCTGCCTGCCACTCCCCCAGCTTATTCTCTCTCTCTGACAAATAAATAAAATCATACATACATATGTGATATATATAAATAAATAAATCATATATATGTGATATATATATAAATAAATAAATAAATCGGGACATCTAGGTGGCTCAGTAGGTTAAACATCCAACTCTTGGTTTCGGCTCAGGTCATGATCTCAGGGTTGTTGCACTGAGCCCCAAGAGTCAAGCCCCACATCAAGCCCCTCATCGGGCTCCTTACTCAGCAGAGTCTGCATGAGATTCCTTCCCTCGCCCTTCCCCCCCCAAAATAAATAAATCTTAAAATAAATAAATAAAATCCCATTAGCAAAAAAATTTTTAATAAATAAAAGTTTGTTGTAATTAAAATAACAAAATTATTTTGCATGTCAAAATGTATTCATGTGCAACTCTGAATGAGCATCTCGTGCACCTGAAGTAAGGTACACATGTCTTTTCATCTCTACAATTAACAAAAAGCACAGTACTTAACCAGGTTAAGGGTCTTATCTGAGATTAAAAATAAGTCAATGCCAGAACTGTGCATAAAATTCAATTTCTAGACTCCCTCTGCTATAAGGAGTGAATGGCAATGTAAAACTAGTAGAAGGCTCTGAGAAAACTCTGCTTCATGACAGGCAGATTTGAGGACAGCCCAATCTGGAGAACCCACAGACCAAAATACAGAGTACTCTTGCCTCTGAATGTACAGGTAAGTGCTATTCCTGATGCTGTGCTGCCATCTCTGATGAGGCTGGTAAGCAAACAAGGAGACAAAAGAGCATATTAACTTCAAAACTAAAATATCTCTGAGAAAAGATGGAGAAGCAGAGCTAATGTCCATTAAAAAAGTGTGTGTGTGTATGTATATGTGTGTATACATGTATATATGTAGAGGACATAAACATACATACATCAATCACACATAAACCTCCTGAAAGTGGGTTGGAAAACCCAGAAAAATTAATAAGCACAAAAAGGTAGATAGCTAGGGATCAGAAATTCAGTAAGATCAGTGGGGTGCTTACCAGGACACACAGTGATTTCCTCTGCAGAACTCTCTGGCATAAGGACTGAACTTCTCTTACTGGTCAAAGCAGCAATGCTGAAAAAGAACCAAACCCCAAGTGAATCCCAGTATAATAAATCAGAACACAGGGCCAAAAGCAATGGTGAGTCATTTACAAAGCCACAGGTAATCCGATACCTGCCGTCCAATACCACAAAAGCACAACAGGGAAGCAAGGAATTGGTAGTGAAAACTCCAGGCCAGAAATGGGGAAAATAAATATGCTTACAACTCTGGTTCCAGTGAAATCACTGAACCAAAAGAACCCCCTTTTTGAGTCTTTACAAAGGAAAGTTGAAGGGTAAGGACTATCTGTGAATACTCTAGAAGACAAAAACTCCACTCCCATATAAGAATGTCAACAGGGGGCACCTACTTGGCTAAGTAGGTTAGGTGTCTGACTCTTGGTTTCGGCTCAGGTCATGATCTCATGGGTTGTGGGACTGAGCCCTGCGCTGGGCTTCCTGCTCAGCGGGGAGTCTCTGCTTAAAGATTCTCTCCCTCTGCCCCTCTCCCTGTGCACACACTCACACGTGCTCTCTCTCTCTCAAATAAATAAATACATCTTTAGAGAGAAAAAAAAAAAGGAACGTCAATGGTGTTTTATAGCCTCAATCTCAGCCTTCTGAAGGTTAGAGATTTGTAAACTCATAATAGAAAATATGGAGATTCTCTTGACAACAACACTCAATTTTCCCTTACCTTGCAGTTAAATTTCCTCTTTATCTCAAGATGTGGCTTTCCAAGCAACAAAAAGTAGGTGCACAAACTGCCCTACAGCAAAACCTGCCCACACAAGTTAAATATCTCTTCTGAGAGTAACATAGTTATGAACCACTCCCATCATTAAACCTTCCAGTTTACCCTGCCTGTTCATGGAATGCAATCTCTTCCTGACACAGGACCACATGGCTGAGAGATCTGAGCATCTGAGCTCCCCCCGCCATGCTTCACAGAGCTTTATGACTAGTCTGATCACGTATGCAAGAGGATGCTTAAAAAATAAAACCTCACATCAACCAAGAACCACAGAGAAGAGAGACTAACCATCACCGATTCATGACAAATAACTAAATCCTGATAGGAAACCACAAGTGATTTCTCTTTCTAAATAAAACATCTCATAACATTTGTTGTAAACCCAAGTCAGACACAGTTTACTCTGCATGTAACATTAGGGCTCTATTCAAAGGGCCCATCACAAAACAATTTGCTGACATTTATAAAATGGGCTAATCAATTTGAAGTCAAACCACATTGCCTACAGTTCCAACTCTCTCCTGGTGACAAAGCATATAATCATTTATTAAAACTTACATCTGTTCTGCACAGGCTCACCACAACAAAGCAGAGGGGCCTGGAAGAAGCAAAAGGCCTATTCCAGTTAAAACCACTTCCAAAATCGTCTTAACAGCAGGAGAATCAAACCAAAACCATATTCTTCAACTCAGAAAGAAGTACCTAGTACGATCAACTTAACCAAAACCCTAAGAAGCACCAGCAAAATACAGCAAATGGTAATTGGGCCTCAACTTCCATATGAGAGGTGTAGGTCACTCAACACAAAATTAACCTCTTGAGTAATCCCCAGAGGTCAACTACCAGATAAAAGGGAAAATTATAAACCCGATCCAAATGAAAAGTGCAGTTTGTAATCAATCAACCACCCATCAATCAATCAGCAAGAATAATTGAGGAGGTAATACAAATATAACAATTTAAGGGAAAAATAAGATACAATCAGATTATAAGTGGCATAAGACAGGGAGTGAGAGTGACCCATGATCTTTGTGACCTGAATAATAGGAATAATAAAAAACATAAGTCTTAAGAATAGACTTAAAAGATGTATACAATTTGGACATCCAGATAAAATTAGCATAAGCAAAGGGAATAAAAAAAGGGGACAGGAGAACTAGAAGGGCTGTAAAGAAAAAGAAACTAGTGTAGAGCCTTCAGATTGGCATAGGAAGCTAGGTTGAGAGTAGCAGGATGTAAACACTTTGGTATAAATGGGGTATGTGCCAAGATGGCTAGACTATGCCAAAAACAAAACAAAACAAAAAAACACCACCACCTTCAAAGATCTCTTCTACTCTAATATTCCAGGCTTCTGTGAGATACAGATTTGAGAACTAGAAGATCATGATTTCTCTTAGTCTGTGCATATAAAGGAGCTAAAAGATCCCTGGCAAGCGGTCCCTGTACAGTCTCACTCACGTGCTTCATCTGTCTTACTCTGACACCACCAGGGAGTTCAGACCTATAACAACTTATAATCTTACCTTTGTGAGGCAGGTACAGAGTTTCCTTCTTCAGAAGTTTCTTCGACAAATACCCCTTGGGAAGACTGCAAAGAAATACAACATCCTAAATATACAGGCACAGATGAACTTGTTTCTCCTCTTAAAAAAAAAAAAATTGCTCAGCATTATCACTCAGCAATTAGCAATAAGAATAAAACATTTTACAGAAGTCAGTAAGTTTCAGTAAAAAAAGAGCATATCCTGTGGAGTCAGACGAGTGGGATTTACATCACAGGTGGATCACCCATTAACTCTGTAATCGAGGGTGTCACATCTCAATCTGTTTCCTCATCTTAAAAGTTATTAATGACTGTCTCACAGACTGTTATTGTGAGAATTTAAAAAGGTAATATATGTGATGTACTTTGTAAAATGCAAGACACATAAATATTAATTGGTGAGTCAAATGAATTATGATTTCAAGAAAAGCAACTATAAAGTTCTATTCGTGGAAGGAGGAAATATAGAGAAAAGCCCAGTTTTCAATGGAAATATTCGACTGGGAAAAACACCGCAATCTGTGAAAGAAGTCTCTCTGAACACAACCAAGCCATAACACAGACATCCCAAAGGGAAGGCTATAAACATTCCTTTTGCTACAAGTCTGCCACTATGATTTTAGTATCTGGCTACAGGGATGTCTTTTAAGAAATGTAACAAATAGGGACTAGATTTTTAAAAAGATTATTTTCTATGATTAATAGTAAAGTTGGTGCAAATGTCAACTCATTAAATGTAAGTGCACAGAAAAAGCAGCTACTGCTGCCTTAGGGAAATTTCTGAAGAAGTACTTGAGCTGCGAGGCTTCTTCTAATAGATATAAAGCTACTAACTGAAGTTTTCAGGGTCTCCTAACAGCATATAAATAACCTAAACAAGTTAGGCATCTCTACACCACTCAGGCAAATGATAAAATATACTAAAAAACAGAAATAGCTGAGATGAGCGTTCATTCAAAGGGAAGATAAAGCTGTACAATGATCAGAAATGCAGTCATTATGAAAAATGAGGGTTGAACAAAACTGTCAAAAAGACTAAAATACCACAGCAATAAATACATCACCTTGAACTCAGGAGTGACAAAAGTTTCATTACTGAAATATCAAAAAAAAGTAGATACTGACACCTAGTGTCCATTTAATAGATTTTACCATCTTAGAATAACTACAGTTGATGAAACTTGGGCTTCAGAAGCAATCAAGGCAATGGTGAGTTACAAGATACCTCCATCTCTACCTTAGGCTAAAGCATATCTTTACCTTTCTTAGCGTTATTTTTTTTTTATTACTGTACACCTATTAAGTGCCAAGCCTTTATGCAAATCACTTTACAATGCATTATCTCCTTTAATCCTCACAAGAACCTTTTGAGGCAGAAATAATACGTTTTTTTTGGAAATGAGGAAAGTGAAACTTTGATGAGTTAAATAATGTACCCGAAATTACAGAGTTGGTCTAAAGTGGAGCTAGAATCGGACTCTAAAATCCATGTTCTAACCACTATGTTATGTTATTTACTCAAATAATCTTCTTAGAACCATTTCAACATAGAATCCCAAGAATGTCTTCATCTCAATACATCATTTTTAATTTCTAAATTTACACCTCAATGACAGCAATCTGAACATAGGGGTAAACTGAGGTTCTTCCAGAATATGAAATAACATAGCAAAACAAGCAAACAAAATTTTATTAGAATATCCAAATCTAATCAAGTTGAACGGGGACGCATGATATGAATATAACTTAAACTAAGGAAGCTGTGGCCTAATCAAGACATTGCATTCTGCCTAAGAAATAATATGTTAATGAAAAAGGAATGATAGTCTGCAATGAATCTAAAAAAGAAAAATCCAAAGATTCAGAAGCAAGCACCGTCTTTAACACTGTAGACTGGGAAGTAAAAATAAACAAACACATCATCTGGTCACCAGAGAAATGTCCTCTATTATCAGGTACTAGTAGCTTATCGGTCTTTCCATAGACTAGCTGAATGATCCCTTAATTATTACCATTTCCTGATTACTATTTTCAGCCCTTTAGGTACCTTCTTCCTAGAAGGAGGTACAGTAGATGGTGGACCTGAATATTCTGGTCACCAAAAATATCTTCCATAATAAATTAACAAACTGTCATTTGGTATACATATCAGCTTGAAGTTTGACTAGTCAAAGTCACTTTTTACACCCCCCACACAATCTTGCCATTTCTGAAAAACAAATTCCAGTATCTGGACTGAAAAATTAAAGATCAGACCTTAAAATATAGTGACCACATCAATATGCTACTCCTCCACTTCCCTGCTATACAGCCATCAAGATGACCTCTCCATCTTCATTAACAACCTCTCTATTGTTTCTGTGATGCCAGAAATTAGTTACATGATTCTAAAGCTTTTATAACCTTCATATACACTTAAAGTTATTTGACCCAAGGTGATAAGTCCCTAGTTCTGGGAACTTTTTGCTATCTCTATCAACCAAGGAGTCTCACAAATGGGCAGTTCCAGCAAAGTCATAATCAATAGAAAACATTTAATAAACACGTAAATTCTTTCTACCCACAGTTGCTGAAAGCAAAAGACCAATATTAGTGGTGAAATTACAATGTAGACTTTCATTATTTGCCTATAAAATTAGTAAGTTTATTTGTTTTGCTTTGTTTTTTAAAGATACTATTCTACGTTGGCAAGACTGCAGTGAACTAGGCAGTCTCATACATTGCTGAAAGGAAGGAGTACACATCTGAGCACCTTTCTGAAATGCAATTTGGCAATAAATAGGAAGTCTTTTTTTTATGTTCATAGCTCTTTAATACAGAATTTTTCTTGCTCCCTATCTCTAAGAATACTAATTTTATTATTTTATTTTTTAAAGATTTTATTTTTAAGTAATCTCCACACCCAACATGGGGCTTGAACTCACAACCCCAAGATCAAGAGTCGCACATTCCACCGACTGAGCCAGCCAGGCTCCCCTAAGGATACTAATTTTAAATAAAACAACATTTTATTTAAAAAGATATTTATCGCAATGAAAATATCCAACAATAGGAAAAGGGTTAAAATATTATAATAAATTCATACGCCAGAATATTATGTAGTCATTAAAAGTGTAATCTACAAATAATTTTAACATCAAAAGAAAATGTTTACATAATGTTAACTTAAAAATACAAAAATATGATAGAAACCATATAAAAATAGGTATAGAAGATAAGATGAAGGAATATATCACTGGAAAACAGGATTGTGAATGCTTTCAACTTTATTCTTTTAAACTTTTCAGCATTTTTCAATACTTCTAACTAATTTCCAAAATTAATGTTAATGACAATGACTATACTGGATACGTACTAGGTTGTCTCCCTGGTCTCCTTTTACTGAGACTAGTATGTCACCCCCCCCCCCACTATATTATAGTAGTGGACTTGGCCATTTGTACAATTTGACACAGACCCCACTTTAAGCCACAGTCAATTGGGCTGGTGAAGGCTATTAACTCCAAAGGGCCATTAAGTCCTTTCCTAGAAATCTGAAATTCGTATTAAGAAAGAAGAAATCTCCTTTAACCTGTATTTCAGTTTGGGAGCTGTAGGATCAGTGTCTTCCACCTACCATTGTGAAAGAGAAGCAATTGAAGCCAATATGCAGGGGAGAAAAATGAAGCAGATACAATATAGCAATGAGATACAGAAAAATTACAGATGATATTCTAGACCCTGTACCTTTCCAGGCTTGGTTACCAACCTGTTTTAGAATTTATGAGGCACCCTGTTTCCTTATGATAAAGTCCTCTTTTTAATTAAACCAGCTTGATTTGATTGGTTGTGGCCAAATAGTACCAATCAATAATGCTATCTGTAGCATCTGGTGGCCAGTTCAGGGAAGTTAGAGAACTTCAGTCTTTATAGGGCCAGCCATTAGGTTCTGAATACTTCCAGGCTATTCCAAAGGCACTGCTTTCAAACCTCAGAACTTGACACAAGTCTATGCTCTACAACTCTGGCCCCTGGGATTTTCAAGCTAACAAACTGAATTACAAAAAATCGGTCAACAAATACAATAAATAAATGTTCATTCTTTAGAGTTAATTTATTCTCTTAAGGGGAAGTATCTCTGAGTTACCAAGAACTAACAAACATGTTATCATAAGCACAATCTAACTTTCCTTTGGAAAAGAGGCAAGACACTAAAAGAATTAAGAAAAATGCTTTTTCGGGGGCGCCTGGGTGGCGCAGTCGTTAAGCGTCTGCCTTCGGCTCAGGGCGTGATCCCAGCGTTCTGGGATCGAGCCCCACATCAGGCTCCTCTGCTGGGAGCCTGCTTCTTCCTCTCCCACTCCCCCTGCTTGTGTTCCCTCTCTCGCTGGCTGTCTCTGTCAAATAAATAAATAAAATCTTTAAAAAAAAAAAAAAAAAGAAAAATGCTTTTTCTTCCCATATAGCAATCTTTCCAGAATGTGGATGAATAAGGCTGCTGAGGAAGAATGATTCGGACAGGTACCCTCAATGAATGGCCTTCTGATCCCTTAGAGAGAACTATCATTTATTGAGTGCCTTAATGTCCTAAGCATCATATTAGACATTTTACATAATTCACTTTAATCATTAAAACTACTGTAAGACATGAATTGCTATTCCCATTTTACAGATGTAAAAACTGAGATTCAGAGAGGTTAAATGGCTTGCTCAAAGACATACACAAAAGTCAAAATTCAAACTCCAAATCCATGCTCTCTACACTATGCTATGACATTTCTCGTGGCTACCATTTCTTGAACCCCTATCATAAGAGAAAGAATAAAATAACGGCAAAACAAAACCAAAACTCAGAGCCCAAAAACAGAAATAGCAACAAAGAAGAGTACAGTCATAAAACAGAATAATCTTTAAACTTACAGTTTACACAGTTTGTAATTATATGATTGCTTTTATAATATCAGAGAAAAAAACAGAATATAAGCTTTGATATATAATACAAGCTAGGTATGTCAGAAAACAACTGAAAAGACAACCTAAATGTTCCCAAACAGGGGACTGTTTTTGGTAAATCATAGAAAACCACCACAAGCAAAATCAGATATATAACATCATGTGGGGGAAAAAAATACACTGGAAAACTATCTACTCTTCATAACAAAAAGGACCACTTCCCCTAATATATAAAGGATACACACAAACCACTAAGACAAAGATTGTTGAAAAAGAAAAATGTCCATAAGATCTAAACAGACAGAAAAGGAAATATAAATGGGTTTCAACTGCACATACAATAAGAGAAATGCAAATTAAGACTGTATTGAGATAGCATTTTTCATTCCTCAGATGGGCAAAGATCATAAAGTCCTGATAGTACTGATTTGGAACGGGTAAGGGGGAAGCTGGTACTCTTACACTGTTGTGAGTGTAAATTTATACAACCTCTATGGAAAGCAATTTGGCAACAGCTAACGAAATTGTAAATGCATATATCCTTTGATCTACCAATTACATCTGCAAGAAATTATGCAAATATCTCCCATGTGGATGAAACATCTCCATACAAGAGTAATCAGTGCAGTAGTGTTTTTAATAGTAAAGTATTAGAAACAACCTAAAAGTCCACCAATAGGGGTACTGAAAAAAATAAACTCATCTGTACACCATATATTACACATCCAAAAAAAGGAAGAAATTTTTTAGGTATGTATGTTATGGAATGATCTCAGAAATATTTCAATGAGAAAAAGCAAGGTGCAGAATAATGTGTAGATTATGTGATCATTTGTGTAAAAAAAGGTGAGGAAAAGAGTATGTATACACATTTGCTTGTACCACATAAAATATCTTAGAAGGATACACTAGAAACCAGTAATATAGGTTGACTTCAGGGAAGGGACTGGTGGGTTTGGGAAGGGGATAGGAGACATACTTTTCATTGACATCTTTCCGATTTATGGGCCATATGAATATTACTATCTATTCAAAAACTTAACTTTTTAGAAATGACAAAAATTTTAAAACACAAAAAATAAATTATGGTATATCCATGTGATAGAATAATGTTTTCAAGTATACTTAATAAATAGGAAAAGATCTAACATAAACTATGAAATGGGAAAGAGAAACAGCTTATACAGAAGAGTCTTCATTTTATTGAAAAATTTAAAAGAAAAAATATTTTAAAATGCATAGAAATAATGATGATTGCCTCTTGGTGCTGAGGTTATGGGTAATTTTTTTCTTCTTGACACTCTTCTGTACTTTCCTAATTTTCCACAGTGAGCACGTGTTACTTTAAAAATCAGAAGAAAAAAAGAAAAAACCACAAAAAGAACAAATAGCTATAATAATCCTTGTTTAAACTGTGAATAAATCATCCTTAATCACAGCATCACTGACCCTTACCTGACCATGACTGGTTGTTGGTTCTTCCTCCAACAAAAGTTTCTCTTTCAAGCTTTTAATTGGGCTTTCTTGGAAATCCTTGGGTTTTGAGTGCCAGACAGATGCCCTAGACTCCTGCCTCTCCTCTTTGTCTTCATCTCCCATATCTTCTGAGATGCCTTCATTTTTTTCACTAGCCTGATCTCCTTGGCCACATTCATTCTGGATCAGAGAAGGAGGTCTAGGTAACACTGGTTCCCCAAACCCTTTTTTTTTAAAGAGCTGCCTCTGAGCCATTTTTAGGCTCTTTTGATAAACCTCCAACTGGCAGAGAATGACCTTGGTATATTGGTTAGGGTCTACTCCAGCAGGGCAGAATGGAATACCCCAGAAGTAGTGTACAGTGCCCCCAACATCCTGGAGACCTTTGGCATCTGCTGGGGTAGGCAGACAATGCCTAGATGTGTCCCCCCTACCCTGGGCAGCTTTGTGAAAAACACAACCCCTCCCAGTACTTTCCTGTGGCTTCCCACACTGTGTGTGCTCAGCCAAGTGGCCAGTACATCTGTCAAAACATTTAACGTTCTCATTCTCAAACACTGGCTGGCTTGACTGATCCCAGCTTCCTGAGCTGCCAAAGACCGGCTCCTCTTCAGTGTTTTCAGTGTGGTCCCAAGGCTCCTCTCTTTCCTCAGCCTCGTTTCCCTGACTGATATGTGAGCCTTTAAACAGTGATGAAGGTACCAGCTGCCATATGCCTGTAGGTATTTGAGAAAAAGTAGGGCTAAGGACAAACTGTTCTTTATTAAGAGGGCTTGGTAAGTTATCACTTACCAAGAATTACATAATGTGGGTAAAAGGCTCTTCTTTGTGTTTAACCAAATGTTGACTTTTCCTTGGAGATAAAAGTATGCTGGATATTAGTGAGATCTCAACTATTTTCAGATTTAACCTCTTTAATACCACCAAAGGGATATGGGGCATTTCTTTGTATCTACTCTCAGCATGAGATCCCTGTGATATAGTTATACTTGATGAGTGGAAGGAGTCAGAACAGGGAGACATGCCTTCAGTGGTCCCAGAGTCTGTGGTTTTCTCTTGGTGGGACTGTGAAGATGGTCCAGTGGCCAGAGGTCGAGATCTGGTAGCAGACGCATCAGAAGGCCGGCAACTCTGAAACAAGTGATCCCACACCAGACCAGGTTTATTATTAAAATAGCTATACATGAAGGGTCACAGGAAGGACAAAACAGAGAGGCCACTGTCCCCTAAGAGATTCTCCTTTCCAAAACGTAGATGCTCAATTCAAATGACTTCCACAATGTGTACCAAATGCCTACTATGTGCAAAATGCTATAGCAGATCACTATACTAAGCTCTCTTCTAATAGAGACACGAATGACATAAAGGATGGCTCAGGACCTGCCACTGGCAAATATCCTTCACATTTAAAATAATTTCATCTACACATATTCAAATCACAATTTAACATTATTTGAAGAATGTTTAACTTCTCATTCTTTTTTCCATAACCCACCTCTAGTTTCTCATTGCCTTTGTTCTCCCCCAAAACAGGGGAGGTAAGCACCTTATCTTGTTCTCTTTTGGTTTCTTGGGACTTGGTAACTCTTTTCAGAAGCTGCCAACTACTTAGCTCTCTTAAACCATGTATCGAAAATCTGTGGGGTGGAAGAAAACTCTTTCATATAAAATTAACAAAACACTTCAAATTGGGTTCACCAACAATTCGACGAGCACTTTAAAAATTATTATGGGAAATATTTGTCAGTTAAAAACCCTATGAACTACTACAGCTAATTCCTAAAACAACTGTAACACTGCAGAAGTAATAAAAATATATATACTGCTAATCAATCCTCACAAACTTTTTCAACATGGCATATTTACATTCAGGCTTTCTGCAATGGCTTTCCTCAAGAGCTCCTCTTCTTCCTCCTCCTGGCTGTTCATCTCCCTAGCTTCCTGCTCACTCATTTTGAGAGCCAGAGCAAACTGTTCCTCTTCTGTCATTTCTGTAAGAGGATAAGAAAAAGAGAGGAAAGGAACACCACAAACACTGAATAAGCATGGAAGCAAGAAACAGAAATTATTAAACTTTTCAAATGAAAACACTACAGATTATTTAGTAAAATTTTATAATCTTATAAATGAGGAAAGAACCAAAAGGTTAAGGTGTTGGCCAAGATAAGTAACAGTTGTTTCAATGAGTATCATGGGTTAACTAGACTGTAAACTCCATAAAGGCAGAGTTTCTGCCTATTTTGTTCACTGTTGTATCTCCAATGTATAAAAGAGTGTCTGGCACCTGACAGAGACTCCATAAATACTTGATAAATGAATAGAGGAACTGGCTCCCATTCCAGGGTTTTTTGCTACACAGCACATTGCTTTGTGTTTAACACTTAACCAGAAGAATTTTACTCTTCAGAATCCTCTGATTTACCCAGCAGAAAAGAACATCCCTAGTGACCAGAATGTAATCTCCAAACACCATTTCCCATTAAAGACAACTGGGGTACCTCGGAAAAAGGTACCATGGCTGATACAAAAGTACAGTGGCTGATTCCAAGTCTGGAGCATGAAATGTAGAAGATGAGCTAGGTATCTGTTATGAGCAAAGTATCAGACACTACTACACTACTAGGGTCATATCAAAAGACCTTAGTAGCAAACTTTAAGAGGTTCTCACTGGCCAAAAACTGAACTGCAATATCAGTAAGAATAATGACTGCAATGAATTAAGACATCAAATATTAGTTTAGGGGCACCTGGGTGGCACAGCGGTTAAGCCTCTGCCTTTGGCTCAGGGCGTGATCCCAGCGTTCTGGGATCGAACCCCACATCAGGCTCCTCTGCTATGAGCCTGCTTCTTCCTCTCCCACTCCCCCTGCTTGTGTTCCCTCTCTCGCTGGCTGTCTCTATCTCTGTCAAATAAATAAATAAAATCTTAAAAAAATATATGTTTAAATTTATGAGTTCATAAGGACACTTAAAAAAAAAAAAAAAACCCACAACTGGAGTGCCTGGCTGGCTCAGTCAGTGGAGCATGTAGCTCTTTTTTTTTTTTTTTTTTTTTAAAGATTTTACTTATTTTTGTGACAGAGAGACAGCCAGCAAGAGAGGGAACACAGCAGGGGAGTGGGAGAGGAAGAAGCAGGCTCCCAGCAGAGGAGCCCAATGTGGGGCTCGATCCCGGAACGCCGGGATCACGCCCTGAGCCGAAGGCAGACGCCCAACAACTGCGCCACCCAGGCGCCCCATGGAGCATGTAACTCTTGATCTTGGGTCACTGGGTTTGAGTTTGAGTTCAAGTCCCATACTTCATGTAGAGATTACTTAAAAATAAAAATTTCAAACCAAACAAACAAAAAAAACCACAACTAACTGGTCACCGTTGAAGAATGTTAGTGGATCAGCTATTTTGGTTTTTGTTTTTTCAAGTGTTTTTCTTAAATTTAAATTTTAGGTAGTTAACATACAGTGCAATATTCGTTTCTGGAGTAGAATTCAGCAATTCATCACTTACATACAACACCCAGTGCTCATCATAACAAGTGCCCTCCTCATAACCAGCATCCATCTAGCCCGTCCCCTACCCACTTCCCTCAATCAATCCTCAGTTTGTTCTCTATCGTTAAGAGTCTCTTAGGTTTGTTTCCTCTCTCCTTTTTTCTTTTCCCCCTTCCCATATGTTCATCTGTTTTCTTTCTTAAATTCCACATATGAGTGAGATCCTATGGTATTTGGTAGATCAACTGCTAAATAAAAAAGAATCAAGCTTGTGTGCTACTCTTCCAATACAAGCTACATTACAGGGTAACCAAACAGATGAAGAGAAGTTTCTCTTTAAAGAATTATTCCAGCTAATAAATGTAAAACAAATGACAGAATTAGAATATCACCATTTTGTATAATGCTTATGGAGAGAATTTTGATATCTAACAAAGTACATATGTGACCCAGAAATCCCAATTCTATCAATTCACTCTAGCGATATACTTACAATAAAAAAAAGTAAATAATGCACTACATTTTTCATTGCAGCACTGTTTAAATTTGCAGAACACTGGAATCTACTTAATGACTAACATAGGACACTGCTTGAATAAACTCTGATGTGCATATATATAAATGTAAAAAAAGAATAAGGAAAATATCTATGGACCATGAATAGAACGATTTCAAGGATATAATATTAAGTAGAAAAAAACATACAAAAGAGTTATATATAGTATGCTACTTTTTGTGTAATAAAGGAGAAATAAGAAAATATATAATACACCTGTTTATGTTTGCAAAGTGACACAAGAAGGATAAATTAGAAACTAATCCAAGTGGTTACCTACAGGTGGTTGGGAACAAGGCAGAAGGGATAAGGAGAGAGTGACACTTCTTTGACTATATCTTTTTGTGTCTCTTTGACTTATAAAATTGAGTAAACATTAAACATTTTTTTAAGTAAAATAAAATCGCTAAGAATGAGGGATCCTTAAAACTGAATCCAAACATAAAAAGTGCACCTTACTAAATATGAAATGACCTTAATGAGAATGAAAACATATAAAAATCTGTGGGATGCACCTAACACAATATTTATAGAAAAATGTATAGGTTTTCACAATCATATTATTTTTTAAAGATTTTATTTGTTTATTTATTTGACAGAGAGGCAGTGAGAGAAGGAACACAAGCAGGGGGAGAGGGAGAAGCAGGCTCCCTGCTGAGAGACTGACGTGGGGCTAGATCCCAGGACCCCAGGACCATGACGTGAGCCGAAGGCAGACGCTTAATGACTGACTGAGCCACACAGGCACCCCTCATGATCATATTAGAAAAGAACAAAGTTGAGGTGCGCCTGGGTGGCTCAGTCAGTTGAGCGGCTGACTCTTGATTTCAGCTCAGGTCATGATTTTCGGGCCTGGGATCAAGCCCCACAAGGGGTTTGCACTCAGCATGAAGTCTGCTTGAGATTCTCTCCCTCTCCCTCCGCCCCTCCCCTTGTTCTCTCTCCCTCTCTCTCAAATAAAGAAATGTAAAAAAAAAGAAAAAAGAAAAAAGTTTAAAATCAATGATACAAGCTTCACACTTTAAGAAACTAAAAAATAAAGAGTGAAATTAACCCAAAGTAAACAGAAAGAAATATAAAGAAGAGAAATCAACAAAATAGAAGATGCCAGATGGAAGGGAAAAAAAAATTAAAGAAGCAAAAAACTGAGGCGCCTGGGTGCCTCAGTCTTGTTAAGCATGTGCCTTTGGCTCAGGGCGTGATTCCACCGTTCTGGGATTGAGCCCCGCATCAGGCTCCTCCACTGGGAGCCTGCTTCTTCCTCTCCAACCCTCCTGCCTGTGTTCCCTCTCTCACTGGCTGTCTCTCTGTCAAATAAATAAATAAAATCTTTAAAAAAAAAATTGGTTCTACAAAAAAATCAAAATTTATAAAAATGTAACTAGATCAAGGAAAAAAAGAACAGAAAACACAAATTAACAATATCATGAGTAACACAAGGGATATATACTACAGATTCTACAGTCATGAAAAGAATAATAAGGGAATACTGTGGACGATTATCTATCAACAAATCTGACAACTTGGATCATGCATTCTCAAAAGGGGTGACATCATCTCCAAATGGACAAAAACTGGTTCTTGGAGGTCAAAAAAATCTTACTCTCTTTATGTATAACACACAGACATACAGGGGTACCTGGGTGGTTCAGTTGGTTAAGTGTCTGATTCTTGATTTTAGCTCAGGTCTCAATCTCACGGTCTTGAGTTCACGCTCTGCACCGGGCTCCACACTGGGCATGAAGCTACTTTTTTTTTTTTTAAGATTTTATTTATCTGACAGAAAGAAACACAGCAAGAGAGGGAACACAAGCAGGAGGAGTGGGAGAGGGAGAAGCAGGCTTCCCGCCAAGCAGGGAGTCCGATGGGGGCTCTATCCCAGGACCGTAGGATCATGACCCAAGCCGAAGGCAGACACTTAACAACAAAATCAGGCTTTTCAACAAATAGTGCTACGACAACTGGATATCCATGAGAAAATTATCCTCAACCCTTATCTCACACTATATATAAAAACTAACTTAAAATGGATCACACATCTAAACACAAAATCTAAAACTATAAAAATTCTAGAAGAAAATATAAGTGAAAATCTTTGTAATCTTGGGGTACTCAAAGATGGCTTAGACAAGACTCAGAAAGAAAAAAGCGTAAAAGAAAAAAAAGGACCTCATCAAAATTTAAATCTTCTTAAGAAAATAAAAAGGTAAGCCACAAAATGGGAGCACATATTCACAACACACATGCATACATATATGTAATCTGACAAAGGACTTATATCCAAAATAGATAAAGAATTCCTACAATTTGTCATAAAATGCTAATCACAAAGACATATAAAAATGATACACTATATAAAGGCCAAATGAAAATATAATGGGGATGACACAACCAATTTCTGGTTCCACATGTAAGCAACTTGAAAGTTGCCATTCTGTCTTACCAAGAAGTAAAAAGCTGAAAAGACTAAAAAATCAACAACTCTTCTTGAATCCATGAGGGGGGAGGACACAGGGCAAACTATTGCCCCAAAACGGAGAGATCAACAGGGGAATACAGGGGAGTCATGGTTTATCAGAACAGAGATTCAATAGTGGACACTGCCACAGAAACCAGTGCCAGGGTAGAAAAACAAACTGTAACTGACATATTACTGTAGGCTCAGTGCATAAGCATTAAAAACTCCATAGGAACTCAATCATAGCAAATCCCCACACTTTTGTTGGGTTTTACCTCCAAGAGGGCAACTGGGTTCTCACAATAAATACAGCAAAAATTTCCTCTTGAGCATCCCACAGAGGGAGGGGAAAAGGAACTATTCTGAAATACGCCAGAGCACTCTGTGCTTTTTAAGAAGGTGTGTCCTAGGTGAAACCAGTTAATCAGAGTCCACACTGATGGGATATTATCAGTGTCAAACTGACCTCAAAAAAAGGGAAATAGCAAATTCCAAACTTCTCTAGGCATCCTGTCCCACATAAAGGGGGGAGGAGGCTACTGAGAAACACTTGTGAGGTTCAAGTCCAGAGGCACAGACACTGAAAGACTGACACCTAACCATAGAACTGCAGAATACTTTCCCTATCCCCAATACCTCACCAACATATCACCAAAGACCCACTTACAGTTTCTTTCTACCTGGTACATCTCTCTCAAATAAAAACAAATGTTTAAAAGAAAATAGAAAGTAGGAGTAATTTCAGACAGAGCAGACTTCAGAGTAAAGGAAGTTATTAGGTATAAAGAAGGGCATTACATAATGATAAAGAGGTCAATTCCCCAAGAAGACATACCAATCCTTAACATGTAAATGCCTAATAACAGTGTCATTATGTGAGGCAAAAACTGATAGAACTGCAAGGAGAAATACATGAATCCACTATCATATTTAAAAATTTCAACATCCCTCTATCAGAAATGGACTGACCCAGCAGGCAGAAAAGCATTAAGGGTATAATTGAACTTAACACCATCAATCAAATGGATATAATTGACATCTCTGGTTATTCCAACCAATAATAAGCTCACATAAAACATTCACCAGGATAGAACACATTCTGGGCCATAAAACACACCTTAACAAATTTAAATAAAAATCAGTCTAAGTCTGCTCTCAGACCACAACGAAATTAAACTAGAAATCAATAATAAAAAGATAATCAGAAAATCCAAAAACCCATGGAGATTAAACAACACACTTCCAATTAACACATGGGTCAAAGAAATCTCAAGAGAAAATAAAAACACAACTTATCAAAATTTGTGGGATACAGCAAAAGCCGTGCTGAGAGGGAAATTTTTAGCACTGAATGCCTATATTAGGTAGAAGAAAGACCTAAAATCAACCATCTACATTTCCACCTAAGGGAACTAGAAAATAAATTATATCCAAAGTAAGTAGAAAAAAAGAAATAATAATTACAACAGACATCAATCAAATTGAAAACAAGAAATCAACAGACAAGGGGCGCCTGGGTGGCTCAGCTGGTTTAGTGGCTGCCTTCAGCTCAGGTCATGATCTCAGGGTCCTGGGACTGAGCCCCCTTGGTCAGGCTCCCTGCTCAGCGGGGAGTCTCCTTCTCCCTCTCCCTATGCCGCCCTTCCCCCAGCTCGTTCTCTCGAAAGAAAGAAATCAATCAATCAATCAATTTTAACAGACAAGATGAAACAAACCGAAAGCTGGTTCTCTGAAAAGATCAATAAAATTGATAAACTGATAAGATTCTAGTCAGGCTAAGAGAGAAGACACAAATTACTAATATCGGAAATGAAAGAGGGTATCAACACACATCTTGTGGACATTTTAAAAACAGGTAAGACATACTAAAAACAACTTTATACTCACAAATCTGATAACCAATTCCTTGAAATACAAAATCTGCCCAAACTCACATAAGAAGAAATAGACAATCTGAATAGTTTATATCTACTTAAAAAAAATAGAATCCATAATTAATAACCTTCTAAAAACAGAAAGCATCAGGACCAGATGGGTTCACTGGTGAATTCTACTGAACATTTAAGTAAAAAATAATACAAATTCTCTATAATCTGTTTCAGAGGATAGAAACAGAGGCCATACTTCCTAACTCGATCTATAAGACCATCATTAACCCTAACACCAAAGTTAGACAAAAATATTACAAGAAAACTACAGACCAATATCTCTCATGAACACAGATGCAAAAATTCTTTTTGTTTTTTTAAAGATTTTATTTATTTATTTGTCAGAGAGAGCACAAGCAGGGGAAGTGGCAGGCAGAGGGAGAAGCAGGCTCCCCGCCGAACAAGGAGCCCCATGTGGGACTCGATCTCAGGACCCTGGGATCATGAGCTGAGCCACCCAGGTGTCCCAGATGCAAAAATTCTTAACAAAATTTAGCAAATCAAATCCAACGATGCATAAAAAGAATTACACACCACGACCAAGTCAGATTTATCCCAGACATGCATTGCTGGTTTAACATTCAAAAGTGAATGTTATCCAACACATCAACAGGGTAAAAAAGAAAAATCACAATATCATAGCAACAGGTGCAGAAAAAGCACTGGGCAAAATCAAACACATTCATGATAAAAACTCTCAATAAGCTAGGAATAGAGGGGAACGTCTTCAACCTGATAAAAAAAAAATCTACAAAATCATACAGCTAAAATCAGGCTTAATGGTAAGAACTCAAAGCTTTTCCACCAAGAACAAGACTTTAGGCAACATCATAGTGGACGTACCAACTAATGCAATAACAAGAAAAGGAAATGTATACAGATGGGAAGAAATAAAACTTTGTTCACAGATAACATGATCATCTATATAGAATATCCAAAAGAACTGACAAAAAAACTCCTGGAACTAACAGGCAATTACAGAAAGGTTACAGGATATAAGGTTAATATACAAAAGTTAATCACATTCCCAAATACCAGCAATGAACAAGTGTAATTTAAAATTTACAACAAAATACCATTTACATTAGCATCCCCAAAATGAAATACTTATCATTTAGGTATACATCTAACAAAATAAGTACAAGATCTATATGAGGAAAACTACAAGTCTCTGATGAATAAAATCAAAGAAATAAATGAAGACACGGTCCATGTTCATGGACAGAAAAACTCAACACTGTCAGAATGTCAATTCTTCCCAACTTTATCTGCAGATTCAATGTAATTCCAATCAAAATCCCAGCAAATTATTTTGCAGATATCAACGAACTCATTCTAAAGTTTATATGAAGAAGGTAAAAGATGCAGAATAGCCAGCATAACATGTAAGGAGAACAAAGTTGAAGGACTGATGCCACCCAACTTCAACACTTACTATATAAAGCTACAGTAATCAAAGCCAATGTGATATTAGCAAAAACCCAAATAGATCAATGAAACAGAATAGAGACTGGAGAAATAGACCCATATAGTCATCTGATCTCTGACAAAGGAGCAAAGGCAATACAATGGCGCAAATAGAGTATTCTCAGCAAATGTTGCTGGAAAAACTGGTATCCATATCCAAAAAAATGAATCCAGACAACAACCTAACACCTTCCCCAAATTAACTCAAAATGGATCATAAATCAAAATATTAAACACAAATCTATAAAAGTCCTAGAAGATAACATAAGAGAAAATCTAGATGAACTTCAGTACGGCAATGACTTTTCAGACACAACACTAAAGGCATAATCCATGAAGGAAGTAATTGATAAACTAGACTTCATTAAAATTAAAAATTCCGGCTCTGCAAAAGACAATATCAGGAAAATGAGAAGACAAGCCACAGACTGGGAGAAAGTATGTGCAAAAGATACACCTGATAAAGGAATGTTATCCAAAATATACAAAAAACTCTTAAAACTCAACAATAAGAAAACAAACCAAACAAAAACTGACCCAACGACCTTACAGATAGTTCACTGAGAAGATAAACAGATAGCAAATAAGCATATGAGAAGATATTCCGCATAGGTCATTAGGGAAATGCAATTTAAAACAACGAGATATTTACTATACACCTACTAAAATGACCAAATACTGGAACATTGAAAACACCAAATGCTGGTGAGGATTTGGAGCAACAGGAACTCTCACTCACTGCTGATGGAAATGCAAAATGACACAGACACTTTGGAAGGCAGTTTGGCAATTTCTTACAAAATTAAACATACTCGTACCATACAATCCAGCAATCATGCTCTTTGGTTATTTACCCAAAAGAGGTGAACACAAATGCGCACCAACGCTCACAGATGCGTTATTCTTAATTGCTAAAACTTGGAAGCAATCAAAATGACTGTCAGTAGGTAAATGAATAAACAATGCTATTCAGACAATGAAATATTATTCACTGATATAAAGAAATGATCTACCAGAACATGAAAAGACCCAGAAGAACCTTAAACGCATATTATTAAGTCAAAGAATCCAATGTGAAAATGCTTCATACTGTAGGATCCCAACTTATATGACATTCTGGAAAAGGCAACACTGAAGACCAGTGGTTGTAAGAGATGAGCAGGGGGAGGGATGAATAGGAAGGGCACAAAGGATTTTTAGGACAGTGAAAATGTATACCATAATGATGGATGCATGTCATTGTATTTTTGTCAAAACCTACAGAATGGATAACACCAAAAGTGAACTCCAATATAAACTATGGACTTAGGGTGACTATAATATGTCAATCCATGTTCATCAATTGTAATAAATGTTCCACTCTGATAGAGGAAGCTATATATGTATGAGGTAAGGGAGTAAATGAAAAATCACTGTATCTTCCCCTCAATTTTGCTGTAAACCTAAAACTAAAAAAAAAAAAAAGTCTTTATAAAACAAAATTGGGAATTTTCAAAAGTTAATAAAAGACTACAAATCCCGGATCCAAAAAGATTATTAAAATATATATATATTCTCCCCACCCCAAAAAAAAATTCACACCTAAACATCATATTTAAACTGGTAATTAAAAAAATACAATATATTGAAGGCAGTCACCAATAAAGACAGGTTACGTACAAAAGAATAAAGGTAAGATTCTCATCATCTTCTCATCAAAAACTGTGCAGCCAGAAGACAATTGAGTGATATTCTGAAAATACTGAAAGAAAAAATTACCAAACCAGAATTCTATAAACAAGGGAAGTATTTTTCAAAAATGAAGATGATTCAATATATCACTTTCAGTAATAGAGAGAGAACTAGGCAGAACATCAATAGACAATTTAAACAACAATATAACCTACCTAGATAAAATACAGATCTATATAACACTCCAACCAACTAGGCCAAACTGCTATCTACAGAACACTCCCCTTATTGGGAGAATATACATTTTCCTCAAGTATATATGAAATATTCTTAAAGACAGATCATATGATAGCAATAAAACAAGCCTCAACAAACAAAAAAGGATTAAAAAACACACAATATATGTTTTCCAACCATAATGAGTGAAATTAGTAATAACACACAGAAGAAATATAGAGAACTGACAAATACGTGCAATTAGACAAAACACCCTAAACTAACCAATGGGTTAAAGTAGAAATCAAAAGGGAAAGTAGAAAATACTTTGGGGGTGCCTGGCTGGCTCAGTCAGTAGAGTGTGCGACTCTTGATCTCAGGGCTGTCGATTTGAGCCCTACATTGGGTATAGAGGTCAGTTAAAAATAAAATTCAGAAAAAAAAGGAAAGAGGAAACAACAGATGTTGGTAAGGATGCGGAGAAAGGGGAACCCTCTTACACTGTTGGTGAGAATGCAAACTGGTGCAGCCACTCTGAAAAACAGTATGGAAGTTCCTCAAAAAGTTAAAAATAGAACTATCCTACAACCCATCAACTGCACTACTAGGTATTTATCCAAAGGACGGAAACACAGTGATTCAAAGGGGCACATGCATCCCAATGTTTACAGCAGCAATGTCCACAATAACCAGAATACGGAAAGAGCCCACATGTCCATCAACTGATAAATGGATAAAGAAAATGTGGTGTAGGGGCACCTGGGTGGCGCAGTCGTTAAGCGTTTGCCTTCGGCTCAGGGCGTGATCCCAGTGTTCTGGGATCGAGCCCCACATCAGGCTCCTCTGCTAGGAGCCTGCTTCTTCCTCTCCCACTCCCCCTGCTTGTGTTCCCTCTCTCGCTGGCTGTCTCTGTAAAATAAATAAATAAAATCTTTAAAAAAAAAAAAAAGAAAATGTGGTGTATTTTATACACACACACAATGGAATTTAGCCATCAAAAAGAATGAAATCTTGCCATTTGCAACAATGTGGATGGAACGAGAGGGTATTATGCTAAGCAAAATAAGTCAATCAGAGAAAGACAAATACCATATGATTTCACTCATATGTGGAATTTAAGAAACAAAACAGATGAACACAGGGGAAGGGAAGGGAAAGTAAAATAAGATGAAAACAGAGAGGGAGGAAAACCATAAGAGACTCTTAACTATAGGAAACAAACTGAGGTTTGCTGGAGGGTAGGTGGGGGGGATGAGGTAATTGGGTGACGGGCATTAAGGACACTTGATGTAGGGGCGCCTGGGTGGCGCAGTCGTTAAGCGTCTGCCTTTGGCTCAGGGCGTGATCCCGGCATTCTGGGATCGAGCCCCACATCGGGCTCCTCTGCTGGGAGCCTGCTTCTTCCTCTCCCACTCCCCCTGCTTGTATTCCCTCTCTCGCTAGCTGTCTCTCTCTCTGTCAAATAAATAAAATCTTAAAAAAAAAAAAAAAAGGACACTTGATGTAATGAGCACTGGGTGTTACATGCAACTGATGAATCACTAAATTCAACCTCTGAAACTAATAATACAGCATATGTTAACTAAATTGAATTTGAATTTTAAAAAAAAGAAAAAAAAGGAAATACTCTGAGATGAATGAAAATAAAATAGGTCTTCAAAATTTACAGGATGCAGCTAAAGCAGTACTTAAAAAAAGGAAATTTACAGCTGTCTAAGGCTTATATTAAAAAAGAGAGATCTTGGGGTACCTGGGTGGCTCAGTCAGTTAAGCATCTGCCTTCGGCTCAGGTCATGATCTCAGTGTCCTGGGATCAGTCCCACATCAGGCTCTCTGTTCAGTGGGGAGCCTGCTTCTCCCTCTGCCTGCCACTTCCCCTGCTTGTGTGCTCTCTCTCTCGCTCTCTCTCTCTGACAAATAAATAGATAAAATCTTAAAAAAAGAGAGAGAAAGAGATCTTGAATCAATAACCTTAACTTCTACCTTAAGACACAGGAAAAAAAGAGCAAACTAAACCTAAAGAAAGCAGAAGGAAGGAAGTAATGAGTAACAGAGAAGAAATCAATAGAAAAACAGGAAAATTGATAAAAAGAAAAACTGTTTGGAAAACAACAAAATTGATCAACTATGAGTTAGACCGATCAGGGGGAAGAAAAAAAAAAAAAGAAGACTCAAACACTAAAAGTAGGAATGACAGTGGAGACATTACTTACAACCTTACAAAAATAAAAAGGACTATAATGGAATACTATGAAAAACTATATGCCATTTGATTTGCTAACTTAGATGAAACACACAAATTCCTAAAATGACACAAACTACCAAAACTGACTCAAGAAGAAACAAAATCTGAATAGAACTACAACAGATAAGAGACTGAACCAGTAATCAAAACCTATTCACAAAGAAAGGCCCAGGCCCAGATGGCCTCATTGGTGAATTCTGTCAAATAGTTAAAAATTAATACCAACTCTTCCAAAAATTAAAGGAGGAAACAACATGCAACTCATTCCCTGAGGCCAATTTTAGCCTGACACCAAATCCAAAGACATGAATAGAAAACTGAGATGCAAAAATCCTCAACATATGGGGCGCCTGGGTGGCACAGCGGTTAAGCGTCTGCCTTCGGCTCAGGGCGTGATCCTGGCGTTATGGGATCGAGCCCCACATCAGGCTCCTCTGCTATGAGCCTGCTTCTTCCTCTCCTGCTCCCCCTGCTTGTGTTCCCTCTCTCACTGGTTGTCTCTATCTCTGTCGAATAAATAAAAATAAAATTTAAAAAAAAATCCTCAACATAATACCAGAAAAATAAATCTAGCAACATACAGAAAGTATTCTACACTATGACAAGGTAGAATTTATCCCAGGAATGCAGGGTTAGTTTAACATAAGAAAAGCAATTAATATACAAAATTAACAAAGTAAAACACAAAACCCAAATGATCATTTCAATAGACACAGAAAAAATACATATGACAAAATTCAACACCCCTTTCATGATAAAAACATTTTAAATGGCTAAAATAGTATGTCTTATGTGAGTTTTATAATTTAAAAAATTTTAATAAGCAAAGGATATGAATCAACTTTTCCCCAAAGAAAATATACAAATGGCCAATAAGCACACAAAAAGATGATCAACACCATTAGTCATTAGAGAAATGTAAATCAAACCCACAATGAGATAACATTCTTACCCAGTAGCATGCCTATAATTTAAAAAAAAGAAAAAAGAAAAATAAGTATTGGCAAGGATGTGACGGAATTGGAGCCCTCATAAAATGGCGGGAGAAATGTAAAACAGGTAGCCACTTTAGAAAACGTCTGAAAGTTTCTCAAATAATTAAATACTAAGTTGCCATATGGCCCAGGAATTCTACTCCTAGGTATACACCCAAGAGAAATGAAAACATACGTCCACACAAAAACTTGCACATAAATGTTCACAGCAACTTTAGTCGTAATAGCCAGAGCAGAAACAATCTAAATGTCCATCAAATGATAAATGAATAAACAAAATGTGGCACAACAATATAATGAAGTATTACTTAGCAATAAAGGAATGAAGTACTGATGCCAAAACATGGATGAATGTGAAAACATTAAGCTAAGTGAAAGAAGCCAGTCAAAAAAGATACGTGTTATATGATTTCATGTACATGTAATGTCCAGAATAGGCAAATCTATGAAGACAGAAAGAAATTAGTAGTTGCTGAGAGCTCAGCGGGATGAAGGCTTCAGATGACTGGAAGTATACAGGGTTTCCTTTGAGGGTGATGAAAATGTTCTAGAATTAGACTGTGGCAATAGCTGCACAACACTTACTATACTAAAGACTACCGTATAAATAATGAAGGCATTGTATGATGAATGAAGTGTATGGTACATGAGTTATATCTCAGTAAAGTAGTTACCATAAAAATGGGAGAAATAAAGACTTTCTCAGACAAATAAAAACAGAATTAATTGGCAACTGATCTACATTACAAAAGTGATAAAGGAAGCTTTCCAACAGAAACTGGGATATACACAAAGAAATGAGCAGCCCTTGAGATGGTAAAAATAAAGTATGGCATTCTTTGTTTTTTATTTTCATTGTTTTAAAAGAGAATTATCTAAAGCAAAATAGCATCAATGTGTTGTGTACTATAACAAATGCAAAACTAAAATGTATGGCAAAAATAACACAAAGTAGAGTAGACAAAAATTGTGAGTATACAGTTACATAGCCTACACTACACATGAAACAATATAACATTATTTGAAGGTGACTAATTAATTAAATGTGTGTACTAGAGACTCCAGGCAACCACTAAATACACTTTAAGAGATATAAATAATAGAAATAAAATGGAATCAAAATAATACTCAACAAACACAAAAAAAGGACAGAAAAAGAAGAAGACAAAGAACAGTTGGAACAAATGAACAGCTTTCAAATGGTATATTTTAATTCAATAACATCAATAATTACATTAAATGTAACTGTAAAAGACAAAAGTCAGAATACATAAAAAAGATAAAGAGGGTTGTCAGACCAGATAAAAAAGCATGACACAAATAAATAAAAAAGTAAAACCCAATTTGATTGCAAAGATCCAGAATAATCAGACAACTATCAATAGTCCACCAATGATGACATAAACTTAACTATCAAATGATGAAGATTATTGCATCTCAAAAAATAACTACTATCAACAATTTCCATACTGAAAGTAACTTGAGTACATTCAACAGATCTAACCTAGTGACAGCCACCTCTAGACATAATGCAATGATTTACAACAAAGCTAAGAATTCTACCTTAAATCACTGAAATTCAGATTAACAGTGATTAACAGTGAAATAAAGCCTTGTTTATCTTCAATCAACTTTTGTAATAATTTCAACTACTTATATTTTTTGAAAAATTCACTGAAATACCTGAACACTTCACATCACATTAAAATGTCAAAAATAATTAAATAACTTCACAATTGAGTACAAAATCAGAGAAGAAAGCAAAACCTACAAAAAAAATTTTTTTCTGCTATTGTGACTTACACTAATAAATATATATTTGATCTTTGTTTCCTGGCAGAGAGCTCTTAAATCCCTCGGAATTTCCTAAGGGAAAAGAACAATAAAGGTATCTTTTCTTATTCATAACAAACCCCTTTCACCATACCTGAGTTATGTTAATGCACTTACTTTTGGAAAGCCCCTAAGGATGAGGGAACCAGCCCTGGGTTTAGAGGGTTGGAACTTCCATCCCTGTCCTCCAACCTTGAGGGAACAGAGACAGGAGCTGGCTGGACATTGACTCAATCACCAATGGTCAATGATTTAATCACTCGTGCCTGCATAATGAAGCTTCCATAAATATCTGTAAACTATAGGGTTTGGTGAGTTTCTAGGCTGGTGGAGATACTGGAAAGGTGACACATCTGGAGAGGGCATGCAAGCTCTCCAGCCCTTCCCCATATCTTGCCCTTTACATCTCTTCCATCCGCTTGTTCCGGAGATATATCCTTTATAATAAACCAGTCATCTACTAAATAAATGGTTTCCCTGAGTTCTGTGAGCCATTCTAACAAATTAATCAAACCCAAGGAGGTGGTCCTGTAAACCTCTTTATATCCGCCAGTCAGTAAGATGCACAGGTAATGACCTGGACTTGCAGTTGCCATCAAAAAGTGAAGGTTGTCTTGTGGGATCTGATACTATCTCTGGGCAGACAGTGTCAGAATTTGGTTAAACTGAGATACCAGACAATGTCTGATTAAAAACTGGAGAACTGGGGCGCCTGGGTGGCTCAACTGTTACGCGTCTGCTTTTGGCTCAGGTCATGATCCCAGGGTCCTGGGAGCAAGCCCCGCTTCAGGCTTCCTGCTCAGCAGGAAGCCTGCTTCTCCCTCTCCCACTCCCCCTGCTGGTGTTCCCTCTCTCGCTGTGTCTCTGTCAAATAAATAAATAAAATATTTTTAAAAATAAATAAATAAAAATAAAAACTGGAGAATTGCTTCGTATGGGGAAAAACCCCAACACATGTGATGACCAGAGTGAAGGGTCAAGAGTAGAGAAGACACACAGAAGACTTTTTCCCTCATAATTTTAACGAACGTTAAAAAGAAAACCACAGGCCCAAATAGCATCATTTGGACCAGGCCAAGTCACAAAACCAGGGCTTAATACCTAACCTAACTACAATTTCAAATTCCCCCAGAAATGTAAGTCTTAACCTGTCAACCAGGAATTTTCTGATTAAGCAGCAATGAGATAAGCACATCAACTCTTCATCCCTAATGAAGATGAGGTAATCCACCTAATAAGATCCCTATACTTTCCACCAAGGGAAGATGATCTTGCCTAAAACAATTCTTTTTCTTTTTTTGCTAATAATTTTCTTGCCCCACCCTCCTTTCTATAAAAACCTTCCACTTTGGACAACTCCTCAGGAGCACCCCTCTATTTACTAGATGGAATGCTGCCCAATTTATGAATCATTTAATAAAGCCAATTAAATCTACAAATTTATTCAGTTGAATATAGTTTTTTTAACATGATGAAAATGATACCATTATAGTAGGTACCATTACTTGAGCCACTAAGTATTATATCTGTATTTTATTGATAAGAAAACAGAGGTAGGCTGAAAGCACTAACTTGCCTAAAGTCTATATAATAAGGGCTAAAGCAAGGATTCAAAATCAAGTGTCCCTAACTCTGAAGTTCACATTTTAATTTCAACCCTCTGTCCATAATAAGTCAATTGTATAAGCTGTAGGTAATGATGAATCCTAAAAATATTAATGGAATCCAAAACAAATAGGAAGCACATACATCCTTACTCAGAGATCTCTCTTCTTAATGAAGAAATTAGCGTCAATGCTATGCTGCAATTTTCAAAGCATTCTCAACACAAAAATAAAAACATACGTGCAATTTTTCTTTTAGCCAAACACTTTGTTCTATTCGACTGCTTTGTCTTCATTTTTTGCAATCCATTCTCCTCCTTTGGTTCCTGTTGCAAAACAAGAAATACCATCAGGGCAGCTACTATTAAAAGCAGTGATCAGACTACCTCTTCTATAACTAAGAGAACACTGAGCCTTTGCAGAATCAGTGGCTATTGTAAATGTTCACAGAAAACATCAGAAAAAAGATCCTGTACAGTACAAAAAAGAAAACATGTAGATCTGGAACAAATAAAAATCATAAAAATTAAAATGTATATGTTCAACATTATCTGTCATATGGGTACTCGTGTAAAACTTAGCCACATGCATAATACCATTTGTAAGCAAGCACTCAAGTTCAGAGAAAGCTTGATTCGAGAATTAAAAAATGAGTAACCAGGGGGCGCCTGGATGGCACAGTCAGTTAAGTGTCTGACTCTTGGTTTCAGCTCAGGTCATGATCTCAGGGTTGTGAGACTGAGCCCCATGTCAAGGCTCTACACTCATCGTGGAGTCTGCTTAACACTGTCTCTCCCTCTCCCACTGCCCTGCCCCCCACACACTCTCTTTCTCTCTCTCAAATAAATAAATAAACATTTTTAAAAAACGAGTAACTATATTTAAAAGTCAGTGTGTATTAATTTATTTGAAATCAGTACTTAAAAAGCAAGAGAACTAGGGAAAACTATGTAATATAATTATGAGAGAAAGGGCTAATTTTCTTTATATATAAAGAGCTCTTACAAATCAATAAAAAGACCAATATTTAACCTCCTCCCATAAGCAAAGGGCATGATAAGATACCCCATAGGGAAACAGCCAGTACTTGAGAAAGTACAAAGAGAAACAATATGTTCAGAGGACAGCCATCTTTCAACGCGAGCAAGAGGATGAAGGAAACTTTCACACAGGACGCTGAAAACATTGGGGCTTTTATTGATCACTGACACGAGTTGCAAGGGAGAAAGTCATTCTGAGAGTAGGAGGGGCAAGATCAAGTCAGCTTACAAACATCCCCCCAGATGACAGTCAGGTGGGGATGAGAATCTAGGTGATGGGAGATGCCATAGGAGGCTTGGATTTCTCTGGTGTCCAAAGTAAACAGACTTAAGGCATGATAGGATTAGTCCTGGTTATCTCTTAAAGGAACAGTGCTTGCCAAAGGCAGTGTCCAGATGACAGAAATGTTCTATATCTGCGGGGTCAAATACGATAGCCAGTAGTCACATGTGGCTACTGAGCACTTTGAAATGTGACACACACACAAAAATGAAAAAAATATCAGTGAACTATGAGACTGTTTCAAGTGGCCTAATACACAGGTAACTACAGTCCCTGTAGGGGGCAAGGGACAGAAAAAAAGTTCTGAGGAATTAATGACTGAGAAAATTCCAGACTTGATGAAAACTATAAATCTGTTGATCCAAGAAGTTCTAGGAAGCACAGGCGCAAGAAACATCATAAATTTAAAAAAACACATCATAATCAAATTGCTTAAAACCAGAGATAGAGGGGAGGGAGTTAAGATGGCGGAGGAATAGGGGACCCCTTTTTCAGCCGGTCCCCTGAGTCGAGCTGGATAGGTACCAGACCAGCCTGAACAACCACGGAATCAGCCTGAGACGCAGGAAGATACATCTGGATCTCTACAAATGAACATCTCCAGCGCTGAGTATTGAGGTACGAAGCAGGGAACCTTGAAACCGCGCACAGATATCGGAAGATAAACGGAAGGGGGAGGGAGCCGCTGCGTTCGGGCGCTGGGAAGTGGTAGCCACCTGCACGGGGGGAGCGGGCGGACTCGCGGACCGGCACCCGCGAGAGAGCGGACTGAGGCCGTGAGCCGGGGAACGCGCGCCACCAGACTGAAAACCGGAGCTCTGGTGCGCTCACCGGAACCAGACTGAGACCGGAACCTCCGGGAGCGCGCAGGGGCGGCTGGCGGCTGGCGGTGTTAGAAACACAAAGGACAGCGCCGGCCCTGGAAGTGAGGGCTGGGACTCCAGGTGTGGGGCGCACATCCCGGGACGCTGCAGGGTTGAGCAGCACCAGTGTAACAGAGTTAAAGTGGCCAGAACATCAGTGGAGTGGCCAGAACATTAGTAGAGAACGGGCCGCAATCCTTCTGTTCCGTGACAGAGGCTGAAATTTGGCCGCTGCTGCTCTGACTCTCAGAAGAGACACAGCAAACCACCAGGAAAGCCGCCAGAGAACAAAAGCCTGGAAATACCAGCTCAGAGAGTGCCCATCCCCATCCCCCCTCCCAGGGGATGCGGAGACTCTACCCAAACAGGGTTGCCTGAGTATCGGCGTGGCAGGCCCCTCCCCCAGAACACAGAAGGCAGGCTGAAAAATCAAGAAGCCCACAACCCGGGCGCCTGGGTGGCGCAGTCATTGAGCGCCTGCCTTCGGCTTAGGGCGTGATCCCGGCGTTCCGGAAAGGAGTCCCTCATCGGGCTCCTCCGCTGGGAGCCTGCTTCTTCCTCTCCCACTCCCCTGCTTCTGTTCCCTCTCTCGCTGGTTGGCTGCCACATAAATAAATAAATAAAATCTTTAAAGAAGAAGCCCACATCCCTAAGATCCCTATAAAACAAGGGGCACGGCCTGGGACCCAGTCAATAATTTGGGCTCTGGAAACCCCGCAACCTCTCTTCATCAGAATGACAAGAAGGAGAAGCCCCCCCCAGCAAAGAAAAGACAGTGATTCTGTGGCCTCTGCCACAGAAATAATGGATATGGATGTAACCAAATTATCAGAAATGGAATTCAGAGTAACGATGGTCAAAATGATGAGTAGAATTGAAAAAACTATTAACGAAAAGGTTACTGAGAATATAGAATCCCTAAGGACAGAAATGAGAGCGAATCTGACAGAAATTAAAAATTCTATGAGCCAAATGCAGGCAAAACTAGAGGCTCTGACGGCCAGGGTCGCAGAAGCAGAGGAACGGGTTAGTGAATTGGAGGATGGGTTAATAGAGGAAAAAATGAAAATAGAAGATGGTCTTAAAAAAATCCACGCCCACGAATGTAGGTTACGGGAGATTACTGACTCAATGAAACGATCCAATGTTAGAATCATCGGCATCCCCGAGGGGGTGGAGAAAAACAGAGGTCTAGAAGAGATATTTGAACAAATTGTAGCTGAAAACTTCCCTAATCTAGCAAGGGAAACAAACATTCGTGTCCAAGAGGCAGAGAGGACCCCTCCCAAGCTCAACCACGACAAACCTACGCCACGTCACGTCATAGTGCAATTCGCAAATATTAGATGCAAGGATACAGTATTGAAAGCGGCCAGGGCAAAGAAATTTCTCACGTACCAAGGCAAAAGCATCAGAATTACGTCAGACCTGTCTACACAGACCTGGAATGAGAGAAAGGGTTGGGGGAGCATATTTAAAGCTCTTTCAGAGAAAAACATGCAGCCAAGGATCCTTTATCCAGCAAGGCTGTCATTCAGAATTGATGGAGAAATAAAGACATTTCAGAATCGCCAGTCACTAACCAATTTTGTAACCACGAAACCAGCCCTACAGGAGATATTACGGGGGGTTCTATAAAAGTAAAAAGGCCCCAAGAGTGATACAGAACAGAAAGTCACAGCCAATACAAACAAAGACTTTACTGGCAACATGGCAACATTAAAATCATATCTCTCAGTAATCAGTCTTAATGTAAATGGTTTGAACCATCCCATAAAACGCCACAGGGTTGCAGATTGGATAAAAAGAAATGACCCATCCATTTGCTGTCTACAAGAGACTCATTTCGAACCCAAAGATGCATTCAGACTGAGAGTAAGGGGATGGAGTACCATCTTTCACGCAAATGGACCTCAAAAGAAAGCTGGGGTAGCAATTCTCATATCAGATAAATTGGATTTTAAACTACAGACTATAGTTAGAGATGCAGAAGGGCACTATATTATTCTTAAGGGAAGTATTCAACAAGTGGATATGACAATTATAAATATATATGCCCCCAACAGGGGAGCAGCAAGATACACAAGCCAACTCTTAACCAGAATAAAGAGACATATAAATAAAAATACATTAATAGTAGGGGACCTCAACACTCCACTCTCAGAAATAGACAGAACACCCTGGCAAAAACTAAGCAAAGAATCAAAGGCTTTGAATGCCATACTCGACGAGTTGGACCTCATAGATATATATAGAACACTACACCCCAGAACCAAAGAATACTCATTCTATTCTAATGCCCATGGAACATTCTCAAGAATAGACCATGTTCTGGGACACAAAACAGGTCTCAACCGATACCAAAAGATTGAAATTATCCCCTGCATATTCTCAGACCACAACGCTCTGAAATTGGAACTCAACCACAAGGAAAAATTTGGAAGAAACTCAAACACTTGGAGACTAAGAACCATCCTGCTCAGGAATGACTCGATAAACCAGGAAATCAAAAATCAAATTAAACAATTTATGGAGACCAATGAGAATGAAAATACAACAGTCCAAAACCTATGGGATACTGCAAAGGCAGTCCTAAGGGGGAAATACATAGCCATCCAAGCCTCACTCAAAAGAATAGAAAAATCTAAAATGCAGTTTTTATATTCTCACCTCAAGAAGCTGGAACAGCAACAGAGGGACAGGCCTAATCCACGCACGAGGAAGCAGTTGACCAAAATTAGAGCTGAAATCAATCAAGCAGAAACCAGAAGTACAGTAGAGCAGATCAACAGGACTAGAAGCTGGTTCTTTGAGAGAATCAATAAAATTGACAGACCACTGGCAAGACTTATCCAAAAGAAAAGAGAAAGGACCCAGATTATTAAAATTATGAATGAAAAAGGAGAGGTCACGACGAACACCATTGAAATTGGAAGAATTATTAGAAATTTTTATCAACAGCTATATGCCAATAAACTAAGCAATCTGGAAGAGATGGAATCCTTCCTGGAAACCTATAAACTACCAAGATTGAAACCGGAAGAAATTGATTCCTTAAACAGGCCAATTAATTATGAAGAAATTGAGTCAGTGATAAACAACCTTCCAAATAACAAAACTCCAGGCCCGGACGGTTTTCCTGGGGAATTCTACCAAACATTCAAAGAAGAAATAATACCTATTCTCCTAAAGCTATTTCAAAAAATAGAAACAGAAGGAAAGCTACCAAACTCATTCTATGAGGCCAGTATTACCTTGATCCCCAAACCAGGCAAAGACCCCATCAAAAAGGAGAATTACAGACCGATTTCCCTAATGAATATGGACGCCAAAATCCTCAACAAGATACTTGCTAATAGAATCCAACAGTTCATTAAAAGGATTATCCACCACGATCAAGTGGGATTCATACCTGGGATGCAAGCGTGGTTCAATATTCGCAAATCAATCAGCGTGATACATCATATCAACAAGAAAAGACTCAGGAACCATATGATCCTCTCAACTGATGCAGAAAAAGCATCTGACAAAATACAGCGTCCTTTCCTGATTAAAACCCTTCAGAGTGTAGGGATAGAGGGCACATTCCTCAATCTCATAAAAACCATCTATGAAAAGCCTACAGCAAATATCATTCTCAATGGGGAAAAGCTGGAAGCCTTTCCCTTAAGATCAAGAACACGACAAGGATGCCCACTCTCGCCACTATGATTCAACATAGTACTAGAAGTCCTTGCAACAGCAATCAGACAACAAAAAGGGATAAAAGGTATCCAAATCGGCAAAGAAGAAGTCAAAATGTCTCTCTTCGCAGATGACGTGATACTCTATATGGAAAACCCAAAAGAAGCCACTCCCAAACTATTAGAAGTTATAGAGCAATTCAGTAATGTGGCGGGATACAAAATCAATGCTCAGAAATCAGTTGCATTTCTATACACGAATAACGAGACCGAAGAAAGAGAAATTAGGGAATCCATCCCATTTACAATAGCACCAAAAACCATACGTTACCTTGGAATTAACTTAACCAGAGACGTAAAGGACCTATATTCTAGAAACTATAAATAACTTTTGAAAGACACTGAGGAAGACAAAAAAGGTGGAAAAATATTCCATGCTCATGGATAGGAAGAATTAGCATAGTTAAAAGGTCCATGCTACCCAGAGCAATCTACACTTTCAATGCTATCCCGATCAAAATACCGAGGACATTTTTCAAAGAACTGGAACAAACAGTCCTTAAATTTGTATGGAACCAGAAAAGGCCCCGAATCGCCAAGGAACTTGAAAAGGAAAAACAAAGCTGGGGGCATCACAATGCCGGATTTCGAGCTGTACTAAATAAAGAATAAAGAAATTATTGCCTTTTATTAAATGTGCACTGACTGCAGTGTATACCTTCATTATATACCTTTCTATACTATTTTGTTTTCAAACAGTTTTAAACTGTTTTTAGTTTGTTTTAACATGTATGTACATAACAATTTAATGAATCTGCATGTGTTTGTGTATAACTATTTTATTTTTGTAAATATTAAGAGAGGTTATTCAAGCGGTAAAATCGATAGACTGTTCTGTTTTCTTCTTTATACTTTTAGACCTTTCTTTAAAAAAACTATTTAGGGGGCCTGGGTGGCTCAGTCGTTAAGCATCTGCCTTCAGCTCGGGTCACGATCCCAGGGTCTTGGGATCCAGCCCCGCATCCGGCATCCTGCTCAGCGGGAAGCCTGCTTCTCCCTCTCCCACTCCACCTGCTTGTGTTCCCTCTCTCACTGTGTCTCTCTCTGTCAAATAAAATCTTTAAATAAATAAATAAGAACTATTTAGACAAAATCCTAATTAAGAACTAGACTATAAGAAATTCAAAAAAATAAATACCCAATAGAAATGTGAAAAAATGTTCAATTTTCCTAGTTATTAAAAATATACAACAGTTTGATTATCAAATTGGGGAAAAAATGTGGTAACAGTTTTGGCAAGAAACAAGGCAACTAATGCACTACTAATGAGAATATAAATAAGAACAGATTTTTGAAGGTTCTAATGGAGTATACCATATTAATATTCTGAACTAATTTTGTAGGGACTAGACAACCAAAGATTTTTAAGTAAGCAAGTACAATAATGTAAAATCTGAATTCCTGGGGCACCTGGGTGGCTCAGTCAGTTAAGTATCTGCCTTCGGCTCAGATCATGATCCTGCGGAGTGGAGATCAAGCCCCCATTCTCTCTCTGCCCCTCCCTCCTGCTCTGCCCTCTCTCACTATCTCTCTCTTTCTCTCTAATAAATAAATAAATAAATAAAATCTTTTAAAAAATAAAATAAAATCGGAATTCTTAAAAAAAAAAGAATCTGAATTCTTAAAAAAAAGTTAGAGTAAACTAAGTGAAATAAGAGAAAAAATTGCGATAGAGGAAAAAAAGAAAGACAGACAAGCAAGTTCAGAGTCTGTTACCAGAATTCAAATAACAGATGATCAAGAAAAGAAATGGAAATGGAAGAGGAAGAATAGATCTGAGTGTCATTCTAAGAGGTAAAAACTAAAGGATGTAGTGAAAAGGGGCACCTGGGTGTTGCAGTCAGTTAAGTATCTGACTTTTGATTTCAGCTCAGGTCATGACCTCGGGGTTGTGGGACTGAGTCCTGTATCAGGCTCGAGCATGGATTCTCTCCCTCCCTCTACTTTTGCCCCTTTCCCTGCTTGTGCATGCACGTGCTTTCTCTCAATAAATAAAATCTTAAAAAAAAAAAAAAAAGGATGTGGTGAATGATTAGCTATAAAATATGAGAAAGAGGAATGAGTTGGGTGGCTCAGTCAGTTAAGTGTCTGCCTTTAGCTCAGGTCATGATCTCGGAGTTCTGGGATCGAGCCCCACATCAGGCTCCCTGCTCAGTGGGGAGTTTGCTTCTCCCTCTCACTCTCCCCCCACATACTCATGCAATCTCTCTCTCTCTCAAATAAATAAATAAAATCTTAAAAAAAAAAAAGAAAGAAAGAAAGAGGAATGAGTTAAAGATATTTCTGAGCTTTATAACAAAACAATGAGTAGTTCTACCATCAAATGTGTTGGAAGATAAAGAAAAAAGAGAAGTGAACTTGGAAGAAAAAACAATGACTTAGTTGCCTTCCTGGATGTGACCTACAGACAAGGGGAAATCTCTAACAAACAAATGGAAAAAAAGAACAAAGGAGAGATGTTAAGAGCTAAAGCAGCATTGTCCAATAAAGCTTTCCAAAATGAGGGAAATGTTCTGTCGCTGTGCCATCTAATACAGCAAACACTAGACTCACGTGGCTTTGATCACTTGAAATGTGACAGGCCAACAGAGGAACGGATTTATTTAATTTTAATTAATACAAATTTAAATAGCTATAGGCGGCTCATTGCTACCATACTGGACCATAAAGACTTAACTACATTTACATTCTCTTTCTCTCACTTTCTAGACACATAAAAATTAACATTTACATTTGACTTACATTATTCTAATAGTTTAAAAATACCACCTTGGGTTAAAATATTACAAAACTGAGGAACTATGATCCATCCTCAGCCAAACAGTATGATTACGTTAAGTAATTCTTAATTCCATTTACAAATCAAAGTGAAGCTGAGTAAAAAACTGCATGCTCTGGGGCGCCTGGGTGGCTCAGTCGGTGAAGCGGCCGCCTTCAGCTCAGGGCATGATCCTGGAGTCGCAGGATCGATTCCCACATCAGACTCCCTGCTCAGTGGGGAGTCTGCTTCTCCCTCTGCCTCTCACCCCAGTCATGCTCTCTCTCACTCTTTCTCTCAAATAAATAATAATCTTAAAAAAAACAAAACAAAAAAAACTGCATGCTCTGGCAAGTTGGCATTAAGGTAGAATTGCAAAACAAACCAGTCATGGAGAAGGCATAGTTTGAGACCTAGAGCTCCACTCTTCAGAATACTGACCTCTCCATCACTATCAGATATCACAATGAATGCATCTTCAAGTCTACGTTTCCTCTTCAGATTGACAGAACTGGCAGTTTCTGCATCTTTCTTCTCCAGGTTCTGAGCTTCAGAGGCTTCTTTAACTTTTTTCTTTCTCCGAGGCATTCTTTTGTCTGAAACACAGGGTAAGTAATTCACTCTAAGTGTAAGTTTTCCAGATGCTATTTGTAACTTAGTCATGTAACAGAAAAAAGGTTTCCATCTAAAAGAAGTAAAATAACTTCTGAACATTTCCACCACTCATTATAATTTCAATTTTTCTATTTAAAAAACTGTATCTAGATGTATCTCATCTCTGTAGGGACATTTCAATAGAAATAATACAACAATTTATCCTAGTTCCTTAAACATTAACTTAGATAATTGGTTCTCTTTTTTAAGGTTTATTTATTTATTTGAGAGACAGACAGCGAGCACGCATGCACAATCACACATGCGAGTGGGGGAAGGGGCAAAAGCAGAGAATCTTCAAGTGGACTCCCCACTGAGCACAGAGCCCGACGTGGGGCTCAATCTCATGATGCATGAGAGCATAACCTGAGCTGAAAACAAGAGTCGGACATTCAACCGACTGATGCACCCACGCGCCCCAGATAACCCGCTCTTTTGACTACATATTATAATTTACATAAAAAAGAATTTTTTTCAACAATGCCTCAACTTGATAAAGGACATCTAAAAAAACCCCACAATTAATATCATACTTAAAGGTAAAAGACTGAATGCTTTCTCCTTAAGACAGGAAGAAGACAGGATGAACATTATCTTGGAAATTCTGGGCAGGTCAACTATGCAAAAAGAAATAAAAGACATCCAAATTGGGAAGGAAGAAGTAAAACTGCCATCGCTTGCAGATGACACGATCCTGTGTTTAAAAAACACTAAGGGACGCCTGGGTGGCACAGCGGTTAAGCATCTGCCTTCGGCTCAGGGCGTGATCCCGGCGTTATGGGATCGAGCCCCACATCAGGCTCCTCCGCTATGAGCCTGCTTCTTCCTCTTCCACTCCCCCTGCCTGTGTTCCCTCTCTCGCTGGCTGTCTCTATCTCTGTCAAATAAATAAATAAAATCTTTAAAAAAAAAAAAAAACACTAAAAATGGGCGCCTGGGTCGCTCAGTCGGTTAAGCGTCCAACTCTTGATTTCAGCTAGGGTCATGGTCTCAGGGTCATGGGAACGAGCCCTGTGCTGGACTTCATACTCNNNNAGCAGGAAGTCAGCTTGGGGATTCTTTCTCTCCTTCCCTTTCCCCTCCCCCTGCTGGGGCTCTTTTGTGCTAAGATAAATCATAAATCTCTAAAAAAACAAAAACAAAAAAATAAAAAACACTAAGAAATCCACTGAAAAACTATAACTAATGAAGAAGCTCAAAAAGACTACAGCATGTAGTCAATATACAAAAAATCAATTGTACTGTTATCCACTAGCAATAAATAATCCAAAAAGGAAATTTTAAAAATTCCATTTCTAGGGGTGCCTGGCTGGCTCAGTCAGTAGGGCATGTGACTCCTGATGTCAGGGTCCTGAGTTCAAGACCCATATTGGGTGTAGAGATTACTTAAAAAATAAAATCTTTAGGGGTGCCTGGGTGGCTCAGTAAGTTAAGCATCTGACACTTGATTTTGGCTCAGGTCATGATCTCAGGGTCATGAGATCAAGCCCCATGTCAGGCTCTGCATTGGGTATGGAGCCTACTAAAGAGTCTCTCTTTCCCCCTCTCTCAAAAATAAAATAAAATCTTTAAAAAAATAGGACAAAAATAAAATTCAATTTCTAATAGCATCAAAAATAATAAAATTCTTAGGAATAAATTTAACAATATAAGTGCAAGACTTACAAATGAAAACTTAAAAGTATTGTGGAAGGAAGGGTCCAGTTCAAGGTGACAATGGAAGATCCTGAATTAACCTCCTCCTACGGACACACCAAATCTACAAATATATATGGAACAAATTCTAAATAAACCTAAAACCTGGCAGAGCAACCCATTCACAAATGAGAGGGAAACCACATTAAAGAAAGTAGGTAAGGTTAAGAGACAATCTCATAAACCCCACCCCAGGCACAAGAACCCACAATGGGCAGGGAACTCAACCCAGGAACTTCTCCCTGAGGAGAAACAGGTTTAAACCCCATACCTGTCACCGGCGACGGGTATTAAGGAGGGCACATATTGCATGGTGCCCTGGGTGTTATACGCAAATAATGAATCATGGAACATTACATCAAAAACTAAGGATATACTGTATGGTGGCTAACATAACATTAAAAATTATTATTAAAAAAATAAAATAAAATAAAATTACAGAAATAAACCAAGCTGGGGGAAAAAAAAAAAACCATACCTGGCACCACAACTTTTAAGACTTACACCTGAGAGATAAGCCCCCTAAAGATCTAGCTTTGAAAGCCAACACAGCTTGCATCCACAAGACTCCCAAAACTCAAAGGAATTGAAAAGCAGTTCTCAAAAAGCTGGCATGCAAATTCATGCACCCCAGAGCTCAGCACAAAGGCAGCCAAGTGAAAAGCACCCAGACTTTCTGTGGAAAAGGCTTATTTGCTTATCCTAAAGCATCAGCCTGAGAGGCAGGTATCTAATTCAACATACATAGGTGCCTACTAAAGTATTCCAAAGACAGAGGCCAGCAGGCACCATCTTTGCATCTCCCTCTCACTCAAGCTTGCCAGTATCCCCCAGAAAGGAGTTTGCACCCTTGTCTGACACTCCAATTTACAGCTGCTTCCCAGGGGATACTCCCAGATCATCTGCCTCTGGGGGCCACCAGCGGACAGTCTTGCAGGACTTTATATATAATTTGTATACTTTAAAAGCTACAGCCTGAGGGGGCGCCTGGGTGGCACAGCGGTTAAGCGTCTGCCTTCGGCTCAGGGCGTGATCCCGGCATTATGGGATCAAGCCCCACATCAGGCTCCTCTGCTATGAGGCTGCTTCTTCCTCTCCCACTCCCCCTGCTTGTGTTCCCTCTCTTGCTGGCTGTCTCTATCTCTGTCAAATAAATAAATAAAATCTTAAAAAAAAAAAAAAAAAAAAGCTATAGCCTGAGAGTCTGGCTTCCAATTAGCCTTAATCTAAGTGGTAACTGAGTTCCTCCCCTGTGGGACACTGACAGTTTTTGGCATATCTTCAAGTGCTAAAAGACACCAAAAATATAGTAGACTCTTGGATAACCACAAAAGTTTGAGAGACAGCTAAATGCTAAGGCAAGGTTGAAAGATAAAATTCATCTCCTACATAAGGCCACTTTTTCAAAACTTGGAGAGTTGCTGGGGTTTTTTTTTCTCAATTATTATTTTTAATTTAAATTCAATTAATTAACATGTAATGTATTATCTGATTCAGGGGTACAGGTCTGTGATTAATCAGTCTTACACAATACACAGCGCTCACCACAACACATACCCTCCCTAGTGCCCATCACCCAGCCACCCCATTCCCCCCACGCCCCTCCCCTCCAGCAACCCTCAGTTTGCTTCCTGAGATTAAGAGTCTCTTATGGTTTGTCTCCCTCTCTGGTTTTGTCTTCTTTCATTTTTTCCTTTCTTCCCCTATGATCCTCTGCTTTGTTTCTTAAATTCCACATATCAGTGAGATCATATGATAACTGTCTTTCTCTGGTTGACTTATTTTGCTTAGCATAATACCCTCTAGTTCCATCTACATCGTTGCAAATGCCAAGATTTTTTTTTTTTTTTTTTTTTTTTGGTGGCTGCAAGAGTTGCTATCTTATCTAATGCATACAATCAACATGGAGAGTAAAGAAAATGGGGAAAAAAAGAAAAAGGAGTATGTTCCACAGGAAAAGAATTAGATGAAAGTTCAGAAAAACACCTTAACAAAAGAGAGGTAAGCGATTTACCTAACAAAGAAATTCGAAATAATGGTCATACATCCAAATGGCCAACAGACACATGAAAAATTGCTCAACATCATTTGGCATCAGAGAAATACAAATCAAAAGCAATGAAATACTACCTCAAACCAGTCAAAACGGCTAAAATTAACAAGTCAGGAAAGGACAGATGTTAGCAAGGATGTGGAGAAAGGGGAACCCTCCTACACTGTTAGTGGGAATGCAAGCTGGTGCAGCCACTCTGGAAAACAGTATAGAGGTTCCTCAAAAAAGTTGAAAATAGAGTTACTCTACAACCAGCAATTGCACAACTGAGTATCTACCCCAAAGATACAAATGTAGTGAACCGAAGGGGTACCTGCACCCCAATGTCTATACCAGCAATGTCTACAATAGCCAAACTATGGAAAGAGCCTAGATGTCCAATGACAGATGAATGAATAAAGATGTGGTGTATATATATACAATGGAATATTACACAGCCATCAAAAAATGAAATGTTGGCATCTGCAACGATGTAGATGGAACTAGAGGGTATTATGCTAAGCAAAATAAGTCAACCAGAGAAAGACAGTTATCATATATGATCTCACTGATATGTGGAATTTAAGAAACAAGGCAGAGGATCATAGGGGAAGAGAGGGAAAAAAATGAAACAAGACAAAACCAGAGAGTGAGACAAACCATAAGAGACTCTTAATCTCAGGAAACAAACTGAGGGTTGCTGGAGGGGAGGGGCGTGGGGGGAATGGGGTGGCTCGGTGATGGACACTAGGGAGGGCATGTGTTGTGGTGAACGCTATATATCATGTAAGACTGATGAATCACAGACCTGTACCCCTGAACAAATAATAAATAATATGTTAATTGAAAAAAAAAAAAAACCTCTAAACAAAACACACACACACACACACACACACAAAAGAAATAAATATTTGGTATTCGCTCCTAAAAAAAAAAAAGAAAGAAAGAAAGAATGATCATAAAATTGCTCCCTGAGTTCAGAAAAAGAATGGATAAACAAAGTAAAAATTTTAATTAAAAAATTAAAAATATAAAAAATTATCAAATAGAAGTCACATTACTGAAGAATACAATAACTGAACTGAAGAATACAATAACTGAACTGGAAAATACAATAGAGGGCTTCAACATCAGATTAGATGAAGAAGAAAGGATCACTTCACTTGAAGACACATCACTGGAACTCAATTAGAGCAGCAAAAGAAAAAAGATGAAAAATGAGTGGTACATTAAAGAACTTATAGGACAATATCAAGCAGACCAACATTCATGTTACAGAGGTCCCAAAGGAAGAGGGAACAAAAGGGGCAGGAAAATTATTCGAAGAAATAATGGATAAAAACTTCCCTAACCTGGAGAAGGAAACAGACATCCAGATCCAGGAAGCCCAGAGAGTTCTAAAAAAGATAAACCCAAAGGAATCCACACCAAGACACATTATAATTAAAGTGTCAAAAGTTACAGACGAGGGGAAAAAATCTTAAAAGCGGGAGAGAAAATGAACATTTTACTGTGACTACAATAATTTGTTAAGGGACACACAAGATAAAAAGATATAAACTGTGACATCAAAAACATGTTGGGAGTGCCTGGGTGGCTGTCAGTTGGGCATCCAACTCTCGGTTCAGCTCAGGTCATGATCTCGGGGCAGTGAGATCAAGCCCTGCATCCAGCTCCACACTCAGCACAGAGTCTGTTTGAGATTCTCTCTCTCCCTCTCCCTCTGCCCCTCCCCACTAAAATAAATAATCTTTTTTTTTTTAATGACTTTGTAGGGAGAGTAAAAATGTAGAGCTTTAGAATATGCTCAAACTTAAGTTGCCTAGCAACTTAAAACAGACTGTTGTATATTGTTTTAGATAAGTCTCATGACAATCACAGAGCAAAAGCCTATAGTAGATACATAAAAGATAAAGGAATCTAAATATACCACAAGAGAAAATCATCAAATCACAAAGGAAGAGAGCAAGAAAAGAAGGAACAGAGGAATTACAAAGCAGCCAAAAAACAACACAATGGCACACACACACAAAAGGCAATAAGTACTTAGCTACCATTAATTACTTTAAATGTAAACGGGCTAAATTCTCTAATTGAAAGACTCAGAGTGGCTGAATGGATAAAAAAACATATCAAAGGCCCCGAATCGCCAAGGAACTGTTGAAAAGGAAAAACAATGCTGGGGGCATTACAATGCCGGATTTCGAGCTGTACTACAAAGCTGTGATCACAAAGACAGCATGGTACTTGCACAAAAACAGACACATAGACCAATGGAACAGAATAAAGAACCCAGAAATGGACCCTCGGCTCCTTGGGCAACTAATCTTTGATAAAGCAGGAAAAAACATCCGGTGGAAAAAAGACAGTCTCTTCAATAAATGGTGCTGGGAAAATTGGACAGCTACATGCAAAAGAATGAAACTTGACCACTCTCTCACAACATACACAAAGATAAACTCCAAATGGACGAAAGACCTCGATGTGAGACAGGAATCCATCAAAATCCTAGAGGAGAACATAGGCAGCAACCTATACGACATCGGCCAAAGCAACCTTTTTCATGACACAACTCCAAAGGCAAGAGAAACAAAAGATAAAAATGAACTTGTGGATTTCAGTCAAGAACAAGCTCGCACACTGGCCAAAGAAACAGTCAAAAAACTAAGAAAGGCACTTACGGAATGGGAGAACATATTTGCAAATGAGCACACACTTAAAGACTGGTATCCCAAGATCTACAAAAGAACTTCTCCTCAAAGCACTCAGAAACTAATAAACAAATCATAAAAAGCTGGGCAGAAGATGGAACGGACACTTTTCCAATGGACCGGCTTAATAACAGACACATGAAAAGTGTTCAAAATCATTATACATATCAAAGGAAATTCAATCAAACCACACTGAGATACACCTTATACGCCGTTAGGTAGCAAAAGGACTGACCGAAAGCTTAACAAATTGCTGGAGAGGATGTGGAAAGGGATCCCTCCTGCATTGTTGGTGAATGCGATAGTACAGCCACTCTGGAAAACAGTGTGGAGGTCCGCAAAAGTGAAAAATTATTACGACCTACCCATTGACTTAGTCACTTTACTGATTATTTACCCCGAAGATACAGACATAAGTGAAAGAAAAGGGCCTTATACCCCAATGTTCATAACAACACATTTCCACAATAGCCAAATCATGGAAAGAACCAAGATGCCTTGTAGATGACTGAATTAAAGAGTTGTGGTCCATATATACAATGGAAACCTCAGCTATCAGAAAGAAACGAAGGTTCTCCAACATTTGCTGCAACATTGGAGTGCACTGGAGGAAGATAATGCTAAGTGAAATAAGTCAAGCAGAGAAAAGACAACGCTATCTATGCAATGTCTCTCATCCTTAGAAGCATAAAGGAGACTAGGAAGAATCGAGTAGGGGAAGAGGATAAAGAAAGGGGAGTAATCAGAGGGAATGAATCATAGGAGGGCCTGGAGCTCTGAGAAACAAACTGAGGGCTTCAGAGGGGAGGGGGGTGGGGGAATGGGATGGACTGGTGATGGGCAGTGAGGAGGGCACGTATTGCATGGTGCACGGGGTGTTATACGCAACTAATGAAGCATCAAGCTTTACATCGGAAACCAGGGATGTACTGTATGGTGACTAACATAATATAATAAAAAAACATTTTAAAAAAATCTATGACTTAAATAATACTAAAATCAATTGATTAAAAACACATCATCCTAGCTGTTCGGATTAACAAAATGTATCCTTGAAATGGATCATTAAATAAAGGAAATTACTTCATTGAAAAAAAAAAACATATCAAAACACATCAAACATATCAAACACAACACTCTCCAAGTGTCCTTATCTGCTTTACATAGTAAATAAGAAAATTAAGGCCTAAACTTTTGGCTTAAATTACAACATTCTAGAATAAGAAAAATGTGATGTTAATTTATCACAAACATATAAAGCCTATCTTTGTAGGTATATCTGCTTTATCATAATATCACTTAAGACAAAAGTACATATTTCTTTTTCTATTTCAAAACATATTCTGTTCTTCCTTCACTTACCCATTTATTTCTTCTCTCCTCTTAAATGAGAATTAGGATCATTTACAAAGACTGCAACTTTATCTTTTCTTAAAGATTTATTTATTTGAGGGGCACCTGGGTGGCTCAGTCAGTTAAGTGTCTCCCTTCAGCTCAGGTCATGATCCCAAAATCCTGGGATCAAGTCCCACACCTGGCTCCCAGCTCAGTAGGGAGTCTGCTTCTCCCTCCGCCTTTCCCCCTGCTTGTGCTCTCTCTTTCTCTGTCAAATAAATAAATCTTTTTTAAAAAGAAGATTTTATTTATTTGAGAGAGAGACAGCACATATGCTTGTGCTTACACAAGCAGAGCGGGGGAGGGAAAGGGAGATAATCTCAAGCAGACTGCCCACTGAGCACAGAGCCCAACTTGCCGCCCAATCCCACAAGCCCAAAATCATGACCAGAGCTGAAATCAAGAGTCAGATGCTTAACCTACTAAGCCACCCAGGCACCCCTTGCAACTTGAGAATTAGTATGGAAACTAAGCTTTTGTTCAACAGGAACATGACACTGTGTTGTACAAAGGCAATACAAATGAAATCTAATGAAAAGACTGATTTTTGGCTGCCTAAATGAATTGCCTATTTAAGTAAAATATAAACATTAAACAGCTAAGAAAGAATGGAAGGCAAAGAGATGTTAGACTATTTTCATGATAGTTTATGTATTCAATTCCGTTGCTGTGAAGAAGATATTTGTAATTATATAACACAAACAATATATGCTATAGTAATCCACAAAAAGATGGGGCCTGGGTCACCTAGGTTGCATAAGTTGGGAAAGGCCTTGCTGCAGGTGGACTTTGAGTATGATGCTGAAGAACTATATTGTGTTTTAATGATGGTTACTATCTTATTTCCCCAGAAACTGTGAAGTTACAAAGGCAGAAACTGTTTCTTAATTCACGTCTGAATCCCAGTATTTAGCTCAGAGCTTAGCTTTCAATAAATATTACTGAATAAATGATTAAATAATTTAATGACCAAATGAGTGTATGAATAAATGAATTGGATTTGGAAAGGCATAGAAGATGGGGAAAAGACAAATACAGTGTGCCTGTTATTCAGGGATCTGAAATATATTCAGATAGAAGCTAAATGTCCCTGCAAAATGAAAAAGAAGCAGAGACACAAACAGGCTTAGGTGCAACTCTGATAGAGTGGTAAAGTTACAATTAACCTCTACAGAGTCTCTTATATTTCTCATTTCAATGGATTCTGTATTTTTAATTTGGAAAAGATTTCTAACATAAATTAGTGAAAAAGCTTTTTTATTGAGGTGTCAGAATATTTTCTGAACCCAATAAAAAAATAACAAAGTGAGGGATGCCTGGGTGGCTCAGTCAGGTGAGTGTCTTGCCTTTGGCTCAAGTCATCATCCCAGGGTTCTGGGATTGAGCCTCATATTGGGCTCCCTGCTCAGTGGGGAGTCTGCTTGTCCCTTTCCCTCTGCCCCTCCAACCCGCTCACGTTCTCTCTCTCTCTCTCTCTCTCAAATAAATAAAATCTTTAAAAAAAATAACAAAGTAAAGGCTGAACTCCATCATCTTCGTGATTAAAATACAAACCATTTTTTTTGTCACCTATCGACAATAAAAGCTTGAAAATACCAGAGCTCTGTTTACTGAACAACATAGCTCTGATCAAGAAAAATCTAACTATAACTGCATAACTCTAAAATTCTAAGTCTATCCCTTCTAATTCTATTCCAAACACATTTGCTCCTTCTGCTGCCCTTACTACGTAACCATCTTTCTCATCTCTAATTCTTCTTTACTACGTGTGAAGAGAGTTACTAATTCTCCAGCATTAGCAGTAAATATGGTTGAGAACAATGACTTAGTCTTATGAACCCAAGATTAAATTTCCAAAGGAAAAAAAAAAGCTGGCATTGAATTTTGCAATGACTTCTTGGGTGTGACACTAAAAGAACAGGCAACAACAGAAATAAATAATTGACTATGTCAAAATTTTAAAATCTTATGCATGAAAGGACACTACCAATAAAGTGAAAAAGTGGCCCACAAAATGGGGGGAAATTTTGCAAACCATTTATCTGATAAGGGGTTAATATCAAGACTATATAAAGAACTCCTACAACTGAGTAACAAAAAACAATCCAATTAAAAAATGGGCAAAGGATTTCAATAGACATTTCTCCAAAGAAGATATTCAAATGGCCAATAAGCACATGAAAAGATGTTCAACATAACTAATCACTAGGGAACTGCAAATCAAAACCACAAGATACCACCTCACACTCCTTAGGATGGCTACTATCCAGAAAACAGAAAATAGCAAGTGTTGGAGAGGATGTGGAGAAACTGGAACCCTTGTATGCTGCTAGGAGGAATGGAAAATGGTGCAGCTATTATGGGAATTAGTAGGGCAGTTCCTCAAAATATTAAAAATAGAATTTTCATATGATCCAGCAATTCCCCTTCCAGGTTATATACACAAAAGAAGCAAAAGCTAGGATTCACACATATTTGTACACCCACGTTCACAGCAGCATTATTCACAATAGCCAAGGAGTGGAAGCAACTCAAATGTCCACTGACAGACACAAAATACAATATACACATACAGTGGAATATTATTCAGCCTTAAAAAAAGAAAGCAACTCTGACATATGCTTCAACATGGATAAACTTTGGGGCACCTGTGTGGCTCAGTAGGTTAAGCGTCTGCCTTCGGTTCAGATCATGATCCCAGGGTGCTGGGATCAAGCCCCGCATTTGGTTCCCTGCCCCAAGGGGAGCCTGCTTCTCCCTTTCCGTCTGCCTGCCACTCCCCCTGCTTGTGTGTGCACACACTGTCAAATAAGTAAATAAAATCTTTTTTAAAAATGGATAAGCTTTGAAGATGTTATTCTAAGTGAAACAAGTCAGACACAAATGGACAAATACTGTATGATTCCACTTACATGAGATACTTAAAGTAGTCAGATTCATAGAACAGAAAGCAGATTGGTGGTTGCCACAGGCTGGGGGAAGGAAGGATGCGTACTTATTGTTTAATGCATACAGAGTTTCAGTTTAGGAAGATGAAAAAAGTTCTGGAAATGGATGGTGCTGATGGTTGAATGACAATGTGAATTACTTAATACCAACAAACTGTACACTCAAAATGGTTAAAATTGTAAGTTTTAAGTATATTTTGGTAAAATTTTATATATTTGGTAAATTATGTATATTTTGTTACAATTTTAAAAAAAGAAAAACAGCAAAGGCATACGCAATTGACCTTTGAACAATGTGGGTTTGAACTATGTAGGTTCACTTATATGTGGGGTTTTTTACAGTACAGTATTTTTTTTAAGATTTATTTATTTGAGGGGCGCCTGAGTGGCTCAGTCGTTAAGCATCTGCCTTCGGTTCAGGGCGTGATCCTGGCGTTATGGGATCGAGCCCCACATCAGGCTCCTCCACTGGGAGCCTGCTTCTTCCTCTCCCACTCCCCCTGCTTGTGTTCTCTCTCTCTGGCTGTCTCTCTCTGTCAAATAAATAAATAAAATCTTTAAAAAAAAAAAAAAAAGATTTATTTGAGAGAGAGAGAGAATGTGCATGCACACAAGGGGAGGGGGAGAAAAAGGGGGAGACAGGCTGACTCCCCACTGAGCAGGGAGCCCAATGCAGGACTCAATCCCAGGACCCTAAGATCCTGACCTGAGCCAAAATCAAGAGTAGGACGCTCAACTGACTAAGCCACCCAGGCATCCCCATAAACATGTTTTTTATTATTTTTTAATGCATTTCCTTATTACCAGCTTATCTATTGTGGGAATACAGTATATATAATATATGTAACATAGAAAATATGTGTTAATTGGCTGTTTATGTTATCAGTAAGGCTTCCAGTCAACAACAGGCTATTAGTAGTTAAGTTTTTGAGGAATCAAGAGTTTGTACACAGATTTTCAACTGCGCAGGGTGTCACATGCCTAACTTCTATATAGTTCAAGGGTCAGCTATACATAATCTCATGGAAAAGTCTCCAAGATGTGCACTAATAAGTGAAAAATAAAAGAAAAATAGTAAATAACAGGATACCTTTTGTGCAGAAGATTTAAAAAAATCAGCATTGATAAATCTTTCTCAGGCCATCAAAAACAGAAATTAATCAATTTACAACCTTCAGCTCTCATCTCTAGTTCAAAAATAATTTTTAGGAAAAACTTTTTAACTAAAAAACACTTAAAAGCCTTTCGTAGGTTGTTCATTCAAGTAACTTAAGAAAGTTAAATAATTTTTCTAAGTATTACCTACTTTAAAATGTAAAAAAGAAGTGGGGTTTAAATTAAGGAAAACAATTATCAGTCAGAATTGTACTCAATACTAGAAAAAGAAATCACAATTTTGCCTCTCATAACTTGCTACCTACCCTGAGTCCCACAGTCAGCCATTTCAATGGAATCTCTAAAGCCCCTAATCCTGAGAAAATACTACTTGTTGTGTACTTTTTGCCCCAGCCACCAAGATAAGATTCCTGGAGAGATTCACAAAACCAAGCCAAATGATTTTTCACTGGTCGTTTCTTTTTTTTTTTTTTTGGCATTTGATGGACTTTTAATTTAAAAAAATTATATATGAATAGATTCTTATAATGAAACTTCAAATAATGTGGAAGTATATGGAGTAAAAGTGAAAGTCTTCTTTACAACTTCCCCCTCTCCTTGTTCCTATCAGTTTTTTTTTAATTTATTTATTTTTTTAAAGTTCCATGATTACTTGCGTATAACACCCAGTGCACCATGCAATACGTGCCTTCCTTAATACCCATCACCAGCCTATCACATTCCCCCGCCTCCGAAGCCCTCAGTTTGTTTCCCAGAGTCCATAGTCTCTCGTGGTTCATTCCCTTCTGTTTACCCCCCTTTCTTCTTCCCTTTATTCTCCTACTGATCTTCTTACTTCTTATGTTCCATAAATGAGCGAAACCATATAATTGTCTTTCTCTGCTTGACTTATTTCACTTAGCATTATCTCCTCCAGTCCCGTCCATGTTGCAGCAAATGTTGAGAAATCATTCTTTTCGATGGTTGAGTAATATTTCATTGTATATATGGACCACAACTTCTTAATCCAGTCATCTGTTGAAGGGCATCTCGGTACCTTCCACGATTTAGCTATTGTGGACAATGCTGCTATGAACACTGGGGTGCATAAGGCCCTTCTCTTCACTACGTCTGTATCTTTGGGGTAAATACCCAGTAGTGCAATGGCTGGGTCATAGGGTAGCTCAATTTTTCACTTTTTAAGGGACCTCCACACTGTTTTCCAGAGTGGCTGTACCAACTCGCATTCCCACCAACAATGTAGGAGGGATCCCCTTTCTCCACATCCTCTCCAACATTTGTTGTTTCCTGCCTTGTCAATTTTTGCCATTATAACTGGTGTAAGGTGGTATCTCAGTGTGGTTTTGATTTGAATTTCCCTGATGGCTAATGATTTTAAACATTTTTTCATGTGTCTGTTAGCCATTTGTATGTCTTCGTTGGAAAAGTGTCTATTAATATCTTCTGCCCATTTTTTGATTTGTTTATTTGTTTCTTGTGTATTGAGTTTGAGAAGTTCTTTGTAGATCTTGGATACCAGTCTTTTATCTGTAGTGTCATTTGCAAATATCTTCTCCCATTCCGTGGGCTGCCTCTTAGTTTTTTTTTATTGTTTCCTTGGCTGTGCAAAAGATTTTTATCTTGATGAAGTCCCACAAGTTCATTTTTTCTTTTGTTTCTCTTGCCTTTGGAGATGTGTCATGAAAAAAGTTGCTGTGGCCGATGTCGTAGAGGTTGCTGCCTATGTTCTCCTCTAGGATTTTGATGGATTCCTATCTCACATCGAGGTCTTTCATCCTTTTGGAGTTTATCTTTGTGTATGGTGTAAGAGAGTGGTCAAGTTTCATTCTTTTGCATGCAGCTGTCCAATTTTCCCAGCACCATTTATCGAAGAGACTCTTTTTTCCACCGGATGTTTTTTCCCGCTTCGTCAAAGATTAGTTGCCCAAAGAGCCGAGGGTCCATTTCTGGGTTCTCTATTCTGTTCCATTGGTCTATGTATCTGTTTTTGTGCCAGTACCATGCTGTCTTTGTGATCACAGCTTTGTAGTACAGCTTGAAATCCGGCAGTGTGATGCCCCCAGCTTTGTTTTTCCTTTTCAACAATTCCTTGGGGCCTTTTCTGGTTCCACACAAATTTAAGGGCTGTTTGTTCCAGTTCTTTGAAAAATGTCATTGACAAGGATGCCCACTCTCGCCACTATTATTCAACATAGTACTAGAAGTCCTTGCAACAGCAATCAGACAACAAAAAGGGATAAAAGGTATCCAAATCGGCAAAGAAGTCAAACTGTCTCTCTTTGCGGATGACATGATACTCTATATGGAAAACCCAAAAGAATCCATCCCCAAACTACTAGAAGTTATAGAGCAATTCAGTAATGTGGCGGGATACAAAATCAATGCTCAGAAATCAGCTGCATTTCTATACACGAACAATGAGACTGAAGAAAGAGAAATTAGGGAATCCATTCCATTTACAATAGCACCAAAAATTATACGTTATCTCGGAATTAACTTAACCAGAGATGTAAAGGATCTATATTCTAGAAACTACAAATCACTCTTGAAAGACACTGAAGACACAAAAAGATGGAAAAATATTCCATGCTCATGGATCGGAAGAATTAACATAGTTAAAATGTCTATGCTACCCAGAGCAATCTACACTTTCAGTGCGATCCCGATCAAAATACCAATGACATTTTTCACTGGTCCTTTCTAAGGAACTTAAGCCTTCAAGTCTTTCCCAGTAAACTCCTCCCAACCCTTTGTATATTTAAGTTCCTTCTAGATCCACTCTATTTCCTTGCTACAAACATTATCAACACTTCCTGAGCCTAAAAATAACTTCCCTCAACGCTATCACCAATAAAATTATCTCTCCTTTGCTTTATCATCAAATGTTTTTACTCAGAATCTACACACTGACACACACTATAAATTTCCAAAGCAATCATTAATTTTTAAAAAAGGCAGAACAGCATGTTTAGTATTATTTTACTTGTGTAAATTAGAAAACACACACACAGCCCTGTTTTAAAATCCATCTGGAAAGGGGCGCCTGGCTGGCGCAGTCGTTAAGCGTCTGCCTTCGGCTCAGGGCGTGATCCTGGCATTCCAGGATCGAGCCCCGCATCAGGCTCCTCCGCTAGGAGCCTGCTTCTTCCTCTCCCACTCCCCCTGCTTGTGTTCCCTCTCACTGCCTGTCTCTGTCAAATAAATAAATAAATAAATCTTTAAAATAAATAAATAAAGATCAAATAAAATCCATCTGGAAGGATACACAAGAAATTGCCAGAAGTGTGAGAGAGAATTTGAAAGATACTTCAGGAAAGACATTTTCTCTACTACTTAAATTTTGAACCATGTGTACATATTACTTTGATTTTTCTTTAAACTTTTAAACTCTGGAGATAATTTGAAGTTTTGACATTAATTTTAAAGAGCACATTCCATATCCACTATGTCCATTTACTACCCTCTTCTCTCCTATGTTATATAATCTGAATCTGCTCTCCTTTTTGGATCATAAAGATCCCCTTGTCACCAAATCCATATACCTCTCTTCAGTTCTCATTCCACTAGCCATCTTGGCAAATCCTTTATGATAGTCTAACTTAGTGTCTGTGACACTGCTCAACTGAGTTTTCTCCTAGATCTGACCTCTCCTTTCCTTCCTCTTCCTTCTATTCCCCTCATTAAATAAAAGCGTTTACCACTATACTATACTCAATCTCCTTTTCTCCCTACTTTGTAACTTCACAGTGGCATTCACTCTTGGGCTTTCAATCACAAACTCAATTTAAAGGCCCACAAGATATACAAATGCATCTAGGCTTTTCAGCTCAGCTCTAGTCCTACCATTTCTGATTTGCTGTGAAATTCTACTGAACATTTAAAGAAGTAACAATCTTTCACAAACTCTTAAAAAAAAAAAAAAAAGTGGGGGAACACTTCCCAACCCATTCTACCTGACCAGTTAATACCAATACCAGACAAAAACAATAAAAGAACAAGAAACCAGGAGCACCTGGCTGGCTCAGTCGGTGGAACATGTTACTCTTAGTCTCAGAGTTGGGTTTGAGCCCCACGTTGGGTACAGAGAATACTTAAAAATAAAATCTTTAAGAGAAAAGAAAGATAAAACAAGAAACCAAAATCTGTTTTAAATATAGATGCAAAAATCATCAACAAAATACTAACAAACCAAATTCAGTATTATATAAAAAGAATTATATACCATGACTAAAATGTATCAAGAGAAGGCAAGGTTGGTTTAAGATCTGAAACTCAATGTATTATAACCTATCAGTAGAATAAAGGACAAAAACCACATGATTATCTTAATATACACAGAAAGAGCATTTGACAAAATTCAACACCCCTTCATGATAAAAACACTAAACAAACTAGGAATAGAAGAGAACTTCCTCAACCTGATAAAAAGCATCTATCAAAAACCCATGGTTAACATCATAGTTAATGGTGAAAGAAAGCTTTCCCTTTAGACCAGGTCCAAAACAAGCATGTCCACTCTCAGCACTTCTATTCAACATGATAGCAGAGGTTCTAGCCAGAGCAATTAGGCAAAAAGAGAGAGAGAAAAAGAAATAAAAAGCATCTAGACTGGAAAGGAAGAAGTAAAACAATATTCAGTTTTATCATTTAGATGCAATAATCTTGTATATAGAAAATTCTAAGAAATCCACTAAGAAAAACCTATCAGAATACACAAGTTCGGGGCGCCTAGATGGCTCAGTCGGCTAAGCGTCTGCCTTTGGCTCGGGTCATGATCCCAGGGTCCTGGGATGGAGTCCCATGTGCTTCTCCCCCTCCTTCCCACTCGTGCTCTCTCTCACTATCTCTGTCTCTCTCAAATAAATAAATAAATAAAATATTTTTTTAAAAAAAGAATACACAAATTCGGCAAGGCTGCAGGATACAAAATCAAAACAAAACTAAATGTATTTCTATACATTTGCATTGACCAATCTGAAAATGAAATTAAGAAAACAAATCCATTTAAATAGCATTCTAAGGACTAAATTACTTAGGCATAGCTTTAATAGAAGACATGCAAAACTCATACCCTGAAAACTACAAAATATTTTTTAAAGAAATAAGAGAAAATCTAAATAAATGAAAAACATCCCATGTTCAAGGATCAAAAAACTTAAAATAGTACTACTACTCCTCAAACGGGCATTTGGATTCAATGCAATACCTAATAATATCATAGTTGGATGGGTGTGTGTGTGTGTAAATTAACAAGCTGATCCTAAAATTCACATGGCAATTCAAGAGTTCCAAATATTTTAATCTTCACAAAAGCCAAAGTATATATAATTATTACTAGGAAGCATAAGTTCAGAAAAGTAACTTGTCAGAAGTCACAAAGGAGACACTGTCTCCTGACTCCAATACTTCATGACTTAATATTTACACCTCTTCTAACTAAAACTGCTGCCTGATGTATGGTATGCACACATAAGTATGTGCTGAATGGGGGCACCTGGGTGGCTCAGTCAGTTAAGCGTCTGCCTTCAGCTCAGGTCATGGTCTCAGGGTCCTTGGATCAAGCCCCCACGTTGGGGTCCCTGCTCACTGGGGAGTCTGCTTCCCCCCCTTCTCCCCCCCAGCTTATGCTTTCAAATAAATAAAATCTTTTTAAAAAAACACGTGCTGAATGAACAGTATAATGTATGTATTTAAATTATTAAATGCAACATAAAGGCACAGAAGGACAAAATTATTATAGGTTGAATTGCATAGGTAAGACTTAGAAGTCAGAATTAGTTTGGGGGAATTCTGAAGGAATCATGATACCCCAGGAAAACATCTTATATGGAATAGTTTTCATCTTATTAAATGTTTCTTGTACCCTAGAGTTATTTAAACCAAAACGCTCAAATCTGACAGCAAGACTAGCTATACCACCAAATATACATAATTTCTTAAAGATATATAAATAAAAACTCTACCCTTCTCTGTAGCACAGAACGACCTGCAGTCTCAAAGTGGGTTTTCAAGAATTAAGCAGATAAGGGATTGATAAGAAGCATTAAGTAGAGACCCCCCCACAGATTACAGACTCCAAAATTCAGTGCTTCATGAGATTTAACCACACAGTAATTTTAAGAGTGAAAACAAGGCACTGGTTGGCCAATTTAAACAAGCAGACCAGCATATAGCGCACTACTGTTTATTTAAGTTGCTACCCTTAAAAATGAAGAACTCACTAAAATAATGGCTTATCTTCAATTACGTGCACTGAGGCTAAAGAATGAATTACCACTAACTGTGAAGGAAGAATAGAGTTTAGAGGCCAACAGCCTCATCTTAATCATGACAGGAATGAAATGTCTCTAAATGAATGCACAAACAGGAAAGCTGACAAATAATGAGACTTCCTATTTACTTCACGGGTAGCATTTTTAGTAGTGTCCTTGAAATTCCCCAATTTGGGATATTGTCATTTTCTTTCAGCATATCATCTTGATCTATCTAAAGAACAATTACTGAATAAATAACTTAAAATCTTGACATTCTACCTATCAAACATGTCAAAATCACTTTGAAAGCTTGCGGAAATAGGGACCTTAACAATAAGTCTTTATGAACAATTAACCGTAAATTACTGAGTAAGTCACTACTCAAGAAATTTGGTATCAAACATTATCACCTGATTTCAAGAGCTTGTTTCCTTGTTGGTTTTTTTTTTTTCTTTTAACATTTTATTTATTTATTTGAGCGACAGAGAGCACATGCAGGGAGGAGGGTCAGAGGGAGAGGGAGAAGCAGACCCCCGCTGAGCAGGGAGCCTGATGTGGGGCTCCATCCCAGAACCCTGAGATCATGACCTGAGCCAAAGGCAGATGCTTGGGGCGCCTGGGTGGCACAGCGGGAGCCTGCTTCTTCCTCTCCCACTCCCCCTGCTTGTGCTCCCTCTCTCGCTGGATGTCTCTATCTCTGTCAAATAAATAAATAAAATATTTAAAAAAAAATAAAAATAAAAAAAAAACAAAGGCAGATGCTTAACCAACTGAGCCACCCAGGTGCCTCACTGTTTCCTTGATTTAAAAAAAGGTAAATGTGGCAGCTCTTTCTACCCACGGATCCTGTCCTATTGCTTTAATAAAATCACCTTTTGGCACTGATAATAAATAAATACATAAAATAAAAAAGGTAAATGCATTTACATGCACACACAAGCACACGCACAATTCTTTATTTCCCTCTTTATACTCAGCCTCAGGACAAGTGTGTAACAAAATCCAAACACATTTTGAGTAATAATTATAGTCATTTATTGAGTCCTGGGATACTATTCTAGGCACCTCACACGCATTATAAAGGTTATCCTCCCAATAACTCTATGTGACAGATATCACTATTTTACACTATTTTTATCACTAATCATTACTTTAACGATTTTTATCACTATTTTACATGTTTGTAAACTTACTCAAACAATTGGTAAATTCTTAGTAGGTTGGTAAATGGCTATGTTGTAAACTGCAGCTCAATATGCCTGACTCCAAAAATACATTCTTTGATTCATCTCCAAGGCACTGCCTCCCAACAGGAAAAAAATAAAGACAGAAGCATAAAACCTTCACTTTTTCTTGGATAATACTTACATCTTAGTATGATATAGTGACTAAATGCAAGAATATCGGAGTCAGGCTGCCCGGCTTCCAAACACCTCTACCACTTACGAGATAGGTCTTCCATCCTCAGTTCCCTCATCTGTAAACTGAGGCTAATAGTACCTATCTCATCAAAGTGTCGTTAAGATCAAATAAATGCGTACGTGTAATAGGCTTCAAAGACGGTCAACGTACAGAAGGAAACATCAGTTCTGCTGGAGGGGGAAGTGGCAAATAATAAGGATTTCCAAACAAAATATTTCTTTCTGGGCAAATAACTAACAGAAGGAAGGATCACTCCGCAACGAAACAGTAGCCTTGCGGGGGGAGGGGCCCCGTGGGGGAGACGACGAGAACCGGGCCTCCTCCCGGGGTGTTCGGCTTGAGGAAGACGCTTTCGAGGGACCGGCGGGGACCAGAGCCCACCGACTGACGAGAAATGACGAAGGAGCGCCCGGAGGATAAAGGCCGCACCCCCGGCGCGAAGTGGGCAGGCCTGGCACTGGGGGCGGAAGCCCACCACGGCGTCAGGCGACGCCCAGCGAAGTCCCCAGGGGCCACCCTGGTGTCCCGAAGGGCCCACCCCGGCGCCCGGAGACGCCCACCCAACATCCTCAGGGCCCACCCCGACGTCCCGAAGGGCCGACCCCGGCGTCCGGAGAGGTCCGCCTCCGCGCCGAGAGCGCTCTACCCCGCGTCAGGGGCGCCGCTCCAAGTGAGGAGCGGGCCGCGGCTCCGGTGAGAGAAAAAAGGAGGCGGGAAGAGGGCGGGCTGGAGGTGAGCGGAGGCGGCAGGTACTCACCGACCGGCCGGCGCCCCTCTGCCGAGCCCCTCCTCCGGGGCGCTGCGGGTCGCGAGCGTCCGCAGCACAACAGGAGCGGGGGGAGGGGGGTCGGGCACGCGCGCGAAGTGAGGCACCGCGGGGAGGAGTCGCGCTCTCCGGACGGGTGTGGGCGCGTGCGCCGGCGTCCGGGGACGCTACCAACCCGCACCGCGGGGGGAAGCCGCGGCCAGGTCGTACCACTGCCCTAGGGCTGGAGCGCGCCATCGCTGGAAGTCAGACTAGATCTTCTCGCGCAGTGTGGGGCCCTCCCCCAGCGCTCGCGCTGTGCTTGTTCGCTGTATCATTTGTTAGCACGTTAAGGGAAACCAAAGAGTAACAACAGGGCGCTCAAAAACTACAGTGAAGGGGCGCCTGGGTGGCCCAGTCGTTTTAAGGCCCTGCCTTCCGCTCAGGTCATGATCCCAGGGTCCTAGGATCGAGCCCCCATCGGGCTCCCTGCTCAGTGGGGACCTTGCTTCTCCCTCTCCCACTCTGCCTGCTTCTGTTCCCTCTCTCGCTGTATCTGTCAAATAAATAAAATCTTAAAAAAAAAAAAAAAAAAGAACTACAGTAACCCCTTCAAAGTCTCCTCTGCCACATCAAGCCTCCTCTAGCCCTTTGCATGTAGAATTATGCTGAAATTATCTGTTCGTATGACTACTTGAAAACTATGTCCGGATGGTAAATGTTACAGTCTGACCATTTCCGGGAAGGGAAGGAATCTGAGAAAATAAACTCTTAGAGGTGTCAGTTGGCAGTGTAAAATCAGAACAGCCACTTTTGGTGAATTTTAAATGTGCGTTTTAGGATTCAGCAACTTCATGTCTAGAAGAATACAGAAAGAAACTCCTACAGGTGTGCACCAGAAGACAAATTCATGTTGGAGCTTCCTTGTGAAAAACGTATACAACGGAAATATGCAATAAAACACAGATGAATAAAACATGATATGTTCCTATAAAATGTTACAACAAATAAAACTAATAAATGACTCCTATATGTAACAACATTTGATATCTAAGAGTTATAAGTAGCAACATGTCAATTATGTGCACTGTGAAATGACCTACGTAAATTTAACGGAATCACAGTATATACTGATAATGTAAAAAAATAATGTGTTAAGTATAGAAAATGAACTAGGTAGATATGCAGATGTGTACCATGATAACATAAGGGCAGGAGAGGGGGGAGGAGGAATAAACAGGACTTCAGATACATCTATCATGATTTCTTTTTTTAACGAAGAAACCTGGGGCTCCTGGGTGGCTCAGTTGGTTAAGCGTCTGCCTTCAATAGACCTGGGGTCCTGGAATTGATCCCCACATCTGGCTCCCTGCTCAGCGCAGAGTCTGCTTCTCCCTCTGCCCCTCTCCCCCACTTGTTCTCTCACTTGCACTCTCTCTCTCTCAAGGAAATAAAAATCTTTAAAAAATAATAGAAAAACAAAATATAAAAGAAGAAACCTAAATATAAACATAACAAAATATTTTAATGATTCGATAATGGAACTAGTTATATTATGCTTAGTACATGTGCTGCAGAAGCAAACACTAGTTAGATTATTCTTAACATTTCCTGTAACATTTTTTTTTAAGATTTTATTTATTTATTTGAGAGACAGAGATAGCAACAGAAATAGTGAGAGACAGCGCCAGCCAGGAGGAGAGGGAGAAGCAGGCTCCCCGAAGAGCAGTGGGGCTCGATCCCAAGACCCTGGGATCATGACCTGAACCGACAGTAGATGCTTAACCAACTGAGCCACCCAGCACCCCCTTCTGTAACATTTAATTCTAGAATGAACTTTTCTTATCCTCCCAAGTCACCTACCTCCAACTGATCCTCCAAAATCCAACTCAACCATTTCTTCCTTTGTGTCCTCTAACCCTGATGCTAAAAAAGGCTCTTGAGCTGGCTGAACAATACAAATTGACAAGAGGTCAAACAGGAGTTCCAAGTAAGGCTTTACTGGGGCTTATGCTACAGCACAAGGAAGATAGCACAAAGGAGAGTCTTCAGGCTAGCTCCCTGAAGAGACGTCAGGGAGAGCTTTAAAGAGGCTTAACTGACTGAGCCATCCAGGTGCCCCTTGAATATTTATTTAAGGTCTCCTGCAGCCTCACAGGAGTAGGATGACTTCAAGTCTTCTGAATAGTCCTGTGGATGTTTGAGAGAGAGGAATTTTAACCTGGAAAGATATGCCTAGTTAGAGACTCCTTGTAAGTTGACTGCATTTGGAGTGGCCAGGGTCTCTTGGTTTAGCCAACAGTTGGTTCTCTGGGGAGTTTTCCTTACAAGTTCTAAGAAGGACCTGATCTCCTGGGTCAACCTGTGGATGGGTCCTCCTTTCTGCCTCATCCTTGGTGGGGCTGGTAGTATTTTGTTTGCGAAGTCTGGTATTGCTTTATGTACTTGACCTAGATTAATTATATATTGTAAGCTCTGGCTCACTTCTCTAACAAAAGTAGTCTAATCTAAGGTTCATGAGTCTCCTGAAATGAGACAGAGCAGGGACTAAACTCAGGTCCCCTCAACCCTCACTGCAAAATCCAGCATTCCCTGGCTCTCCATAAAAAGAAAAGCTAAAACTCTATGCATCCTGAGTAGTATATCTTGCAGGAATGTAGAAACAAGATGTTTATGGAAAGGAGGGACTCAACTATGAAGACTGGTGAAGACTGGATCAAACCAATCTGTGCCAAGATGCCCACTAATGCTGACCTTTCACTGACGTTTTCCCTCGTTATAATACTAAGAGTAGAGATTTCACATGCTAATTAGACATGTGAGACATGAAGAAGCATGACCCTTAAGTGCACAGGTGTCAAGAATTCCCCGCTTCTTAAATGTCACCCTTTTCCCGCCTAAGTCTCCTTAGAGGTTGGTATCACACTTTTTTGGCAACTCTACCAGGACTCCAGGGAGTATGTATGCAACCCCTTCATACCTGACAAGCAGCCACCTAAACCTTTGCTTAGTGTCACCGTGCTAGGTAAGTCAGCCTCCAGCATCCCGGGGGGTTCCCATTACTCTCATTCACGTAATATTTTTCCCTTTGTCCTTCCTTCCCAATTTCCTTCCTTCCTCCTTTAACCTCCCTCTTCTTTTCCATGCTCTTCCCTCTCCTTCTTATACTCTACTAATGGGATGTCTACAGCTACAGCTTAACTCCTCGCAGCCTATGAGAACATGCTCCCTCTGGTAGATAACTAACCAGTAGAGGTGGGAAAGGCTCACTTCACACCATGCAGATTTTGGTCAAACAGGCGGTCCCTCACCAGGGACTAGTAAGAGTGCTGGAGCTATAACCCTCACACAGTGTAGCCTAATAGCTGGAAGTTTGATAGCCACAGGAAACTTTCTTTTTTTTCTCTCTCTTTCTCCTCTCATTCCCTGGCTCCAAGTAGTCTAAATAGAAACATGTAAGGGATGAGTTGAAAAAACTGACTCTCTTGGCCTGATCACCCCAATGGGCAGTGGACAGAGTGCCTCCCTCTAAGCCCTTGCTTGGTTTCTTTTTCTCCTTGTCTTTCTCCCTCTCTTCCAGCTTCCCCCACTCTGCCCACTGACTGCTTTCAACCTGGAGACTCCCTGTTTTGTTACCCTCTTTAAAACTTCTTGGTACTTCTTCCCTCTGTCCCTGTCTGTGGAGAGAGGAGGTGTGTGGGCTTGTCACTGTGCCAGTCAAATTGATCTTGTCTACTCTGAAGACTGCCCGCTATACTAATAGACCTGGAGTCTGCAGAGGGAAGGGCGCTGTTTGTCATGCATTTTATTATCTAATCTGCTCCAGACATTAGGAGAAAATTACAAAAGTTAGAGGCCAGCCCTCAGACTCCACTGTCAACCTTGGTGGAAGAGGCCTTCAAGGTCTATAATAACATGGACAAGGCAGAGGAAGCTAACAGAGATAGGAAATTGGCCAAAAAGATGCAGCTTTTGGCTGCCCTAATTCATCCACCAGCTCCAGGTGACCCTAGGAGGTCCAGAAGACCAGACGACTGATAGGGAATCGTCAATCTGGGATGAAACCAAAGTAGTCATTGCCAGGAGGGACACTGGAAAAGGGAATGCCCTGAGTCCCCCTGCTATGGGACACTGGCCAACCCCTGCTTCTTGCTAATCTCTGGAATGAGAATGCACACACCAGTTGAGGAGACCCAAGTCCAGGGTTGTTCTATCTCAACCCCAGTACAATTCTCCTGCTTGCTTCCTTAGCTGCTGGGACATTTGATCACCGATGGTACAATGGAGTTATTTGCTGTATGTATCTATCTCTTTTATAAGACTTGTGAGCTTTCTGAAGACAGGATCCATGTAACCCCAGCAAGTAGCAAAGAGCCTGGCCAAAAACAAACATTCAATTCGTGTTGACTGAATTGAATTGGGAAGGAGGAGATGAAAAAATGTCTCAATGCAAGGCCAGAAAGGTCCTTTTGAAGCATCATACTTCAGAGAAGAATGCTGATTCGGTTGTTGTTGGCAGCCATCTTGTAACCAGCCATTGATAAGCAGCTTCTAAAATGGCCCTCAATCATCCTACCTCCTGGCATTCACACTCTTTAGGGTGGGCTACTTACTTTTTAAAAAATATAATGAGGCAGAAGTGATGGGATGCATTTCCAAAACTAGGTTATAAAAAGACTGTGGTTTCCTGGTTTCCTTCCTGGGCATTCTCACCCTCTACATTTGCTCACTTTGGGGGACTCCAAATGCCACGTTAGGAGGCAGTCATGTGGAAAGACCCATCTGTGGGGGAGAATTCCACCTCCACCACCACTACCCACCACTACCACCACCCCCACAAGGTGACAGTTTAACTACAACCTCATAAGAGACCTTAAGTCAGAGGCACCACCTGGCTAAGCCATACCTAAACTGCTGACCCACAAAAATTATGTTTATTATTTAAGATTTGAGGTGATTTGTTACACAACAACAGATAACTAATACCCAGCTTTGAAGAGGAAAAAATAGAGAATAGCAGGGTGAGAGCACTGATCATATAGACCTGGAAACCATTCAACTTCTGGACTTTCTGGGGCGCCTGGGTGGCTCAGTCGGTTAAGCGTCTGCCTTCGGCTCACTTCATGATCTCAGGGTCCTGGAATTGAGCTCCGTGTTGGGCTCTGTGATCAGCAGGGAGTCAGCTTGTCCCTATGCCTCTCCCCCTGCTCGGGCTTTCCCTCTCTCTCTCTCAAATAAATAAATAAAATCTTTAAAAATAAAAAATAAATTAAAAAAACAACTTCTGGATTTTCTGTAATGTGAAATAATAAATGCCCTTAATATTTACATCAGTCATGTTTTGTTACCTGTAGTAAACAACTTCCTAATTGGTGTAAATCTGAATGTCCATCAGTAAGGGAATGATATTTTACATGGTATAGTATATTCACATAATAGCATGATATAGAACAATTAAAAGAAATGAACTAAATCTACAGGTGCCATCATGGATACATCTCAAAACATGATATTAACTTTAAAAAGCAAGTTATAAGATGATGCAAGCTGCATGAGAATAGGGACTTTATTCTCTACATTGCTGTATCCCCAGTACTTAGAAGAATGCCTAGCACATAGAGAAGAATGAATGACACGCTCAGCATGATTCCACGTATGTGAACACAAACTCTTATACAAGTAATATCACATTTTTTAAAGTAACAGACACATGTAGAAGTATTTTCATAGGCTTGGGAAGATACAAGGATACATAATAAGCAGAATATATAGGATACTTCTGAAAAGGGAGCTAGAGGTCTAAAATCGGGGTCAGACAAAGAGATTACTATATTCTTAATGTTCTGATTTTATTTTTAAAACTACCGTGTAATTAAAAATGAATGAACTATATATTTTAAAGCAAAGTAATCACCAGAGAGTTTTTAGTGATTGATAGATACAAGTTATCTAATGTTTCCGTGATCTCTCTAAAGCTTCTCTTACCATTTCTGCATAGAATTTCTTGTCATTTTTAAAGTGGATCATTTATTAATATTGGGAAAATCATTTATTTACAACTCCTCATGTTTCACGTCGGAGCACCTAGACCCCAGATCTTGGTTTTTAAAACCATTCTCTCCTATACAAATCTAGGACTCCTCAGAAAAGTGGCTGACTCCAGGGAAAGAACAAGAGGAGCCTGGATCATCTGAAATTGCAAGAAAGTAAAGATATGCTCAAAGAGGGATGCCTGGGTGGCTCAGTTGGTTAAGCGTCTGCCTTCCGCTCAGGTCATAATCCCAGGGTCGCGGGAGCGAGTCCCATATCGGGCTCCTTGCTCCTTGGGGAGCCTGCTTCTCCCTCTGACTGCCCCTCCCCCTGCTTGTGTTCTCTCTCTCTCTCTCTCTGACAAATAAATAAATAAAATCTTAAAAAAAAAAGATATGCTCAAAGAAAAATGAGAACATGTCAAACATACAGAGCCAATTTGGAGGGGTTTCTAGGGTCAAATATGGGACAATATAAAAATCAAAATAAATAGTGATAGTCATGGAATATAACTCATTAAATAAAATAATTCTTGAGTCTACATTGATATAAATAAATAAGGGAGAAGGGACAGCTCTTCCATTAGGTGGAATGTCAATTAATAAATGTAGAAAGAATGATGAAATTAGAAAATCACCATTTGGCAAGCAACAGAGTAATAAGTAAGTGTCATCAATGAATACTAAAACTAGTGGATACAAGGTTGATAACTAACAAGATATTTATATAATCTCAAAGAATTTCCTTATAAAATCATTATTAATTACAAAGGGAAAAAACAGTAACTTTACAGTAGAGAAAACTGGCAGGCACCATCTTAATTAACTGATCAGAGTTATCATCACTAGTAATGAGACACAGCAATATCATGTTTCAATCTAATGTGATGCCTGTGGTTTGCTGCCAAAATGCATAAACTTTAGTCTAATCATAGAGAAACAGAAACAAACCCAAACTGAGGGACAGTGGCATGAAAGACAAAAACTGAGGAATTCATCCAGATTAAAGGAAACTAAAGAGACATGAAAACTGAATGGAACATATGATCTAGAATTCTCTTTTGCTTTTATAAAGGAAATTATTGGGATCATTAATGACATTTGAATAACAGAGATAGATTAAATAACACCATTGTGTCAATGTGATTTTTTACATTGATAAATGTACTGGGATTATATATGAAAATGTCCTTGTTTTTAAGAAATGTACACTGAGGGGCAGCTGGGTGGCTCAGTCTGTTAAGTGTCTCCCTTGGGCTCAGGTCACGATCTTGGGATCCTGGGATCAAACCTCACCCAGTGTCAGGCTCCCTGCTCAGTGGAGAGTCTGCTTCTCCCTCTCCCTCTGACCTCCCCCCGCTCTATGCTCTCTCGCCCTCACTGGCGAGATAAATAAATAAAATCTTTATTTATTTGACAGAGAGAGAGAGCACAAGTAGGAAAAGCAGTAGACAGAGGGAGAAGGAGAAGCAGGCTCCCCACTGAGCAGAGAGCCCGATGCAGGGCTCGATCCCAGGACCCTGGGATCATGACCTGAGCCAAAGGCAGATGCTTAACCAACTGAGACACCCAGGCACCCCACAAAATCTTTAAATTAAAAAAAAAATAAAATTGAGAAATATACACTGAAGTAAAATGGCAAAGTGGCATCATGTCTACAACTTGACCTCAAGTGGTTCAAAAAAATATTATCTATAAAGCAAGTGTAGAGAGAATGATGGCACTAAAGTAGTACATTTTAACATTTGGGAAATCCAGATGAAGGTTATATGGGAATTCTTTGTACTATTCTGTTAACTTTTCTATAAGTCTGAAATTATGCCAAAATAGAAAGTTAAAAGAACAGGAGTAAATTACATGATGGCTCTGATACAAAGACTTCAATTGCCACCTATAATACCCAATGGCAAAATTTTGTCTTTATCTGGAATGCCTCATTGTTCAAATCAATTTATTTTAGAAAAAACTGTTATAATTTTTAACTTATAAAATAACTGTATATTAATAAATTACCACTTTTAATCTCTTTCAAACATTAGGAATCTACATAGAATCATGTTTGGAAAAAAGAGTTCTTTTACTAAACAAAGTAAACACTGTTTTAGTTCAATTTCTAATCCACAGTTTGAGAAATTGAGTCATAGTGAGAAAAAGTGGCTAATGACTTGCCCAAAGTCACACAGTTATAAACAAAGTTGGGACTGTCAAACACAGAGAGTTAACCCACAAAAAAATGTTGGCAATAAACAAGCACTACAACAAAGGTAGAGGGGCACCTGTGTGGCTCAGTCGATTAAACCTCTGACTCTTGATTTCAGCTCAGGTCAGGATCTCAGTGTTGTGAGCTGGAGCCCCTCATTGGGCTCTGTGCTCAGTGCGGAGTCAGCTTGAGGTTCTGTCTCTCCCTCTGCTCCTCCCCTCTGCTTGTGCCCTCTCTCTCACTCTCTCTAAAATAAATAAATCTTTAAAAAAAAAAAAAAAACAAATGTAGAGCATCACGAACCACTGAAGAAATATAAAATAAAAGTCCCACAGCACATTTGTTAAATTAGCAAAAATGAAACAAATAAAACTCAATGGTAACAGGACTGTGAGAAAATAAGTATATTTCTTCATTGTGAATGCAGTATAAACAAGTGTAATCTTTCCAGAGAGAAATTCAGCAAGAGCTGTCAAGAATCATAAAAATGATCACACTCCCGACCTGAGTAATACCACATTGGGGAGTACATCTCATGGAGATGATTCAAAAGAGAGAACAGACTCGAACAAAGGTGATTATAGCCAAACAGTATACTTGCTAAAAACTAGAAACAATCCAAATGTTCACCCATGGGAGAGAGGCTAACTTGAAACAGGCCATGGTAGAGCAATACAATAACAGTTATCACATTACCACAGGGAATATCAACAAGAGAACCTCCTAGGAATGTGGCAAGAACCCTATCAAATAAGGATAAGCTAAAGACAGAAGAATCCCAAGAGACCCATACGCAATGCTGACAGCTAACAAACAATGTGTATATAGGTGTCAAAGAAACAAATAATTTGTAATAAGTAGATAATCTGGAATTGGAATCTTTTTTTAAAAAATATGACTTTTATCATTTAGTGAAATCCATGTACAGGAGAAATGGGAGGGATGACCATGGCCAGGAGCCAGGGACTACAACCCCTCAATCCTTAAACACAGTGTGACATGTTCTCTCTCTTCTTAAAAATAACTTCACTGATACCCTACAACCCAGCAACTGCACTACTAGGTATTTACCCAAAGGATACAAACTTAGTGATCCAAAGGGGCACCTGCACCCCAATGTTTATAGCAGCAGTGTCCACAACAGCCAAACTATGGGAAGAGCCCAGATGTCCATCGACAGATGAATGGATAAAGATGTGGTATGTACACATACACACACACACACACACACACACACACACACACACACACACACTATGGAATACTACTCAGCCATCAAAAAGGATGAAATCTTACCATCTGTAATGACATGGATGGAACTAGAGAGTATTATGCTAAGTGAAATAAGTCAATCAGAGAAAGACAATTATCATGTGGTTTCACTCATATGTGGAATTTAAGAAACAAAATAGAGGATCATAGGAGAAGGGAGGGCAAAATAAAATAAAATGAAATCAGAGAGGGAGACAAACCATAAGAGACTCTTAACTTAGGAAACAAACTGAGGGCTGCTGGAGGGGAGGTGGATGGGAGGTTGGGGTAACTGGGTGATGGGCATTAAGGAGGGCACGTGATGTAATGAGCATTGAGTGTTACATGCAACTGATGAATAACTGAACTATACATCTGAAGCTGATACACTATATGTTAATCGAATTTAAATAAGATTAAAAAATAACTTCATTGAGATGTAATTAACATACCATAAAATTCATCTACTTAGAAAATCCATTTATAGCATGACAGTGTAAGAGCTCTACTGACGTGTGCCCTCAGTGAAACAGGAAAATTATTTTAAAAACAACCATTTTCAGGGTGCCTGGGTGGCGCAGCGGTTAAGCGTCTGCCTTCGGCTCAGGGCGTGATCCCGGCGTTCTGGAATCGAGCCCCACATCAGGCTCCTCCGCTGGGAGTCTGCTTCTTCCTCTCCCACTCCCCCTGCTTGTGTTCCCTCTCTCGCTGGTTGTCTCTCTCTGTCAAATAAATAAATAAATAATCTTTAAAAAAAAAAAAAAAACCATTTTGGAGCTCCTGGGTGGCTCAGTCAATTGAGCTTCCAACTCTTGATTTCGGTTCAGGTCCTGGTTCCTGGGATAGAGCCCCGAGTCAGGCTGGGCATTCAGCATGGAGTTTTCTTGTCTCCTTCTCCCTCTGTCCCTCCCCCACTTGCTGGCACACGCTCGCTCGCTCTCTCTCTCTCAGATAAATAAATCTTAAAAAAAAATTTTTTTTTCAAGCCTCTGAAAATAGTCCTAAGGACAAACAGTAAATGAAGAAATACCTGCTAAAAACAAAACACACAAAAAACACAAACTATTAAAAATTCAGTAAGAAAAGTGAGATTCTGCATATATTTGAACCAAGACTGCTCCCCCTTCCACTTCCTAGCTCAGTGAGGTAGAGATTCCTCTCCATACTGCTATAGTGAAGAACACAGGGCACACTTCCCCCCAGGTCATAGTCAGAGGTCTCCTTCCAAGGAGGAGCAGGACATCAGTGTTTCTCATTCTGTCTCCAGCTACCTGCTGCTGAGGCTAAGTCCCAGGCAGACACTGTTGAGAAGCTGAGAATTCCCTCACACAGCCCCTGCTCGCGGAGTGGAGGCTCTAAGTTGGGCAGGGCATGCTGAGACCACTAGGGCCCTCATCACCCTTGCCTGAGCTCAAGAGACACAGTAGTTCTGAAGCCACTGCCTTGGGCCCCTCTGGCCAATTTAATAGTCTTGAAGTTTTAACAAGCACCTTTACCCCATGTGATTGATTAAGCATTTCTTTTTATATCTATAGATAATTCATTGTTTCCTAGAAAGATTCAGAAACAAACCTGCTCGCACAATTTCTAGCACCACGGTAACTTCTTTTATTTTTTTTTCCAAGATTTTATTTATTTACCTGACAGAGAGAGAGACAGCACAAGTAAGGGGAGCAGCGGGCAAGGGAGAAGGAGCAGCAGACTCGGCGCTCGATCCCAGGACCATGACCTGAGCCAAAGGCAGACGCCTAATGACTAAGCCACCCAGGCACCAACATTAACTTCTGTAGCCTGCACCACGAAGTCTGCAAGCAATCAATAAGTGTTACATACTACTGTGCTTCCCTTTTACTGATTAAACTCCCTAAAGTTCCTTTAAAAATCTTTGGGCCAGGCAGAAATTTTGGATTTGGTTTTTGGATAAGAGTCCACTTTCACCCCAGGTGGCCAGCTTCCTGAAAAATACTCATATTCCTTTCCAATCAAAACTCATCTCTTCTCAAGGAATTGATCCCATTTACAAATACACCAAAAATAATAAGATACCTAGGAATAAACCTAACCAAAGAGGTCAAAGATCTATACTCTGAAAACTATAGAACATCTATGAAAGAAATTGAAGAGGACACAAAGAAATGGAAAAACATCCCATGCTCATGGATTGGAAGAATAAATATTGTTAAAATGTCTATATTACCCAAAACAATTTACACATTTAATGCAATCCCTATCAAAATACCACCAGCTTTTTCACAGAACTAGAACAAACAATCTTAAAATTTGTATGGAACCACAAAAGACCCCAAATAGCCAAAGCAATCCTGAAAACGAAAAGCAAAGCTGGAGGCATCACAATTCCAGACTTCAAGCTATATTACAGAGCTGTAATCCCCAAGACAGTACAGTACTGGGACAAAAAGAGACACTTAGATCAATGAACAGAATAGAAAGCCCAGAAATGCACCCACAACTATATGGTCAACTAATCTTCGACAAAGCAGGAAAGAACATCCAATGGAAAAAAGACAGTCTCTTCAACAAATGGTGTTGGGAGACCTGGGCAGTCGCATGCAGAAGAATGAAACTGGACCACTTTCTTATACCATACACAAAAATAAACTCAAAAGGGATGAAAGACCTAAATGTGGGACAGGAAACCATCAAAATCCTAGAGAAGAACACAGGCAGCAGCCTCTTTGGCCTGCGCTATAGCAACTTCTTACCAGACACATTGCTGAAGGCAAGGAAAACAAAAGCAAGAATGAACTACTGGTTGGGGTGCCTGGGGCGCTCAGTCGTTTGAGTGTCAGACTCTTGGTTTCGGCTCAGGTCCTAATCTCAGGGTCATGGGATCAAGCTCCATATCAGGCTCCATGCTTCAGCATGGAGTCTGCTTGTCCCTTTCACTCTGCTCCTCCACTCACTCACTCTCTCTCTTTCTCTCAAGTAAAAAGAAAAGAAAAAAAAATTATTGGGACTTCATCAAGATAAACAGCTTCTGCACAGCAAAGGAAACAATCAACAAAACTAAAAGGCGACCTACAGAATGGGAGAAGATATTTGCAAATGACATACCTGATACAGGGTTAGTATCCAAAATCTACAAAGAACTTATCAAATTCAACACCTAAAAAACAAATAATCCAGTTAAGAAATGGGCAGAAGACATGAATAGACATTTTTCCAAAGTAAACATCTAGATGGCCAGCAGACACATGAAAAGATGCTCAACATCACTCATCATGAGGGAAATGCAAATCAAAACCACAATGAGATATCACCTCACACCTGTCAGGATGGTTCATACTAACAACACTGGGAACAAGAGATGGTGAGGATGCAAACTGGTGGGAATGCAAACTGGTGCAGCCCCTGTGGAAAATAGTATGGAGGTTCCTTAGAAAGTTAAAAATAGAACTACCCTATGATCCAGCAATTGCACTACTAGGTATTTACCCAAGGGACACAAAATTACAGATTCAAAGGGGTACATGCACCCCGATGTTTACAGCAGCTTTATCAACAACAGCCAAACTATGGAGAGAGCCCAGATGTCCATCAACTGATGAAAGAAGATGTGATATATAATGATATATAAATTAGGGTGCCTGGGTGGCGTGGCTGGTTAAGCGACTGCCTTCAGCTCAGGTCATGATCCTGGAATCCCAGGATCAAGTCCCCCATCAGGCTCCCTGCTCAGCAGGGAGTCTGCTTCTCCCTCTGACCCTCCCCCCCCCATGCTCTCTCTCATTCTCTCTCTCTCAAATAAATAAAATATTTAAAAATAAATATAAATTAAATAATATAATATATTGGAATATTACTCAGCCATCAAAAAAATGAAATCTTGCCATTTGCAATAACATGGATGGATCTACAGTATATTATGCTAAGTGAAATAAATTAGTCAGATGAAGACAAATACCATATGCTTTCACTCCTATGTGGAATTTAAGCAACAAAACAAATGAACATCGGGAAAGGGAAAAAAAGACAGAGGCAAGCAAACCATAAGAGACTCTTAACAATAGAGAACAATCTGAAGGTTGATGGAGGGAGGTGGGGGGGCAGGCTAAATGGGTGATGACTATTGAGGAGGGCACTTACGATAAGCACTGGGTATTATATGTAAGTGATGAATCACTAAACTCTAGTCCTGAAACCAGTATGGCATTATATGTTAACTAACTAGAATCTAAATAAAAAATTGAAAAGGGGAAAAAAAACCCTCATTTCTTGAGTATTGGATTTTTGAGCTAAGGCAGCAGAACTTGGGTTTTTCAGTAACAGTTCCACAGCAGGATAGACAAGCTAACAGATTCTCAGGTCCCAAAACCAAGTCCTCAGACTGTAGCGTACGAGGGTCACTCAGACAGAAGCTTGTCATTGGTCCCATTTTCTGCAGCTTCAGAGCCCTGGCTTAGACTTTGCTTCAAGGGAAAGGCAGGCAGGGTGGAGAGAGGGAGGCAGAGAGAACAGATAGCTCCTAATTTCTTCCCCAAGTAACTGACTTCATTTACAACAAAGCTTGGAGAAGTTCAAGCCTAAGTGTGCTCACAAGAAAAGCAGTGGCTGTAGTAAAATGGGTAAACAAAATGTGGTCCGTATATATGTATATGTACATATATGTATATGTGTGTGCACATATATACGTTTGTATATCTATACAGACAATGGAATTTTACTCAGCATTAAGAAGGAAGGCAATTCTGATACATAACACACCATGGATGAACCTTAAAAACATTATGCTAAGTTCAATAAGTCAAACACGGAAGGACAAATATGATATGATTCCACTCATATGAAGTACCTAGAATAATAAAAGTCATAAAGACAGAAAGTAGAATAGTAGTTACCAAGGGCTAAGGGGAGTGGGGAACGGAGAGTTACCATTAAATGTGTACAGAGTTTCCGTTTGGGACGATGAAAAAGTTCTGGAGAAGGATGGTGGTGATGGCTGTACAATAATGTAAACTACTGAATGCCACTGAACTGTACACTTAAAAATGGTTAAATTGGTAAATTTTATGCTATATAGATCTTACCAGCAATTTCTTTTTTTTAAAAGATTTTCTTTATTTGAGAGAGAAAAAGAGAGAGAACATGAGCGGGGGAGAGGGGAGGTAAGAAGGGGCAGAGGGAAAGGGACAAGCAGACTCCCCTCTGAGCACAGAGCCCTGGCGCAGGGCTGGATCCCAGGACCCTGGGTTCACGACCTGAGCAGAAGACAGACGCTTAACTGACTGAGCCACCCTGGTGCCCCACCAGCATTTTTAAAAAATTTTGATAAGGGCAAAACAGAACAAGTTTCTGACAGTCAAAAGCTGAGAGAATTCATCATGAGCAGACCAGCACTACAAAAAAATACTAAATGGAATCTTAGGTGAAGGAAAATGAGCCAGATGGAGACATGGTCCTGCAAAACAGAATGAAGAATACCTAAAAGGGTGACTAAATTGGTAAATATAAATGAATACTGACAATTTAAACCAACAACAAAAATAATGTCTTATGGGATTTAAAACAATACATTGAAATAAAATATATGACAACAATAACACAGGAAGCAGAAAGTATTAGAGTTAATTTTAAAGTGCTAGCATTATTGAGGAAGTGTGGCAAATACTAATTTAGGGCAGACTGTGATGAGTTAAGGATGCATATTATAATCTCTAGGGCAATCACTAAAAGAATAATCAAATCGTGATCAAATATCTGAATAGTTAAATAACAATAAAAAATAAAGGATAAAAAACAGAATGATTAAAAATGTTGTTCAATCCAAGAGAAGGCAAAAAAAAAAAAAAAAACCAAGAAAATAAAGGAACAAAGAACATATGGAGTGAACAGAAAACAGGAAAATGGTAAAAATAAACTCAATACATCAGTAATTAAATTAAATGGAAAGGGTTTAAACACTCTTATAAATAAAAGAAAAAGACCGTCAGACTGGATTTTAAAAATTCAACTATATGCTATTTACAGAGATGTACTTTAAATATAATATCATCAAGATTAAAAGAATACAAAACAACAGGATGGAAAAATATGTACTATGTAGATACAAACAGAAAAGAGCTAGCTCAGCTAAATTAATATCAGATAAAGTAGACTTTAGATAATAAGTATTACTAGAGATAAGGAGGGGCATTTCACACTGATAAAAGTGTCTAACTGAAAAATATGACTTTCCTATTATATATTCAGAAATGAAATAGATGAAGCAAAAAAAGACAACAGAACCAAAAAGCAAAGTAGACAAATCCAGTCACAGTTGGAGATTTGAACACATGCACCCCCACCTCAGTAACTGATAGAACTAAAGAAAAATCAGTAAGAATATAAAAGATCTGAATACACTATCAACCACACTGACATAATTGAATATTTATATGACACTATACCCAACAACTGCAAAACACACATTCTTTTCAAATACAAATGGAATGTTCACCAAATAGACCATATGCTGGGCTACAAAACAAATCTCAAGATTCCAAAAGAGTAAAGTCTTACAGAATATGTTCTTTGATCACAATGGATTAAATTAGAAATTAACAATAAGAAATCTAGAAAAGCCCCCAAATATTTGGAAATTAGCAACTCATTTATACAATGTTCAAGATTAGACAAAACTAATCTGTAACAATAGTATTCGGGATGATTCCTTTTTGCTGAGAAGAAGCACAGTGAGCATTCAGGGCCTGAAATGTTCTATATCTTAATATAGATAGTGATTATACGGGTGTATTTATATGTAAAAATTTATTCAAGATTTATACTTATATACTTTATACCATGTAAGTTATACCTCAATAAAAAAAGTAAATCAGAAAAAAAAGAGAGACATTAAAGTCTCTAGTACCTAACAAAATACCTAGTTCATGGAGGATGCTTAATGCTTCATGAATTATAAAAGGAAAGAGAGATAAAGAATAGAATGAAAAGGTCTACTACACATCTAATACAATTTACACCTGCTAGATTGGCAAAAGATAAAGAAGTCTGACAGTAGCAGTGCTGAAGAGAACGAAAATCAATAGGAACTCTTACACTTTGCTGACGAGAATATAAATTGATACAACCACTTGAGAAAACAATTTGGCATTAGCTTGTAAAGTACAACATTCACATACCCTACCAACCGGGACAGTTCCTAGGTGTAGGGGCACCTGGGTGGCTCAGTTGGTTAAGTGTTTGCCTTCAGCTCAGGTCATGATCCCAGGGCCCTGGGATCGAGCCCCGTATCAGGCTCCCTGCTCCATGGGGAGCCTGCTTTTCCCTCTCCCTCTGCCTGCTTCTCCCTCTCCCTTTGCCGGCTGCTCCACCTACTTGTATTCTCTCTCTCTCTCTGTCAAATAAATAAATAAAATCTTAAAAAAAAAAATCCTAGGTGTATATCCCAAGAAACTCCTGTCCAAGTGCACCAGGAGTTAAGTAGAAGAATGTCAGGATACCTGGCTGGCTCAGTCAGTAGAGCATGCAACACTTGATCTCAGGGTTGTGAGTTCAAGCCCCACATGGGGTATAGAGGTTACTTTAAAAAATTAAAAATCTTTAAAAATGTTAATAGTAACCCTGTTCATAATAGCAAAAACTGAAACATCTCAAATGTCCACAACCACTAGAACAGATAAATCAATTATGGTATATTCACATAACAGAATATTATCCCACAGTGAAAAATGAATGAACTAGGGGTACAAGGCTGGCTCAGTCGGTGGAGCAAATAACTCTTGATCTCAAGGTTTTGAGTTCAAGCCCTACATTGAGCATGGAGCCTACTTAAAAAAAAATGAATGAACTATAGTTACTTACAACAACATGGATATTAGACACTTAACGTCAACGGGTGCCTGGGCAGCTCAGTCGGTTAGGCATCTGCCTTTGGCTTGGGGTGTGATCCCAGGGTCCTGGGATCAAGTCCCACCTCAGGCACCCTGCTCAGTGTGGAGTGGTGTGGAGTCTGCTTCTCCCTCTCCCCGTACCCCCTGCTCATGCTCTCTCTCTCTCTCTCACTCTCTCTCTCAAATAAATAAATAAAATTAAACAAAAAATGTCAAGTGAAAAAGGGAAGTCACAGAAAAAATACAAATAGTATGATACAATGTTTATGAAGCTCAAATGCAAGCAAAATTAATATGTTAAGGATACACGTAATTTTTTAAAGCAAGGAAATTAAAAACACAAAATTCAGAATAATGGTTAGGAATAGGTGGGGTGAGGGGCACCTGGGTGGCTTAGTTGGTTGAGCATCCAACTCTTGATTTCAGCTCAGGTCATGATCTCAGTGTCCTGGGGTGGAGACTGCATCAGTCTCCACGCTCAGTGGACAGTGTGCTTGAGAATTCTCTCCCTCTGCCTCTACCCTTCCTCCCAGGTGAGTAGCTCAGTTAGTTAGGTGTTTAACTCCGTTTCAGCTCAGGTCATGATCTCATGGGTCATGAGATAGAACCCCACATCAGGCTCTACACTTGGCTGGGAGTCAGCTTGAAGATTCTCTTCCTCTGCCCCGCCCCCCTCACTCTCTCTCTCTCTCAAATAAATAAATAAATCTTAAAAAAAAAAAATAGGTGGGGTGATATGGGGCACCTGGGTGGTGCAGTCGGTTAAGCATCAGACTCTTGGTTTTGGCTCAGGTCATGATCTCAGGGTCCCCCCACCCCCCGCTCATGTACACACACTGTTGCTCTCTCTCAAATAAAAAAACAAATCTTAAAAAAAAAAAAAAAAGAATACGTGGGGTGATAATGTTCTAGTTCAGAAGGATGATGAATTCATGGGTGCTCATTATATTATTACGCTTTATAAGTTATATATAATATTTTATATGCATTAAATGATTATTTAAAAAAATGTTTAAATAAGGAAAAGGTGGTAGAAAGTGTTATGGAAGCATGGGGGAAGGAATTGTTTACTACTTCCTAGAGGAAGAGGAGGAGTTAAGAAGAAATTCATTTAGTAGGTATGTCAGGGGTCCCACAATCACCCAGGTTCGATGATTGACTCAAGGACTCAGGATTCAGTATACAGTTACATTCATGGCTATAATGCATTACAGCCAAAGACTACAAAGCAAAATCAACAAAGTACATCAAATGGACAAGACAAGATAGTGGAAGGGCATTGAAGGCAGTGGGAACAGTACATGCAAAGGCAAAGAGCTGTGAAAGGATGCCCCAGTCAGGGAACAAACCACACTGCTGAAAAGTCCTTTCAGTATGGCCGAGCACAAGGTGCTTGGGAGAGTATCAGAAGAAGGGAGTGGATGGGGCACCTGGGTGGTTCAGTTAGTTAAGTGTCTGCCTTCAACTCAGGTCATGATCTCAGTGTGCAGTCCGCTTCCCCCTCTGCCCCTCCCGCTCTGTTCCTCCTCCCACCCCTCCACTCCTCTGCCCCTCCCTTTCCCTCTCCTGTTGCTCATCATACTCTCTCACTCAAATAAATAAAATCTAAAAAAATAAAAAATAAAAAAAAAGAAGTAGAAGAAGGGAGTGGAGAGGGAAGGAGAAAGACTTTATAATGGGCCTCTCATACCACAGCAGGACATTTTAACTTTTTAACTTTCTCCTACAAGCAACAGGAGCCATTAAGTATTGTCCATAAGGGAGTACAGTACAATCCCTGGCTATAATAAACAGCTTTTGTTCTCCAAAAATTAAAATGTTGAAATCCTAACCCCCAATGTGAGACTATTAGGAAGAGGGGCCTTTGGGAACTGATTAGGTGATGAGGGTAGAGCCCTTATGAATGAGATGAGTGCCCCTATGAAAGAGACCCTAGTGAACTCTCTCACCCCTTCCGCCATGTGAGGACAGAGGGAGAAGACGGCTGTCTATAAATCAGGAAGACAGTTCCCACCAGAGACCAGACACCAGATCTGCCAGTACTTTGATCTCGGACCTTCCAGCCTCCAGAACTTGAGAAATAAACTGTTGTTTAAGCCATTTGGTCTATGGTATTTTGTTACAGTAGCCCAAATGGACAAAGATACTGACATACAATGTAGTAGGCCCAAAATAAAGCCTGTTGATTCAATGTGACTCAAGTTACTATGCCAGTTCAAGATCTATACCCATTTCTTGGCAATCCTTCAGTGAAGATGGCAGAGCTTCACTGGATCATTTTAAGCCACTCTATAGGTGCCTGGGTGGCTCACTTGGTTAAGCATCTGCCTTAGGCTCAGGTCATGAACCCAAAGTCCTGGGAATGAGTCCCACATCAGGCTCCTTGCTCAGGGAGTAGCCTGCTTCTCCCCCTCCCTCTGCCTGCCACTCCCCCTGTTTGTGCTCTCTGTCAAATAAATAAATAAAATCTTAAAAAAAAAAAAGCCACTCTAGATTTCCTTGGATACATTAAACTAAACTAAGGCACTCTGACCCATAAGCAAATGCACAATTAATTGAAACTGGTTCTAGAAATTATGGGATCTAAAACTCTAGATCTAGAAAAATGGGGTTTAGCTTCACCAAGATGGAGACTAGAACCTAATATCAGTTTGTGAAATTATCAGAAAAATATAGCTTTCAGAATAAACTGGTAACAACTACCACTTACTTTGTGCCAGGCAATGTGGTAAGCAGTTTATGGAAATTATTTTGGTTAATCTTCATTTAAAGCAAGTATCATTTACTCGTTTTACAAATGAAGCAGCAGACTTACAAATGTTAAATAATTTACCTAATGTTGCATTGGTCAATGACTGCAGAATGGAGCAGCTGATGTCAAGCTGAGTATCTCATGACTTTAACTGACGGCCTGTTTATGTCTCAGAGATTATTGGGGTTAATCCCAATCCTGCTTGCCTCAGACATTATCAGGGTATAAGACATCACGGCCATCCGTTGCACCTCACAGGGCTCCGAATATTCAGCTCTCCTGCCCCAAGTGTGGCTCAGTAGGGCCTGGAATAGTGGAGTTCCCAGACCGCCACTGGGGTGATGAGAAGAAACTGCCTTATCTGTTTAGTCTAACTTGCCAAACAAATATGCTCATTTTTTAAGTGGGTTGTGACATGGAAAAAGTTGGAAAGCTCTACTTGAATCTAATTCTCCTCCTTCCCCTCCTCAAAACCCTCTGGAAATCCCAGTCTAGTGATCAGCAAACTCCCCTACACCCTCAGTCTGTCCTTGGAAAGGACATTTAAAACCTGGCATGTCCTGAAGACAATGCTTTCCTGCATCCCTGAAGACACTATAAAATGACCCATCCCGAGCAGTGGGCTAGGGTTGCAGCAAAGGTGTGTGTGTGTGTGCGTGCGTGTGGTCATCATCCCTCCCCACCTCTCCTGCCAACATAGCTTTGTCAGTTTTCCTCAAGAGCAAACCCTGCTGTTTTGGACCAATCTCAGATTCTGAGTCAAATAATGCTTGTACACCTCCTGTTAGTAAAACCTAATTTATGGTCACTTCTAACAACAAGAGATGTGTTCACAGAGCTGAGAAGTAGAAAATCTCATGATAGCATTCACTGGAGAGTAATCTAAATTGTTTTGAGCATCTAATCAGATTGGGAGCGAGGAGAGGGGGACTGTTTTTTGCTCCATTGTGTCAAATATATATGCTTGAATTCTGGGACTTTGACAAAAATGTCCTCTATACCTTTGAATTTCTAGCTGAATAACTCATGCTATGGAAATCTGGGCAACTAGAAACTTTATTTAAGATAAATAAGTATTGGTTTTTAGGCTGGTCATCTGGTATTAGCAAGAGGACATGGATTTGCAGTCTGAGGTCTGGTGTTCAAGCATGGGCTCTGACTTTAACTAGCTGGGTGATCCTCTCACAGATTCACCTCTCCCAGTCTGTTTCTTTATTGTCAAATAAGAAAGAATCCTTCATAGAACCACCTTAAGGATTAAATGTTATAATGTATGTTAAAGGTGCTTCGTAAACTATAAAACACTGCACAAACATCAATCATCTATTTATGAGTCAGGCCTGACACAGAGATGATGCAAAATATTTAGAGTATAAAGTAAATCCCACCAGTGAGCTGTGTCATCTCAGGCAAGAAACATCTCTGTCTCTATCTCTCTTTTGCCTCCTCTGATATCACTTCCCCCTAGTACACTGGGCTCCAACCATACTGTCCTTTTTCCTGTTCTTCAACAGAGCAAGTTCACGCCTGCCGCAGGGACTTTGGACCTGCTGTTCCCTCTTCCTGGAACATTCTTCCCCAGCTCTTTGCATGGTCTTCCACTTCTCATCAATCAGGTCTTAGGTAAAATGTCATTTCTTGAGAGGCTTTCTCTGACCACCCTGACTAATATTCCTTCCACATCATTCACCCAATACGTATTCCTGTTTCATTTTCTCCTTAGCTCTTATCACTATCTGTTGACTTGTTATTACACTCTCTTCCACTAGAATAAAAAACACTATACTAGAGCTGCCCTGTCTCTCTCGTTCACAACGGTATTCCAATGCCCAAAATAATATCTAACTCATAGTAAACTCTCAATAAGCATTTGAATAAATGAAGTTGAAATAAAGTAATTATATCAAAAGTTTCATTCATTCAACAAATATTTTTTATGTACCTAGGAGAGCCCAGGCTCTATTTCAAGGTGCTGGGGATTCAACTGAGAACAAAACAGACAAAAATCTCTGCTTTCTTGGGGCATGCCTACTAGTGGGAAAACACACAAAAAACAAGGTAAAAAGTAAAAACATACTGTATCTGACGTTAAGTGTTAAGGAGGAAAAGTAATAATAAAGCAGGAAAGGAGGAAATGAAATGTGTGTGGAGTCGTTAAATTTTAGATAGGGTAGCCAGAGAAGGAAATAAGGATATACGGGGTAAATGCATTCCAGGACGTCAGGGTAACTGGGACAGTAATGAAGGTGTTGGAGGCTGACACAATAGGAGATGAGATCACGGAGCTTAAGGCAAGTCAGACTGTATGAGTCCCTTTGGCCAAAACTAAGGACTTTGGCTTTTACCAAGAGTGAGATGGGAAACTGCTGGAGAGTAGGAGCATCAGGGTACCATGGTATGGCTTGTTATAAGATTGCTGGGGCTGCTGTGCTGAGAATACCTGAAGGGCAAGGGAAAGGACTAGTGAAGACGCCATAATAACCTTGCCAAGAGATAGTGGCTCGGAAAGACTGGGGGAGAAGCTGTGGGGATGGAAGATAAAATTTCAGACCTGACCGTTACATTGGAGAGTTTAAGGGGGAGGTCTGGGCTGGGAGTTAGAACTTGAAACTCAAATGTATCTATTATCAGCAGTAACCAGTAACCGAATCACGGAGATGGAGTCCTGGCTCTACCACATCCTGGTAGCAAACTGTTGAGTAAACTATTTCTAGGTTCTGGGCCTCAATATCCCTAACAGTACAACGTAGAGAATATTCCCACATAACAGGGCCTTCAAGAGAACAAAATGAGAAGTGTCAAAGGCTGACGGTGAGCAAGGTGAGACCCTTTAGCCAAGGACTGCACAAACCTGTCCCGGAGGGAGGCTGCTGTAAAACCAGCGACTGATTCAACTCCATAGCACTTAACTCCGAGGTCCCCCAGCAGCGATCAAAAAGAAGCGCCTGGGCCCGCACCGCAACGCGGGCTGCAGCGCCCAAACCTCGCGAGATTTGTTGGCCTGGCAAAGTCACCCTCCCACCCACATCTCGCGAGACCAAGCTTTATGAGGGGCTATCTGCCGGTTAGGGATTGCAGGAAAGATGGAGTATCCCGCGTTGGGCACCGTGGAGGCCGCGGATAGTGGAGGAGCCCGGCCATACAACAGCTCCGAGGAACGAGAAGGACGGGAACCGGACGGGCTGCGCTTCGACCGCGAGAGGGCGCGCCGCCTGTGGGAAGCAGTGTCCGGGGCCCAACCAGTGGGGAGGGAGGAAGGTGAGTCCGGGGACCTCAGAGGCAGCCTCACCCGCCGGCTCGTTTCACAGGGACTGGCGGAAGCGCGGGGCGGGAACGCGGACCAGCCCCCGGGTCTCCGGTCACACCCCCTGGCGCCCGGCCCGCCCCCTTGCGTGACGCGCCCCGGGACTTCTTGACTCGTGCACCCCAGCCGGGCCGGGTACCGTGGGCCAGCTCCTTCGAAAATTGAGGCTGCAGCAGCACATGAATGAAGTCTCCGCGCTCAAATGGTCCTGCTCATACTTAGGCCGCGGGGGTTTTTCCCCCTTCCGTTCTCACCCACCAGAGCGCAGCTCTTCCTAAACTCGAGGACTGTATTTCCTATCCGTGCCTTCTCGGAGACCCACAGAACCTGGCCCCTCACCATTTCTCCCTGACTCTTGGTCGTCCCAGTCTCCAGGTTCCCCCACCCCTGATGTCGCTTGCCTCCTTTCTCTCGTGTCCCACACTGCCAAGGACTTCAGAAGGCCTTCTTACGCCCTGTTCCTTCTGGCCTCGGTGTTTTCAACCTGGTTTACCCCTGTTTGTAGGTGTCTGGTCTCTCCTACTTGGTCCCTTTTATGAGATGGGGCCCAGGAGCCTGAGAAACTGGCTCCAGTTTCTTTGTATCCCATGCTTGTACCGAAGCTGTGGAGAACAGGATACACTGGGAGCCGCCTCTGGGCTGAAGCTTCCCAGCTTGCTCTGCGTTTGACCTGGCACTGGGTAAGATGGAGATGGAGGAGAATGGAAAGAGCTGCCCTGACCTGGTTGTGTGACCCTCTCTTCGTAGTCCTTAGCAGAGCTAGCTGCTTAATTCTAACCCAGAAGTACAAGAACTGTCTGGCCTTCTGTGCTAATCCTGTCAAGTAATCTGTAATAAAATCAGATGGTTTGTTTGCTTGGTAAGCAGACTAATCTTGGAAAATTTAATAGGTTGCTTGTGAATTGATTGCCCTGGGATAAAATGGAATTTTGACCATATCCAAGGAAGACATGTTTAAATTTGGGGTGGTACATAGACCTATACCCTTGTGTGTACTTCTCCAGTTTTAAAACTAGTTTAGTTAATATGGGCTCTTTGTCTGCCTCATAATTTAAAACTTGTTTGGTACAACACCCCCCCCCCCAAACACATCCCAATTTTCCTTTCACTAATTTAACAAACATTCATTGATACCTGCTCAGTTCCCAGGACTGGCTGGGCATCAGAGCTACAGAGACGAGGAAGATACTGTCCTTGCCCTGTTGGGGTTTACCGTCTAGTCCAGGAAGCAGACACCGAAACAGTTTCAGTATAATGTAACGGGGGCAGTGAAGAGGAATGTGTAAGAGTTGGTTGTGCACAGAGAAGGAGTGACCTTTGTCCTCCAGGGACAGGGAAGGACCTTGAAGCAGAGAACACAGCAGCTGTGCTCTAAAAAAATGAATTGCTTATGTGTGTGTGAATATACAGTGTCAGTTAGGACTCAGTTGATTTTCCTACTTTCCTCACTTTCCAATATTTATATGAGGTCTAGGTAGATACCTGTAACACCAAGTTCTACTCTCCTTGGTTTTTGTTTTGTTTTGTTTTTCTCTTAGCACTTTTATTGAGTTAAAATTTATATGCCGTAAAATTCACCCACAGTAACTGTACAGTATAATGATTTTTTAGTAAAAGTACAGAGTTGTGTTTTAGAATATTTCCATCACTCCAGTTAATACCTTTGTGCCTGTTTACATTAAATCTCCACTCTCACCTCCTGCCCTAGGCAACCACTGTCCTCTATAAATTTACCTTTTCTGAACATTTCATATAAGCAAAACCATACAATATGTAGTCTTTTCCATTTGGCTTCTCTCAGCATGTTTTTGAGGTTCAGCCAAGTTGTGCTGTGTTTTAGTACTGCATTACTTTTTGTTGCTAAATAGAATCCCATTGTATCGATCTTGCTTTTTTATCCTTTGACAGTCTCTACCTTTTGAGTGGGCTGTTTGGACTATTCACATTTAATTTCATTATTGATATGGCTAGATTTACATTTTCCATGTTGCTGTTTATTTCCTTACATTTTGTTCTTTCCTTTCTCCTTTACTGACTTCTTTTGTGTGAAGTATTTTTAGTGGACCATTTTAGTTTCTTTGTTAATATTTTTTTATACTTCTTTTTTTATTTTCTTAGTGCCCAAGGACTACAGGATGCATCTTTACTCATCACAGTGTACTTCAAATTAATACTACTAACTTAATTCTAGTAAATTATAAAAACATTCCTCTAATAGTGCTCCATTCCTCCCCCTCCTTTGTACTATTATTGTCATGTATATTACATTGATATATGTTATAAACCTAATTATTCGATGTCATAATTATTGATTTATACAATATGGGTTTTTTTTAAGATTTATTTATTTTAGAGAGAGGGCGCGCAGTGGGGAGGGGCAGAGGGAGAGGAAGAGAGAATCTCAAGCAGACTCCGCTGCTGAGTGTGGAGCCAGATGCAGGGCTCGACATCTCACAAGCTGGAGATCACAACCTAAGCTGAAACCAAGAGTCAGGCACCCAACTCAGTGCACCACCCAGGCACCCTATACAATATGTCTTTTAAAGAAGTTAAGAGAAGAAATTAGGGGGAAAAATGTTTATCATGTCTTTTATATTAACCCACATATTTACCATTTCTGGTGTTCTTTTTTTCTTCCTCCGGATTCAAGTTACCATTTACTACCACTTCCTTTTGGCCAGAAGGGCTGCTGTTAGTATTTCTTGCAAAGCAAACCTGCTAGCAGTTAATTCTCTGAGTCTTTATCTGGGAATGTCTTTATTTTGCTTCCAGTCTTAAAGAATAGTTTTTTAATATAACGTCTTTATTGATACATAATTCATATACCATTAAATTCACCTTTGTAAAACATACAATTCAGTGGTTTTTAGTATATTCAGAGAATTGTGCAACCATCACCACTGTCTAATTCCAGAACATTTTCATCACCCCAGAAAGAAACCCTATACCCTCTAGCAGTTACCTCTGGCAACTACTCATTCCCTTTCTGTTTCTATATATTTGCCTATTCTGGATGTTTCGTATAAACTGAATTGTATAATATGTGGCTTTTTGTGACTGGCTTTTATCTCTTAGCATAATGTTTGAAGGATAGTTTTGCTGGACATGAAGTTATTGGTTGACAGTTTTGATCTTCTCACTACTGTTCTTCCACTGCCCTCTGGCTTTCATTGTTGCAGATGAGAAGTTAAGTAATTAATCAAATTATTCCACTATACATGATGAGTCATTTTTCTCTTGCTACTTTAAAAGAGTTTCTGTCGTTATCTTTCTTTTAAAAAAAAAAAGTATTTATTTTAGAGAGAGAGAGAGAGCACAAGCAGGTGGAGGGGCAGAGGGAGAGAATTCTCAAGCAGACTCCCTGCAGAGTGCAGAGCCCAACAGGGGGCTTGATCTCATGACCCATGAGATCAAGACCTGAGCCAAAACCAAAAGTCAAACACTTAACTGACTGAGCTACCCATGTGCCCCGTCCTTATCTTTTAATAGTTTGACTATGATGGATCTGGGTACAGATCTCTTGGTATTCCTATTTTTGAGAGACTTGAGACCTTTTTTTTTTTTTTAAGATCTTATTTATTAATTTGACAGAGTGCACAAGCAGGGGGAGCGACAGGCAGAGGGAGAGGGAGAAGCAGGCTTCCCGCTGAGAAGGGAGCCTGATGTGGGGCTCGTTCCCACAAACCTGGGATCATGACCTGAGCCAAAGGCAGATGCTTAGCCACCTGAGCCATCCAGGTACTCTGAGAGACTTGAGATTTTTGGCTGTATGGATTAATGTTTTTCTTTAATCAAATATGGGGAGTTTTCAGACGTTGTTTCTTCAAATATTTTTTTCCTACTCCTTTCTCCCCTGAGAGTCCCCATATATATTTGTTTGGTATGTTTTCTGTATCCCACAAGTCTCTGAGGCTCTATTCATTATTCTTCAATTTTTTTCCCTCTTTTCTTCAGACCAAATATTTCTATTGATCTATCTACAAGTTCACTGATTCTTTCTTCTGCTACTTTGAAACTGATGTTGATTTTCTCTCGTGAATTTTTCATTTCATTTATTATACTTTCAGCTCAACTCTGCTTTTTTGTTTTGTTTGTTTTATTTTTTGTTGTTTTTTGGTTTGTTTGTTTTTGAGAGAGAGAGCAGGAAGCAGAGTGGGAGAGGTAGAGAAAGAAACTCAAGCAGGTTCCATGCATGGAGCCCGATGCAGGGCTCAATCCCATGACCCTGAGATCACAACCAGAGCTGAAATCAGGAGTCAGATGCTTAACCTACTGAGCCACTCAGGCGCCCTTCAACTCTGTTTTATACATGTTCTGAGTAGAAAAAATTTTAACATCACATCATCAATACCATTACATTTGCTTTCTTCATGCATTTTTTCTAAAATTTGAGTTTTTTCAGACCATCAACAATATGGATTTACAGTAGATAGAAGTCCTGAGGCTAACTAATCTTAATGGGGCTGTCCAATTCATTCTTGTAGACCACCCTGCCCATTAGACTACCCTTCCTAACAAATCTGACCCACTAGTGGATTATAACCAGCTTGCTTTTACTGGGATCTTTTGTTGTATGCTGCTTTCTAACTATAACTGTACCTAAAAATCCACTACCTCCCAATAAGCCACAATAAGCAGATTACTAAATAGGTTACATCTCTCTCTGAGGACCATCTTCAGACAATTTTTGAACTTCTGTGGAGCTGAGTTGAAGATTCTAAGGCCACATATGGGCTCAAGGAATAGCAAGTCATTATAGATTAGCAGTGTTCACCATTAATTGAAATATAGAAAGTGGTTTAGTCATGCAGTGACCAGCTATTCTGGCCCTTAGTATCCTAAGGCTACTTAAGGCACATTTAAGTCACCCAAAGACAGCTGTAACTTGAATTGAGGTGTCATGATCATTTTGTCTCCCAAATACTACTACTCCTACATTCCTTAAGTTTATGAATTATCTTGCTTTTCTACACTAGCTCTCTCTGTCCATACTTCACTGACCCTGTGAAAATCAGCCCTGTGCTAGATCTCTCAGTCTCTGCCCTATACATCTTCTCGTTGGCTACAATATGGATATGAATCCAATCCTGCCAAACATGTCTTTTTTTTTTTTTAAGATTTTTATTTATTTGTCAGAGAACACAAGCAGGGGGAGTGGCAGGCAGAAGGAGAAGCAGGCTTCCGCTGAGCAAGGAGCCCAATGTAGGACTCAATCCCAGGACCCTGGGATCATGACCTGAGCCGAAGGCAGACGCTTAACCAACTGAGCCACCCAGGCATCCCAATCATGTCTTATCATAGATTTGGAAGACAGAAATGCGTGAAGATCATATTCCTATCACTTTTGGCTATTGTCACTATCAAGAAAAGTAGAACTATGAGATCATCCTACATCAGTGTTCAGCATCCATTATCAAGCTTCATAGGCTGAGATGTGGGTTCATTGACAATGGAAGCTTCTTACTTTCAATAGGGTTGCAGTGGAGGCCTCTAGTTATAGCTCTTCTGTTGCAACAGTCATATATTGTTCCTAGAGACATTTATGAAGGCCCAACCAAGTACCTTCCGCCTTTCCAATGGTTTTCTAAGCATCTAATTTCTTATATCAAACCTGTCCCGTTCTGGGGAGGTAGTTGGTAGTTGGATTAAAGTTGTATGTGGAGGAATGCCTGGGTGGCTCAGTCAGTTAAGCATCCGCCTTCGGCAGGTCGCGATCCCAGAGTTCTGGGATCGAGTCCCCCATCGGGCTCCTTGCTCAGCGGGGAGCCTGCTTCTCCCTCTGCCTGCCACTCCCCCTACTTGTGCTCACTTTCTCTCTCTCTCTGACAAATAAATAAAATCTTTTTAAAAAATAAATAAATGAAAAAAGTTGTATGTGCATATCAAGACAATAGAGACACACATTCAGGCCACGTTCTCAGAATTCTTATAATTTGTGTAAGTTCTTTTTCCCAGTGTGGACCTTAGCTTCCTCCAACCTTGTAAACCTCTCATGGTTCTTGTGGGTCAGGAATTTAAGAAGGGCTTGACTGGACAGTTCTATCTCAGGGCTTGGAGGGCTCCAAGACTCAGTCCCAGGACCTCTTTCCTTTTCCATCTACACTAGGCATTCTCTTCCAGTCCATAGCCTAAAGTATGATTGATATACTTAATGATTCTCAATTTGTAATCTCCAGCTCCGACCTCTCCCTTGAGCTCCAGATGTGAATCTCCAACTGACTACTTGATATCTCTGCCCAAATATCTGATAGACCACTCGTGTTTAACATAGCCAAAGAAAAGTCTTAAATTCTCCTACAGGGGCGTCTGGGTGGCTCAGTCGTTAAACATCTGCCTTTGGCTCAGGGCGTGATCCTGGCGTTCTGGGATCGAGCCCCATGTCAGGCTCTTCTGCTGGGAGCCTGCTTCTTCCTCTCCCATTCCCCCTTCTTGTGTTCCCTCTCTCACTGCCTGTCTCTCTCTGTCAAAGGAATAAATAAAATCTTTAAAAAAAAAAAAATTCTCCTACAAGGCTATCATCCTCCAGTTTTCGTCTCATCTGTTCAGTTGCTCAAGCTCAAAACCTCAGAGGTATCCTTGACTCCTTCCTTCACTCCCTCACATCCAATCTGAGAAATTACATATCAGATCTACTTCTAGAATGTAATTCCAAATCCATACACTTTTCTCTGTCTCAGTTGCCAGCTTCCATTGGCATCCCCATACGGTCTGCTGACACAATCATCAAAGTAATCTTTTTGAAACATAAGCCAGATCTTGTTGCCTCTCATGGCACTAAAAACAAAATGCATAGTTCAAATTGTGGCTTTTGAGGCCTTATATTTGTTCAACATGATCTGGTAGGCCTTACACTGCTTCTCCAACTTTGTTTCCTACCACTTTTGTCTCATTCACCATGCTCTAGCCACACTGACCTCCTCTCCACTCCTTCAATATGCCAAACTCATCCCTGCCTCAGAGACCGGGCACTGTCTCAGGCTGGAACACTATTTCCCCCAGACCTCCTTATGGCTAATTCCTCGTAAGATGGTCTTCACTGACTATATTACCCCCCCTCCCCCGTTCTCTACCACTTACTTTGTTGTTGTTGTTGTTGTTTAAAGATTTTTTATTTATTTATTTGACGGAGAGAGAGCACAAGTAGAGCAGCAGGCAGAGGGAGAGGGAGAAGCAGGCTCCCCGCTGAGCAGGGAGCCCAATGGTGCTCCATCCCAGGACCCTGAGATCATGACCTGAGCCCAAGGCATATGCTTAACCGCCTGAGCCAACCAGGCGCCCCCCCCTTTTTTAAAGATTATTAATTTACTTATCTGACAGTGAGAGCCACTTACTTTGTTTTCATAGCATTTCTCCCTCTCTGTCACTGTTTTGCTTTTTGTTTACTTTGTATTCTGTCTTACTTGTTGATATGGCCCCACTGCTGGCACACAGAAAGCATTCCAAATATATATTTGTGGACTGTGTGGATATACTCTCTAAGGTCAGAGAGGTGCATTTCATTCATTCAGCAGTTACTCACCAAGGCCCTGCTATGGGTCAGGTATTGTACTAGATAGCGGGATACAAAGTCATACATGGTTCCTGCCCTGTTTAGCCTTTGAGAGTCAGATTCTGAATATCTTTGAGAAAGAACCTCATCTTCTATAATTAAAAAGAAAAAAATCCAGCATCTCCAGGTCAGGAGAGAATGACTGGACTCTGACTCCTGGGTACCATCTCCCCCTTATGGGCTTTGCATTCTGAGGAGCCTCTCATCCTCCCTTTAAAATAAAAGCTCTGAGGGCACCTGGGTGGCTCAGTCGGTTAAAATAAAAGCTGTGGCCCAGATGTGTTCACAGACCCACTTCCCTTTGTTTCTCTGAACTCAGCTGAGGCTAGGAAGGTCTTTCACAAAAATTTACCAAGCACCATAAGAGAAAAATGGGGAAATAAACAGAGACTCTAAGGGCAGAAATACAGCCAGACAGCAGCCTTTCTGCCCAAAAGGGCTGGCATAGATAAGCTTTAGACCTTGCAGAGTAGGGAAAGTCACCTCAAAAGTTTCCTACTAAGAGGGACACATGGGTGGCTCAGTTGGTTAAGCATCAGACTCTTGGTTTCAGCTCAGGTGATGATCTCATGGGTCATGGGATCAAGCCCCACATCAGGCTCCCTGCTCAGCAGGGAGTCTGCTTAAAGATTCTCTCCCTCTGCCCCTCCCTCTCAAATAAATAAATCTTAAAAGAAAAAAAAAAAAGTTTCCTACCAAGAACCTCCCTCCAGGGCATCTTGACCACATTTTGGTCCAGAGTAGAAGATAAAAAAACGTGAGTTTGCTATTCCTTAACAGTTTTCTGAACTCTGCCTCTGCCTCAGATTACTGGTGTCATGATAGAACTCATGCCTTGTATGAAATTTTACTTCCTTCCCAAAGGTAAGGCTTAGTTCCTCAGGCCCAACAATTAAGAACAGTTAATGTCATGGTTTCCTACAGTGTAGAATTGTGTAATATGTTAAATGAATTGAGTGTTTCAAAGATCAAGAACAGTGAGAAAAATTTTAACGCTTATCAACTTCTAGAATAAGAAATATCTTAGGGCAGGGCACCTGGGTGGCACAGTCATTAAGCGTCTACGTCAATCGTTAAATGTCTGCCTTCGGCCCAGGGCCTGATCCCAGAGTCCTGGGATCGAGCCCCGCATCAGGCTCCCTGTTCCACTGGGAGCCTGCTTCTTCCTCTCCCACTCCCCCTGCTCGTGTTCCCTCTCTTGCTGGCTGTGTCTCTCTCTGTCAAACAAATAAATAAAATCTTTAAAAAAAATATATATATATATATATCTTAGGGCACCTGGCTGACTTAGTCCATGGAGCATGTGACTCTTGATCTTGGGGTTGTGAATTCAAATCCCACTGGACGTAGAGATTACTTAAAATCTTTAAAAAATATATATATATATATGTGTATATATATGTATATATGTGTGTGTATATATATGTATATATATATATACATATATATGTGTGTGTGTGTGTGTGTATATATATATATATATATATTCCCCCCCACAGGTACAATCTAGAAAGTAATTAATTTTCTCAGAAATACAGGACCCAAAAAAGAATTTGACATATAACATTCACCATTTACAAGGAGCATGTACTAAGCCGGACATTGCACTAGGTGCTTTGCATGGAAAACCATAAGAATAATACATTCTATGAGATACATGTTACCAGTACGTAATCCCCCTTATTCATGGGGAATATATTCTAAGATCCCTACTGAATGCCTAAAACAGATGGTACCGAACCCTATATATACTATATTTCTTCCTTTACATACATACCTATGATAAAGTTTTGTTTAGAAATTAAGCACAGTAAGAGATTAACAATAATAACTATTAATAAAACAGAACAATTATAACAATATACTGTAGTAAAAGTTATGTGAACGTGGTATCTCTTTCTCAAAATAGCTTACTGTGCTGTACTCACCCTTGTGGTGATGTGAAATGATAAAATGCCTACATGATGAGATCAAGTGAAGCGAATGATGTAGGCATTGTGACATAGCATTAGGCTACTATTGACCTTCTGAAGATATGTGAGAGGGAAGATCAACTGCCTCCAGACTGTGCTTGACCCTGGGTAACTGAAATCACAGAAAGTGAAACTGCCAGTTAGGGGAGGACTTCTGTACTCCCATTGTAAACAGAGGAAAATCAAAGGATGGAAATTAAGTAATTTCTTTTTTTCTTTTTAAGATTTTCTTAATTTATTAGAGAGAGAGTGCCCGAGAGAAAAAGAGCAGGGAGAGAGGCAGAGTGAGAGAGAGAAGTAAGCTCCCTGCTAAGCAAGGAGCCTGACTTGAGGCTCCATCCCAGGATGCCAGGATCATAACCTGGGCCGAAACCAGACACTCAACCAACTGAGCCACCCAGGCACCCCGACATTAAGTAATTTCTATAAAATCACACGGTCACAGAAACAGCAGCAGGATTTGAACCTAAGTCAGCATGCCTGGGAGGCCCAAGTTCCTAACCACAATTTGTACCACACACGTTTAATTGATATTAGATAATAGTTTGTGTTTACTGTATAATAACAGGATTAATTTACCTTTTCTCATGAAGGTAAAATATCCAGCAGCACCTTCTAATTGATACTTATCCTCCAAAATTGCTTTTCAAATCTTCTGATTTATTCCAAAGAAACCAATTTTTAATGTTTCCTTAATAAAAAAACTCATGTTCTTTGCATACAAAAAGAATGTTCTAGTCTTAATAACTAAACCCCAGTACAATTTTCTAACCAAAACGGTGTGTACAGTTATACCAATGTAAATTTTTAACATCAGAAAATGCGGGGTGCCTAGCTGGCTCAGTCAGTAGAGCATGCAACTCTTGATCTCAGGGTTGTGAGTTTGAGCCCCGCAGTGGGTGTAGAGATTACATAAAAATAAAATCTTTTTTAAAATAAATAAATAATAAAATCAGAAAATGCTATTGATCTTTTAGTGGAATAAATGTGGGAGTTGCTTTATTTTTAATTCCACAGAAAATGTTCACAAATAATAAAACAGATACAGAATTTATTACAGTTTTTTTTAAATGAGTGATAAAATAATTCTCTTTTCAAGTCTTTCAATCTTTCTGATTCTATCTGGGCAGAAGTCTCAGTTGGGTGCTGTCATGTCTTAACACCTTTCTTCACAGCTGCTGCTCTCTTATTCTTTGTTAAGGAGAGCTCCAAGCCTCTGGTACCAGTGCCCGTCTAGAATTATTTCATTTTTATTGGTAGCTATTTAAGTTTATGATCTAAAGATTTCTTTTTAAAAGAATTTATAGCATGGTGATTGTAGTTAATAATGCTGTATTGTATATTTGAAAGTTGCTAAGAGAGTAAATCTGGAAAGTTTTCATCACCAGAAAAAGATTTGTAACTATATATGGTGACAGATGTTAACTAGATTTATCATGATGACCATTTTGCAATATATACAAATATCAAATCATTATATTGTACACTGAAACTGCTACAATGTTGTAAATCAATTATAACTCAAAAAAAAATTTTACTCAGTAAAGAAAATTGGCTTATACAGAATTGTAAAGTAATTGTATAGGTGATATGAAAACATAGCATGGGGGTGCCTGGGTGACTCAGTTGTTAAGCATCTGTCTTCGGCTCAGGGTGTGATCCCAGAGTCCTGGGATCGAGCCCCACATCAGGCTCCTCCTATGGGAGCCTGCTTCTTCCTCTCCCACTCCCCCTGCCTGTGTTCCCTCTCTCGCTGGCTGTCTCTCTCTCTCTGTCAAATAAATAAATAAAATCTTAAAAAAAAAAAAAGAAAAGAAAAGAAAACATAGCATGAGTCATGAAATCATAGGGAAAGAATGACTAAGGTGTGCCGAGATATAATCGTATGACATTCCATTACTCAGTGCCTACATTTGAGACAGGGTTCAAAGACAATGCTGTTGAGGTAGGTTTTTAACTCAAAGATTTTTTTATTTTCCTCTCTGTAGTGGAACACATGATCCAGAAGAACCAGTGTCTCTTTACCAATACCCAGTGTAAGGTTTGCTGCGCCTTGCTCATTTCTGAGTCCCAGAAGCTGGCACACTACCAGGTATGCCATTGTACCTTTAGAAATACTCTACTTCCCAAAAAAAAAAAAAAAGAAAAGAAAAAAAAATAAATACTTTACTTTCCACACTCAGTGCCAAGCCCTCACTTCTCCCTGGCTTGCGCAATGAAGTGTATGTAATTCTTTCTTAGCCACCCAGACACTGCCACCATGCGTGTTGACTGTGACTTGAGGGTTGACTTAATTTTTCTGTGTCTCATTTCTCCCATCCAAATCAGGATCATCATACTTACATCTTCCCTTTCAGTATGGTATAGTAGAAAGTATGCACTTTGGTTTTAAATAGACCTGAGTTAGAATCACAACTCTGCTGCTCATCTGGGGCTAGAAACCTCACCATCTTCAGCCTTAGTTTCCTTATCTGTTAAGATAGAGATGATGGTAATTTTCTCATAGATTGCTGTAAAGGTTAGATTTGATAGCATGTAAAGTGCCTTGAACAGAGTAGTAGCTCAATAAACTAGGTTTCTTCCCCCACCTTCTCCTCCTCAAAAGTTTTTGTGAGGATGGATCAGATGAAATTCTAGTATTTTTGAGTGCCTTAGATATGAAATGGCATTTGGCTATTTTTGATCTTTTTCCTGGGTTCTTGCAGAGCAAAAAACATGCCAACAAAGTGAAGAGATACCTAGCAATCCATGGAATGGAGACATTAAAAGGGGAAACGAAGAAGCTAGACTCAGATCAGGTAATCCAGCTGCCATGTTGAGACTGCTCGCTTCCTGATGAAGCCAACAGGCAGGTTGGTGTGGTGGAAAAAAGGTGGGCTTTGAGTCCGACTGAATTGACTTCAAATCCTGGCCATGTTGTGTGACTTGGACAAGTCTTGTCCCTTCTCTGAGCCTTGATTTCTTCCTCCCTAAAAATGAGAATGCTAATATCAACTGTCTTTTAAGATTTTACCAAACTAAAATGAGGGAAGGTTTATAAAAAGCACCAAACACAGAGCCTGGCACATAGTAGGGCTCAGTAAATGGAGCCATTGTTATGCATTACCACCCAGTGGTTTATTGGAGCAGGACAAGAAGCTGCTTATTCACTACTCAAGGAGAAAAAGGGGAAGGAAACCAGGCTGCTTGCTTTCTTGAAATGGGAGGGAAAGAGCTTAGTTCAGCACTTGAATGTTTTGAATAAACAAGTGGAAGAAACACCTTTCCAAATGCCTGCTCACGGGAGGCATTATTTTTGTTCCATGGGGGGTTGTTCAAATGTCATGGGATGAGAAGCCCACCAAAAAGGGCCCGATACCAGCTCTGCAACTTACTGGTTTGGTGACTTTGGGCAAATCACTTACGTCTCTGTACTTTACCCATAAAATGGAGATAATAATTCATACCTTTTAAGGGTATTATGAGGTAAAATTCCAATTCCTAGTGGATGCTCAGTGAATGAAAATTTACAGATTGCCTCCTATTATGGTGGCCGCAGGTTTGGAAGGGCCTTACTCATCCCTTCTCCAACGCGCTGGACCCATCCCCTAGTTGCCCTTCTGCTTATGATTTAGAATTCAGAAAGACAAGACCAACTCGATGACTCCAGACAAGTTACTTCACCTCTTTGTATCTGGATTACTTCAACCTCAGTAGTTCAAATGAAGTTACTGACATTCCCCTTTCTCTACAACAAATAATTATCTAGTCCAAAATGTCAGTAGTGCCAAAATTGTAAACTGCTCTTGGAATGAATACTTTATTCACAGATCAGACCTCAGAGAGGGACTGGGAGTGCTTAACATAGGCTTGAAATACATGGTTTTCTGGCCTAATCACAATCAACAGATAAAACCCAAATATCTGCTTCTTCAGCAAACCCTGAATATCTGCTATGTGCCAGATTCCAGCAGAGTGCTAAGGATAGGAAACAAAGATGAGTCCAATGGCCCATGCCCAAAGTCTCCTAAGCTGTGACACTGTCAGTTTGAATGACAAGTGGTATGATAGAGGTCTGTTTAATGTACTCTGGGCATGCAAAGATGGAACAAGATTAACTTTCTATACCCATACAGAACAGCTCGATAATTGTGTACTGAATGATTTTTTTTGAGTAATAGTCTCCCAGAAGTGATATATATGTATATGGGCCTTGAAGGCTAAGCAGATACATGCCAGGCAGGAAAAAAGGAAGATCATTCTAGGTAGCAGGAATAGCCCAAGCAAAGCAAAGAAGCAACAGAGAATAAAGTGGGGAATGGTTAGTAGAGCCTGCAATGAAGTACCTGGAGAAAGATCCAGAAAGGTAGGTTGGGGTTAGTGTATGAAGGGGGCCTGAAATGCCCATTCTTCTATGGGCAGTGGGGAACCATTGAAGATTTTCTGGCTGGGCAGTGGCGTGATCAGACCTGTGTTCTTTCTCCCAACCAGAAGAGCAGCAGAAGCAAAGACAAGAACCAGTGCTGCCCCATCTGTAACATGACCTTTTCCTCCCCTGTCGTGGCCCAGTCGCACTACCTGGGGAAGACCCACGCAAAGAACTTAAAGCTGAAGCAGCAATCCACTAAGGTGGAAGGTACTGGTTTTCCTGAGTAGTGCTATATCGGTACCCCTCCCATCCTCAGGGCACCAATGCCAGGTGCTCCCAGAAACACTCACTGGGGCCACGGACTTGGAGAGGTTGAACTACTTTTGAGAGTCCTTAAAAATATCAAAGTAGACCCAGCTTCAGTGAAATGCAGCCTCCGAGTTGTGCTCACCTAACCTCCCTTTCTTTAGTTACATCAGTTTTTCTCTGTAGAAGCATTTTAGCCCTGAGCTTTTGTCCTGACAAATAATTATAATTGGGAGTGCCAGATTCCTCCAGGCCATACCATGAGACCATTCTATCTCCTACCTCTCCCACTTAGATTTTTCCCGCCCAGCTTCCACCTGCCCTTATTACCATGTGTTCCAAGTTGAAAGCTAAATCCTTGTCTTTTTTGTGTGCTCAGGTTATGCCCTGCTCACTTTAATCCTCAAAGCTGCCTGTTCTCCTCAAGACAGGAACTTGCTTTTCAAAGCGGGATACTTTAGTGCTGCCACTACTGCCCAGCAAGCCGTGTTTGCAACTGCCATGAATTCATTCCCAGTGCAGTGACTTCTGAAATAGTCCCCTTTATCTTGTCACCATGGTACTCAACCCTCACTCTCATCTCATTAACTCCTGACTTTCTGGAATTTTTAACCTGTGCTAACTACAGTTGGTCAAGAATGAAAGTTCTTTGATTTTTATTTCATTTTTTTCTTGGTAATTTTTGCTTCTTTATTTATTTTGGACCAAGAAGGAGACTAACTGTACTATTTATAATACTTATTATTCTTTTTTATAATACTGTATTATGAAAACAAGACAACAATGTTTTGGAAGACTTTGAAGATAAGGTGAAAAATCACTCATAATTATACCCTCTTAACACACCCAAATCTAATTCATGCTATGAAACAACAATATGGACTTTGAGGTCATAGACATGCAGGCTTAAATCCTGGTGCTGCTATTTACCATCTGTATGACTTAACTTCTTTGTACCTGAGTTTCCTCACCTATAAAATGTTAATAATACTATCTAGTTTATGGGTTGTGAGGATGAAATAAAGTATATAAGGAACCTAGGACATAATAGATGCTCAGTAAATGACAGCTGCTGCTGTTAGTATTATCACCATCATCAAGGTAGCCAGCGAGTGGAATCCCCTTATGAAATGTAGTATTTGGTCAAGCATCCAACACCTGGAGCATGTCATTGGCCTTGCTTATGGTTTGTTCATCATTAAGTTATGCTAGTACAAATTGCTTTTGTTTAAAACTGGTGTTGGGGGCACCTGGCTGGTTCAGTCAGTGCAGCATGTGACTTGATCTGGGGGTCATGAGTTCGAGCCCCACATTTTGTGTAGAGACTGCTAAAAAAAATGCATAAACTTAAAAAAAAAGTCGGTTTAAAACATCAGGCCTAGGGAAACTACCTTAAGAACAGAATTTTATAAGGTCATTTATCTTTATATGGATTGATCTTTTCCATAAATGGGAAAGTTCCCTGGAATATGCCAGGTCCCAAAGATTCCATACAAAGAGGTTATTTTCCATATTCATTTTCAGCCTTTGCCACATACAGATAAGTTTTTATATCGTCGTAATCAAAGTGCGTCTACCATTTGTATCCACGTACCATTTTACTTTTCACTGGATTTTGTAGTTTAAGCACATTTCCATGTTATTATGTGAGTGTAGAACTCTATTTCTGAAATTAAACATTTTTCTAATGTAAAAGTAATAGAAGCATGTTGTAGAAAATATGGAAAATATAGTTATATGAAAAGAAAACGTACCTATAATTTTGCCATTCAGGGATAACCACTGTTAACATTTTGGAGTACTGTTTCTCCTATAATCTTTTATTATGTGCATGTGTGTATATCTGTGTGTATAGTTGTTTTATGTATATCCAGATTAAATCCATATATATATGTGCATATAAACAGAATACTTTAAATGACCGTATTGTGTTTATAAAAATGATACTCACTATGCATACTCAGTAGGAGTAATTCTAGCACAAACAATGCAAAAAGTACAAAGAAGAAAGTAAAATATCCCCAAAAAGAGAAACACTATTAATATATTGGTGACATTTCCAAATATTAGTATACACATAAAGATTCTGCATATATCTTTTAACAATGATAAGATCATATTGTGTGTACTTTATATACTTTCTGTTTAATACAACATTTGTATTTCCCCATGTTACTAAAAACTTTTTCATAAGCATTTTAATGACTATATAATAGCCCATCATACCACATTTAACCATTCCTCTAATGTTGAATTTTCCCCTCCCCCTTTTTGGATATTTATAAGTAATAGTACAGCAAACATCCCTGTAGAAAACTCTTTCCATATTTCAAACTGTTTCCTGAGAGAAGACCCCCATAGTGATTTCTTGGCTGTCCATGAAGCAGTTCCTCCAACTTTACTTAACCATTTACCTCTGATGCTTCTCTTCAGTATCTTTTAAAGAATAACCTTTTTATGTCTTAACGACCATTATCGTCTCCCCTTTGTGATGTGAAAAATCTACATTCATTGTAGAAAAGTTGGAAAATACTGAAAAGCACCCTTTTACTCTATGCCTTTGGCCTTTTTTTCCATGCATCACCAGTATGTTTTTTCATTTGTTTATTTTACAAAATTGAGGACATAAGAAACAGATTGCTGTATAACCTGCTTTTTTTTTAACATAACACCACATATAGAATATTTTCTCATATATTAACTATTCTACAACATGCGCATTACTTTTCAAGTGACTTGCTAATAAAACAATGGACAGGGAAAATCATGGTCAGGAAAATTGAGATTCCTATGCTGGAAAACCATTGTGAGAAAAGCCAGGAGTTTCCTCTGGCTTGCTAAAAATCCTCAAAACTTCCCCCATTGTGGGGCGCCTGGGTAGCGCAGTCGCAGTCGTTAAGCTGCCTTCGGCTCAAGGCATGATCCTGGCGTTCCGGGATCAAGTCCCACATCAGGCTCCTCGGCTGGGAGCCTGCTTCTCCCTCTCCCTCTCCCCTGCTGATTTCCCTCTCTCGCTGGCTGTCTCTCTGTCACATAAATAAATAAAATCTTTAAAAAAAAAAAACTTCCCCCATTGAAGTGGTCCCGGGATGAACAAGCATCTGAGCCATCTGTCTGAGTGCTGCTAAGCCCCACTTCTCTTCCACCATTGGTGGGGGTTCTACACCACATTTTTAAAGCAGCGGTTACTAGGTTGACAGCATTCTAGACACATGGACGCATTGGCGAGTCTTGGCATCCACTTCATAAAGCAGCAGTCTGGCCTGCCATCGGTATCGGGACTTTTGTTGACCCACAGGGCCTTGTGCATCTACCTATAACAGATTCTAATTAACTGAATTCATTGACCAAAGCCAGGGATGTTTTCTGAAGGTGAAAGCATGAACTGTGGCCCTCAGGTTACCCTACCACATTTTGGCAGCCTGGCATAGCAAAGACAGCATAGTCTTTAGGGTCACACAGGCAGGTTCACTCACTAGCAGGATGATCTTGGACACGTCGCTTTACCCATCTGACCCTTGGTTTTTCTCTATAATGTGGCACAATGATACCTATCTCATGGATAGTTCTGAGGACCAGAGGAGGAAATAATATGTACAAAGCATATAACTAAAGGTCATTGTTATCCCCTCTCTCCCCTACTCAGCCTAGAAGGCAGTGTAACCCAAAAGGCCTCCCTAGTACGGTTGCCTTTTCTAAATGACCCTGCAGGTCCTCAGGCCCTCAGTTGCTACATCTGTGCATTGGCTCCCAGCTCTGTAACTAGGGCACTTTGAGGATGGGAATAAAATACCCAAGTTTCTTGTCCCACTTTTTGTGAAGTTCTCAGGAATTCTGAGGGATGAAAAGACTACAAACCTGTACATTTCTAGTCTATTGTAATTTGGCGGCTTGATAGCAAAAGCCTCCTCAGAATAGGAGAAAATCAGGATTCATGTACCTGAAGTAGGGGAAGCTGCTGACCAAGTAGCTGGTCTTTGAGCTCCCCCAAATCTTCCCAGTTTTCCCAGTTAGAGAAGTCTTTCCCTGTGTGATTCGCACAGACAGTGCCACATCTGCAAGTGTGTTAGTGACCCTTTCTTTCCATTCAGCATTCTGAAAAGAAAGCTTGGCACCTTCTGGGTCTTTTCATTGTTTCTGTTTGAACTCTCTCACCGCAGCTCTGTCGAAACGCCTTACAAACCCTTTCCTTGTGGCCTCCACCTTAGCCTTGCACCAGAATAGAGAGATGATAGACCCAGACAAGTTCTGCAGCCTCTGCCATGCGACTTTCAACGACCCTGTCATGGCTCAACAACATTATGTGGGCAAGAAACACAGGAAACAAGAAACCAAGCTCAAACTCATGGCACACTATGGGCGGCTGGCAGACCCTGCTGTCACTGACTCATCAGGTAAGGGGGCCCAGCTCACATCCAGAGCTGGATCAGGGCATGACCACTGGAGTTCCCCAGACTATCAAGGCTATGCCCTTTCTTCCTGACATCTCCTAAAGCAGGCGTTGCAAACTCAAATGGCTATAGAAACCAGACAGGACATTTAAATGAGTGAAAGAGCCAAGAGGGGATTTGATGAGCTGAAGAGTACATGCCTCTCCTAGGCAGCTCCAGCTAGTTACTACCATATCTTCAGTTTTTCAAAAGAATCTAGAAAGTCAGATTTCTTTAAGAATTCCCCTCATTTTTAGGGGCGGCGGGCTGGCTCAGTCAGTAGACCAGGTGACTCTTGGTCTTGGGGTTGTGAGTTCAAGGCCCATGTTGGGTGTAGAGATTACTTGAAAATAAATTCTTAAAAAAAAAAAAAATTCCCCTCAGTTTTAAATGTGCTACCAAATTTTAAAAATGTTAAACCCTGTGTGAGTCAAACCTGTCTGCAAGCCAGGTTTGGGTCAAGGGCCACCAGTTTGCAACCTCTGATTTAAGCTCCCTGTCATCCACATTCCTGTGTGAAGACCTCAGTAGCCTCTGCGAGATTTTAGAGTGTCCTCAGGGCCCCTCATCTCTCAGCAACTCAGGCCTGCCTATATCCCTGCGATAGGGTGGTGAAGGATACCACTCTGACTCAGAGAACATTAGTTTTTCCCTGACTTCAGGATGCCAGTCAGCGGGCACCTGGGTGGCTCAGATGGTTAAGCATCTGCCTTCAGCTGAGGTCATGATCCCAGGGTCCTGGGATCAAGCCCCGCATCAGGCTCCCTGCTCGGCGGGGAGCCTGCTTCTTCCTCTCCCTCTACCATTCCCCTTGCTTGTGCTCTCTTGCTGTCTTTGTCAAATAAATAAATAGAGTCTTAAAAAAAAAAAGATGCCAGTCAGCATCATGGGAGTAAGCATTCATGAAAAGTTAAGAACCCTTCCCATCACAGTAACTACTTATGGCTTATAGTAAGAGTGTGGGAGGGGAAGACTATTATTTTCTCTTTCATTCAGTCGGTAAATGTTTATTGAGCACCTACTGTGTTCCCTCATTGAGGTGCAGTAGTGACCAAGGCTGACACAGTCCCTGTCTCTTGGAGCCTACATGAGCATTCATATGGGTCCTCGGGGGTCCCCACCGAGGCCATGGAGATGCAGCACCAGACAGCCAACACTCGCGGCCCCCATGGTAGCCGAGGACAAACAACTGGGCCTCGGGGAGCCCGCTGCTCCTGGTCGTCTGTGCTCTTGCCACAGTCCTAGAAAGGCGAACTCCCAGATGCTGTAGATGTGCCAGATCACATGTGAGCAAGGGGAGAGGTCATGCCTCTCTAACAATCCCCAAACCCAGAGCAGTCATACAGCACAGGTCATCACTCAGCAGCACTGACAAGATGAGATGGGCATGAAACAGTGGCTTCAGCAGGGTGCTGAGGAGCCGATGCCACTGAAGGACGCTGCTTTACAAACCTCTTCAAAATTGGATATTTACTTGGTGTTCCCACATACAAGCAGTGCCTTCCCCTTGAACAGCATCAGCCCCGTATGCTGAGGCATCTGGAAACTTCAGAACCCCGCTCCTCAGAACCGTTCTTCTATGACACCCTGCTGTTTTGGCCTGAGACTGATAGAAACAACACAGCACCCAGCTGGCGTGACCTAGGGCTCTCTTACAGCTGACCCTTCTTTGCTCCAGCTCCTGGCCCTCCTTTATTTGGCCCTGCCCTGGTCTTTTCCTCATTATCTTAGGATGTCTTAGGCACTGGCGCGTTTTAGGCTGCTTATCTTAACTTGTATCTTAAGCCAAAGTCTCCTTCCTATATCTAGTCCTCCATTTGTCTAAGGCTAATTACCATACTTAATCCTAGAACTGTATCCTAGGTCCTTTTTTCTTGCTTAAGGCACCTGACTGCTTTACAGATCAGCCAAAATTTTTCATAAAAACCTAGGCAGGGGGTAGGAGTATCACACCCCCTTCGATATTAACATATATATTATAATTTAATTCCCACAGCATTCCTAAAAATAAGTATGATTTTCTCATTTCACAGATAAAGAAGTTGAGACTCAGAGTGACTTGCCTAAGGTCATACAGCTGATAGGACCTGATGTTGTTAAGTAACAGTATCAATATGTGTCTCTGGCTCTGTCTGGTTCCAAAACTTACACTCCTCCAAAACTTACAGCTCTGAGTATACTTGGCAGGAGGCTTTCCAACTACCTGACATCAGTGGAGGCACTGAACCTACTCTGACCCACTTACCCACAGAGGAGGGATGCTGATCTAGGACATGCAAAGCAGTGACTTTAGCTGACAGGGACTCCGCCTTAGCAAAGGTGTTAAGTGTGTTAGCAGCTTGACTTTTCCCTGCCAGCCTCTTCCAAAGCTTGTTTGTTCATTCAGTCAGGCATCCTACACTTAGCTCTTGCTGCTGCAGTCCAGGCTTAAGCTAGATGCTCTCACATGTAATTACCTGATTTAATCCTCACAGCAGCTCTGTTGTGCAAGTTTGATTATTCCCATTTTACAAATGAGGTCATTAGGATCAGAAAGATAAGGTGATTTGTCCGGAGTCCCACACTAGGCAGCAGCAGAGCCAGCACTGAAACTTAGGTCAAGTTCTATGTTGGGTCCAGAGAATAGTTTTCATGGGGCTCTTGTCAATGTGTCTCATGACAAGTATGAGTCAAATGTGAGATGACCCAGAGTGTCCAGATCTCTCCACCAAGGAGAAGATGCAGCATCCACCAAGCAGAGCAAAGACTTGGAGTTTGCTTTGTAATCAAGGCTCACATTTCTCTTGTTTATCCAAGAATATCAAAACTAAAGCCTGCATATCATTCAGGCAGCCAAATCCTTCCAAATGCCAGAGCATTCAACATCCCCAGGTTACTAGGATCCTCCTTGGCTTTACCCCATCATTTTCTCTCCCTGTTTAGGGCCTTTCCTCCCACACAGAACAGGTCTGCTTTCTCTGCCCCATACTGATCCGGTCTCTTCAACCACTATATAGGACAGGTTTTCAGGTCTTGTTAAATTCATATATAGTCAAGAAATATTTGTTGGGTTCTTTCCTAATATATGCCAGGCATTGTATATATGGTAGTAAACAAGACAGGTACTGTCTATGTTCTCATAGAGCTTAGAGGTTAGCAGAGAAGCTAGGCATTGATAAATAACTACAAGTGTGACAAGCTTTAGAAAAGAAAACAAGGGGCGCCTGGGTAGCGCAGTCGTTAAAGCGTCTGCCTTCGGCTCAGGGCGTGATCCCGGCGTTCCGGGATTGAGTCCCACATCGGGCTCCTCCGCTGGGAGCCTGCTTCTTCCTCTCTCACTCCCCTGCTGTGTTCCCTCTCTCGCTGGCTGTCTCTCTGTCACATAAATAAATAAAATCTTTAAAAAAAAAAAAAAAAGAAAAGAAAACAAATGGGGCACGTGGCTGGCTCAGTCAGGAGAGTGTGAGACTCTCTTTTATTTTTAAGGGTTTTTTTTTATTTATTTGTCAGAGAGAGAGAGAGCACAGCAGGGGAAGCAGTGACCAGAGGGAGAAGCAGGCTCCCCTCCAAGTAGGGAGCCCAATGCAGGACTCCGTCCCAGGACCCTGGGATCATGACCTGAGCCGAAGGCAGACATTTTGACTGAGCCACCCACACGTCCCGAGTGTGCAACTCTTGATCTCAGGGATTACTTAAAAATAAAATATTTTTAAAAAAAGAAAAGAAAATGGGGTGCCTGGGTGGAGCAGTCAATTAAGCATCAACTTTTGGTTTCAGCTAAGGCCATGATCTCAGGGTTGTGAGATGAGATCAAGCCCCTTATTGGGCTCTGCACTACCGATGGATTCTGCTTAGGACTCTCTCTGCCCCTACCCCCTGCTCTCGCTTTCTCTTTCTCTCAAATAAATAAATAAATCTTTTTAAAAGTGGGGGGGCACCTGTGTGGCTCAGTCAGTTGAGCGCCTGGCTTTTGATTTTGGCTCAGGTCATGATCTCATGGTCCTGGGATTGAGCCCCATATCTGGCTCCTCGGGGAATCTCCTCTCCCTTCCTCTCCCTCTGCTCCCCGCTCGTGCACACGTGTGCACTCTCTCTCTCAAATAAATAGACAAATCTTAAAAAAAAAAAAAAAAAAAAGGAAACAAATGGGATAACTTAAGATGGGGGAGGAGCAGGGATCAAGGAAGGCTTCCCAAAGTGTAAGGAGAATAGTGTTGGGCCAAACGATCCTGGGAAGATGAGCAAACATCCAGTTATGGTGTTGTTGGTAATGTTAAGGATTTGGGCCTTTATCCTAAGAGCATTGGGAAGCCACTGACAGTTTGAGCATTATTAGATCATTCTGCTTACAAAGTGGAGAATGTTTGGAACAGGGAGGAAGGGGAGTGGGGAGACCCCAGCAATGAGGATATTGGATATTGAAGATGGGAGCTTGGACTAAGGTAGCAGTGGAGAAGGTAGACAGAAGTAAATGGATTCAAGAGCTATTTGGAAGTAGAATTGCCAGGATTTGGCCATCAAATGTGGGAGGTGAGGGGCACCTGGCTGGGTCAGTCAGTAGAGCGTGCAATTCTTGATCTTGGGTTCAAGCCCCATGTTGGGTGTAAGAGATTACATAAAAATAAAATCTTTACCAAAAAAAAAATGTGAAAGGTGAAGGAAAGGGCATAGTCAAGGATGATAACCAGATTTAGTCTTAAGCTATTAGGTAAACCTGAAGCCAGGTTTCATCAGCTTAAGTTTAAGATCTCATATCCGTGAGATATCCAAGTAGACAGTTGGATAAATAGGTCTAGACCTCAGTGGAGAGGTCTGGGTTAGAGATACTGCCATTTGGTAGGTCAGTAGCTGTTAAATATTGGTAGTTCCATATGTTTTAGACGGTAATTAAACTCAGGGGAATGAGTGAGACCCCCCTAGAGAGTTTAGAGAGAGAAGAACTGAGGAGCTAAAATTCAGCCTTCTGGAAATTCTGTCCATTAATGTCTAAAAAGAACCTGAATTCTGACTGCAGTGATTTCCCTTAAATTCATTCAAGGAAATACCGGAAGATGCGAAGGAAACAAGTGTAGCCGTAACGTCGGCTCGTTTATCGCAGTAGAAGCGACCGTCGGTGTTCGCAGTAGCCTCAGCTGCCGTGGGAGCCTGGTTAAAAGATACCCTCCACCTCTTTACCAGACTGACGCACGGAACCTGTGAAAGTAAAATAATGCTAGTGATGAAAGCTCACGTTTGTTGAGCACTTACTATGTGTCAAATACTTTTACTTAAATCATTACAATAACCTTATGAGGTTGATACTAATATTAACCCCATTTTATAGGTAAGGAACCTGAGTCTCAGAGAAGCCCCACTTTTACAAATGAGGAAACCAAATCTCAGAGAGGTTAAGTAACTGGCCTGTGGTCCTACAGGTAAGAAATGATAGAGCTGGGATTTGAGCCCAGGTGACCTCACTCTGGAGTTGTGAAGCTTTAGGATGGCAGATGATTGGGAAAGCGTCAGAACCAGAGGGCTCTTGAAGTTACGTGTACAGCTGTCTTTCTTGTACAGCTAACATTTGGCATGCTAGAATAAGTATAGCCTTTGTGGCCAGCCAAGCCTGAGTTTGCCACTTCCTAACTCAGTGTTCTTAGACATGTGACTGTGCCTTATTTTCCTCATCTATAAAATAATGGTGATGATTCTCACAGGATCGTCATGAGGGCCAAACAAAACTATATAGTGTGTATGGCCTATATCAGATACTTGGTTGATAATACTACTTTTTATTATAAGTATTATGGTTATAAGTTACGGTGTAATTGGCTTATAGTTGAGAAAAGCTGAGGATCAGGAAGGGATTTAGCCAAGATCACATGAAGGCAGAGCCAGGAGTCCAGCTCCATATTTTGGTTCCTGACCCACGCTCTCTACTAGACCATGTCAACAAAGACCACTTTGTCATTGGATCAGCCCTGGTAGTAAGACGGGGTGTCTGTGAGTCCCAAGGTAGAAAGATAGATTAATTTTCATAGCAGGCATTCTCATTAATTACTGTTATTACAAGCCCAAGGAGAGTGGCAGTTTCCCAGAGATCTCTCAGTGAAGGGCATTCTTAATGAGGCCGCTTAGCAGAGTCAAGGTAGAAAAGACAGTTACACCAAATGTCACGTCTTTGTTCTGTCAATCTTTTATTTACTCAGCAGACAGCTACTGTGGACCAGGTTCAATGCTGGGGGTGCTGCAGGGGATGAGGATGTTCCCAACCCCAGGAAGTACATAGGCACACAGCCTGTGCCCCCTGAGCATTGAGGCCTGTGGGATTCTCATCAGGGCCAACCACCTAACCTCACCCACCATCCATCCTCAGAAGGGCATTTACTGTCAAGAGCAGCAGTGCCCAGGTCCCATTTTATTGGATAACTAAGCATCTTGATTTTTCTGTGTGTTTCAGCTGGGAAGGGCTACCCCTGCAAGACGTGTAAGATAGTGCTGAACTCCATAGAACAGTATCAAGCTCACGTCAGCGGCTTCAAACACAAGAACCAGTGAGTAACCGTGCTTTGAAATTCAGGGGTCTGCGACAGGAGCTCAGGGCTTCTAAATAAAAACAAAGCCAGGTGTTCCTTTGCTAAAATGGACTCCTGACAGCCTTTTCTCAGTCAACAGAAGATCCATCAGTTAACAGAAAGAAGTGTCTCCTCTGTACGTTTCTCTCCCGTCAGCTTCTCTGCAGCCTTTGGACCTGCTGGGCTGAAGGTTTTAGTAGAGAAATAGTTTCCTTGGCGGTCTCCTAAAAGTACTTCGATTTCCTGCCCTTTAGCAGTCTGACTGGGGAAGCTTTTTTTTCCCCCCACTATTGGCCTGAAGAACCTAGTCTCGATTGCCATCAATCCTATGGCAAGAGCTCCCTCTACAGGTTATTACCAAATATGACCAGGTTTGTTCATTCCTTGGTCAAGTATTTACTGAACACCGTCTGAGTGTTGGCCAGAGACCCAGTCCCTGCTCTCGTGACCTTACATTCTGATGTTCTGATGGGAGGAGACAAACAATAAGCAAGTGAACAACCAGTAATTACTAATTGTGATAAGTGCTTTGAAGGGAAGAAGTAAACAGAATCCGTCATCTGTTCAGAATAACCTTGAAAATGACTAGCATTCTTTGAGCCCCTATTCTGTTACAGGGCATATGGCAAGCCAATTCTCTCAGATAACCCTCACAACAGCCCTAGGTAGAAGGGATTATTACTACAGAGGCAAGCACCATTCCAAGTGACAGTACGAGGCAGAGCCTATAATTCAAACCAAGGCTTGTCTGGCCCACAGCACACTCCGCCCAGGCATCCTGCTTACAAGGGGGCTGTGGCACCGTGTGACGTGAGGAGGCTAGGGCCTGGCCAGGGGAGGGCTCACGTGATCCTGCGCCTTCCTCTCAGAAGGGCGCTGGGCAGTGTGGACAGTGCGCCACTGTGTAACTTTCTGGAATGGGACACCCTGCATTTTACAGCTGAGGAGACTGAGTTCCAGGCAAGCGAGTCTACGAAAATGATTGCGTTGACTTTGGTGGTAGGCGCTGTATTGTTCACAGAGCTGAAGGAATTAAAGGTGGTGGAAACACAGAATATTAGAGTCAAAATGTCCTTGGTCCTCTTTGCCTGAAGTTTCCCCTCCCACATCGCAGCAGATCTTCTTATTTATTTGTGTATAGATCTTAAATTGGGAGGACTCTCGAGGTTTCTTTTGATGAATTTGGCACAAGCCCCCCGCAATCCAGCCTGGGGCTCACTCCCATTTTAACATACCTCCCATGCAGCGTGACTGGTGGCAGTTTCATCAGACTACCTGGAACCAGCCAGAGCCCTACCCTGGGGCCACCCCATCTTAAAAATGCTAGTATTTACTGTTTTTGTCCTACACTTTTAGCTTTGTGACTTGGGGTGAGTCAGTAAACCTCTCTGAACCTCCACTTCCTTTTCTGTGAGATTATAGATACAATTTGTGAAACACCTAATTTAATCTCATTTAATTCACAATAGCAGCTCTGAATTAAAGACACAGAAACCCCCCTTTTCCAACCCAAGGAAACCTAATGTCAGGTAGGTTAAGTGACTTGCCTAAGATTGCTTAGTTACTTGGAGTTAGACCCAGAATTCAAATCTTTTGATTCCAAAGTGCATTCATTTTGCTCTGCCATTCCAAATGGAGCTCCTTTTCCTCACCTTGTAGGGTAACATGAAAGTTAGAGATAATGTGTGTGTACTGCTAGTACCAGAAAGGGGAGCTATTAGAGATAAGTTGTCATTCATTCAACAAATATTTATGGAGTACCTATTATGATTATGTGCCAGGCCCTGTTTGGGGCACTAGGGCTAGAGTAGGAACCAAGACCAGTAGTGTTCCCTGATCTTTTGGATCCCCGTCTAGTGGCAGAAGCAGACCCTAAACAAATCCATACACGGATAAGACAGCATCAGGTGTTGCTAGATGCTCAGAGAGAGAGAGAGACAGGAGAGACACTTCTGACTCAGTGTGAGGGGAGAGTGGTCAGTCTGTACTGTCCGGATCATATAGAGCCCTGTAGGCAGAATAAATGGTATAGTGGAGAGACATGGGCTGCCATCCTGAATCAACCACACTTTCAAAAAGCTTGGGGGGGGGGGGAAGGGGGTAAAAATAACAACGAAAAACAACAATAAAAAGCTTAGTGGGGGCAGGTGACTTACACTTTCTGAACTTCAGTTTCCTCATATATAAAATGGGGGTACTGTCTCCCCCTTGTAGAATTGCCATGAGGATGAAATAAGATGCTGGAGGCAAGGCACCGAGCATTGTGCCTAGCATGCAGTGGCCCTCAGTAAAGGAGAGCTGCCCTCCTTATTACTCCAAGGCGCTGGAAGAGCTGTACTATCCTTAGAATAAATGACCTAGAGCACATCACAACCGCCACGAACTGATGCTGTGCATTTATTCCTTCTCAAATTACAGGTCACCGAAAACAATGGCGTCACCCCTGGGCCAGATTCCAGTGCAAAGGCAGCCCATTCAGAAAGACTCAGCCACCTTGGAAGACTAGAGATGTTTCTGTCCGGCACCCCAGGTTGAATCAGCCATGAGCCAGCTTCCTGTGACCATGGTCAGCCCTTGGCTCCCTCTTTCTCGTTTCTTATACCTGGAGAACATAGGCCTAAGGCAGGAGTGGGCCACAAATAGCCTCTGAGTGGTCCAGGCAAATCCACCCCTGCTCTTCCCCTTTGGAATGGGCCCTGTAGGTCAGGACAAGGGAAGGGCCTGGATCTTGAGAGGACTTGGGGCCTCACAGGGTAGTAGTTTGGAGGTTGGCCTTTCCCCTTCCCCAGTCTCTTTGGGCCATACATCATGAGCCCTAGGCCTGTCTTTCCTCTGCAGGTCAGTTTTGAACCAGTCTCTGCAGCTAAAGAACTGGGCTCTCCCTGGGCCCTAGGCCACTCCAGTGAAACCTGGAGCTCTCACACCAGACCTTGGCCTACATGGGAAAGGGTAGATGGAAATGGCTGCCCCATGGAAGCTTGGAGCTAATATGACACTCCCCCTTCCCCAAAAAGTACAGCCTTTCCTGAGCCTGGGACCAGATGCTGGCCAGTTATGCAGCTTTCTGCCCACTGTGAAGTTTCCTCCTGGAGCAATGACACAGTCCTGGCCAAGCAGTGCTGTCCTTTCTGCCCCTCTCCACGGTTCCTGAATGGTGCTAAGGATCCACAGCAGCTGGGGGAAAGCTAGAGCTGGAGGAGGCCTCAGTACCCTGCTGGATCATGGAAAGCTCCAAGGGGAGCTTTCCCCCTCCTCTGTCAGAGAGGTGCTCTGACCCAGGGGCATGTGGGAAAGTCCCCACATGCAAGTTCCCTTGATGGTTCTGTGCCATTAAAGGCAAACTGCCTCATGCCAGCCAGCTCAGAGGTTCATTGCTGCTCCTTGGCTCTACTAGCCCTCTCCTTCTCCTTATGCAGCAGACCACCTGCCCAGGTTGCTGTGGTGCTATCCCTCTCCCGTCATCCACCAGGAGATTCCTGGGTACCAGGGAACAGGATAGGACCCCCACGGGAAGAAAGGAGAGCTGGTACAGGTTTCTGCAATAAGGAAAAAGATGTTCCCCAGGCTCCACGCTTAGATTTCTCCAACTCTGCTGTGTGTTATGGCCTGGGACTCACTGGGAGTGGACTTTTCCTTGTAGCTCTCAAGCAGAAATTCCAAGGAGTGTCACCATCATAGGCCCCTCTTCACTGAGTCAGAGAAGCCCCTAGCTGCTCTCGTGGCCTCTTCTCCCGATTGCCTGTCCCTTTGCCTGTGCAATGCCTTTACGTATTGTGTATGGGTGTGTGTGCGTGTGCTTATGCTCTGTCTCTTGGTCACTGAAGCATCTAAATAAAGAATTTCTCCCATGAGCCAGACTGCAACTTAACAGACCTGGGGTTTGGTGCCATATTGCCATTGGATCTAATATGTGTGTCTTGACTGCTTACCCTCACCCCTTTCAAACTCTCAAGGCTTTAAATACCGATCTTAAGAGGTGGGGCAGAGATAAACATCTAAAGTGCTTGGCAACCTTGTTGAAGCCTTCCCAGGTGCCCTAAACTTAATACCACCTCAGAGGTCCTGTCACAGAGGGCCTTATGGAGGTCTTCAGGGGGGTTAAGCTGAGAATCTACTTTTTTGAGAGGATCATTCTGGCTGTTTGGTGGAGAAGAGATGCAGGAGAGCAGGACAAGAGACAGACAGGGAAGCCAAAATGGAGGCTGTGCCAATATGGCTCTCTCCAGGCTAATCCCTTCAGGGCTGAGACCTAGCCTCTTTCACCTCCACTTCTCTAATGTGGAGTGGTATGTCATGAAATGTTTGTTGAATGAATGAATGTTTGAATGAATGAGGGTATCTAAGGAAAGATGGCCTTTTCCTTCACAGCTCTTACTCAGCACTAGGTTTGTTCCATCAACTTATAGGCCTAGAGATTCTTGCAGGAAGCTTTTCTATGACCCAGAAATGAGCTAGGGAAGGAGTGAGTATGATGGCCTCAGGAGCCCTTTGTCCAACGTTTGTCTCAGATGGCAGATGTCCTCAGATCTGAGGAGGGTACCCAGGCAGCCTCAGCCCCCATTCTTCACTCAGCAAACTGTTCTTGGGCATCAGCTCTTGACCAGCTGGGAAGGGCCCTCTGTGGCCCCCACAGTGGCTTCTCAGCTCTCAGCATCCAAAGCCCAGGACTGTCCAGCAGTTTCCCTGGAGTCCTTACCTCATCCAGGATCTCAGAATCAGCCTCATCTATCAGGCAAGGAAATGGAGGGCAGAAGGGTGGGTGGGCTGCCAGATCATGAGCCCTTGGCCCGGAAGACCCCTTAATCTGGATTCAGGAGTCCTGGCTAGCCACGTGCCCAGCCCTGTTGGCAAGAGGGCACAGGGATGAACACTTTCTTGCCGTTGGGGAGCTCACACACTATAAAGATAATTATGGCAATGGTCAGAGGGTCATACAGGGTGCAGTGAGAATGCCCAGGATGCAGGCACTAACTCACCTAAGGGTATGGAAGAAGCTGGAGAAGTTAGGAAACTTGCATTTGATCTGATAATACCCTTTTGAGCTAGGTAATGATATTCCATTTTATAGAAAAGACTCAAAGGTTCTGCCCAAGGTTCTGCCACTAAGAAGCAACAAAATGGAGAGTGGAATCCAGTTCTCTATAGATTGCTAGTCCAGAACCCTTTCCAAACAAGGACCAGAATCCTTCCCACAGGACCCCTGGGTCTGCCCTATCCACCTTCTGGCAGGACTATGGTCTCACAGAACAAGCAGCCATAGAATAGATTAGACCAGGCTCAGTAGTTATTTTATATTCCAAGCCCCCGCCTCTGCACAGTTCTCATAATTTTACCCAAGATTTCCAGTGTATTAGACTCCAGTTATAACGGTAAAAAACTGAAATCAAAATGATTAGCTAAGAAGGAAAGTTTGTTTCACCTAATGAAAATTTCAGTACAGGGATGGCTAGATCCAGGTTCTGACACAGTGTCTTCAGGAAGAATTTAATCTCACTCTGCTTTCCTCTGTGCGGCCTCTTTCTCAGGTGGACTCTCTCCGGAAGGTAACAAGATGGCCACTGGCAACTCCAGGCTTGTATCCTGATAGATAGGCAACTACAGTACAGAAAAAAAATCTTTTCTTACTAGTTCCAAGAAAAAATTCTGGATTGAGTCATTAGCCAGCTTGGCCCTATTCCAATTCCTAAACCAGTCACTGCGACTAGGGGAGATGGTGCCCTCATTTGGGGCCTGGGAAGGAGTGGGCACCATCTAAAACACATCGACTCTAAGAGAAAAGAAGACAGTGTGGGGCTCCTTCCAGACTAAGGAAGAAGAATGGATGGTGGTGGGCAAAAATAACTGCTCTAAGCCGTACCCAGAAATTGTCTTTATTTGAAATATCACTTTTTCTCTAACTTTCTGAGCTACATTTCGTAATGTGCTCTAATTTTTCAAGTACAGTTTGATAATCCTTATATATGTGTGCACATCTGGGCAGTCACCCTGCAGATCCAGGTACAGAACATCGCCAGCTCCCCAGAAGTTTCCCTTGTTCCCCTTCCTGGTTATTATCTCCCAGAAGTAAACACTGTTTTGACCTCTATCGCCATAAATTAGTTTTGCTTGCTCTTGAACTTTATAAAAATGGAATCACATCCTCTTTTGCTCAATATTATGTCTGAGATTCATCCATGTTTTTATGTGTATCAGAAGTTCATTTTTGCCATGCTGCACAGTAGTAGTCCATTATATGAACGCACCACAGTTTAGCCGTTCTGTTGATGGACAGTTGGGTTATTTCAGTTTTGAACTATTATAAGTAAAGCTCTTGTGAAAAACTGCGCGTGTGTCATTTGGTGTGCCTGTGCACGCATGCCCCCGGGAGTAGCACTGCTGCGTCATAGGACAGGCGTGTGCTTAGCTTGTCTAGCTACCCTACATGGATTTCCCCTGTGCTTCTACCCGCTTACCAACTTGTCAGCACTTGGTATTGTCGGTCTTTCTAATTTGGACACTGTCGTGGCACGTGGGAATTTGAAGCCACGGGTTCATGTTGACTTCATATCAGAGCCCCTCCTACTTTGAGCATCCCTGAGATCATATTTGAATTTCTCTAGCCTGGAATGGTCTCTCATGTCAGTACCCAGGACCCACAATACCCAATCCAACAGGTAAACATCAGAGGGAGCCCCTGCCCTTGGCTCTGGTGGCTAAGAAAGGTCTCGTGGAGGGAGAGGCATCAGCCCTGGAGAGGCAGTCTAGTTTAACAGCAAAAACTCAGGCTCTGGAATCAGGCAGCCAGCGTTCAGATCTTAGCTCCGCAGGACTGTGTGATCTGGAGCTGCCCTGTATCTAAGGGTGAGACATGAGTATCTACCTTATAGGGTTATTTGGGGGAATTAAAAGAATAGATACATATGAAACAATTACAGTACCTGACATATGATAGATACTATGTAAATGTTCCTTATATTATTGGCCTGAAGTAAGCTCTGGGTCTCCCTGGGGATGTGAGGCCAGAAGCAGATGGCATCTGGCACAGAGTCCTGTATTAAGTGGCAGTGATTTATCAAATGCCAGAAACCTAATTCAGTCTGATTGGGGAGGAACGTGCTGGCCGGAGGTGGTTCTTCCCTGGGCTCCAGCCAGAAGTCACCTTTCACTGCTAAGGAACCTCAGCTTATCCCAGGCACGTCAGGGCCACCTCAGGTTCTGCAGCCAATGACATCTGAGGAGAAGACAATGGAATCATGTATGTAAAGCTCTTAACCCAGAGCTGCATGAAAAGCAAGCTGGGATGTAATAACCCCTCAGTGCGGACACACAGCTGTGTATGTAACCTTAGAGCAGCCGTGAGGCATGTCATGGGGGACACTGGTCTGGGATTCAGGGTCCCTGGCTGTTGGTCTGAGCGCTGCCACCAACTTCATGTGACCTGAAGCCTTGCTATCTTCCGTCACAGTTCGAGCCCGAGTCCTGAAGAGGTAGGGATGGGCAGTTGGGGGTTCTTCCCCAAGCAGGTAACAAAGAAAGCCCTGCCCTCACAGCAGCCCCTACCAGATGAGCTGTTCCCAGCCCTAACCAGACCTTGCTTCTGTTCAGCTGTCATTAGTGTCAAATAGAGTAGAAAAAAACAATTTCTGCCTCTGGCCATCTGTCCACCTAACAACCTCACCTGCCCTGCCCTGTGCCAAGCCCACCTTACAGAGAGGGCCGGCATGTCCCCGATCTGGCACTCCGAGGCTCACTGTCCGCCACAAATGCTGCTTCATCTGTCCAGCCGCTCCAAAACTCAGAAGAAACTTGAGCCGGTTCTGTAAACGCGTCAATGCTACAGCGCAATGACCCTGATGGCCGCTAGGTGGAGAACGCGCCTTTTTTCCACCCCCTGCTGGGCAAAGTAGGTCAGTCCCAGGACCTTGCTACTTGAAGAGAATAGGATGACTTGTCCTGAGCCCCTGCATTTCATATTTCACTAGCCCTCAAGACAACTCGAAAAGGCTCGATTTCACAGTGGAAACTCAGAAGCAAAATCCTGGAGAGCTTACATAACCAAGAAGCAGTCATCGAGGGATCTGACCCCCATGTTTCTAAGTCTTTGTCAGCACACCTGCTATCTCTACTTCCAAAGGCCCCCTCGCCCTTCCCTCAGGACATTTCCTTCCGGAGGACACTGTTTGAAGGCTGTAATTTGGTCGCCTGCCTGGGAGGACACCTGATGGCCACTCTACTCAGCTTTTCTTTTACTCTTTTTCCCTTGGGTAACATCTCTCTTCCATTCTTCCACCTGTAGTCCTGTAGTCCGGAGAGACTGACCCCACTCCCCGGTTCCAGGGGTGAACCTGTGACCGAAGCCTGGGCAATCAGAGTAACCCTGGGCTGTTAGTAGCCGTCTTTGCCAACACATAAAGACAATCTGCATGAAAATTAAGTCATTACAGAGGAAAACAGCTGGGAGTTGAGAAGTGACTGATTTCTGATGAAACCAACACTCTCAGGACTGTTTAGTTATGAGTCAATACTCTTTTTTCCTTAAGGCAATTTAAGGTGGTTTTCTATCACGACCAGGAGTACTAATACAAGTTCCAGCTTCGCTCTCAACCTAGTGACCCTAAGAGGATCATGAACCCCCAAGGCTGAGCTGGTTGTCCTCCTGTGCTCTCAGATGCCCTGTGCCCCCTCTAACATTGCCCTTAATGTACTATGTTATGATGATCTGCTCAGTTCCGTCTCCTCTGTAGACTAGAAACTCTTTGAGGACAGTAACTGGGTCTTATCATAGTGGGTCCCTGGTGCCCAGCAGGGGACGGTGATTGCTTCAGTAACTGCTTAGTGATTGAGTCAATTAATGGGTAAGTTAAAAGTGGGTATGGGCTGGTAGGGACTATTGCTAGGATTTCACAGAAAGACTTTTTGAAAGAGCTGAGCCTCCAGTGGTTACCAAGGTCAAAGGACCCAGGTCGAGAGGAGAGTAAAGGCAAGGACCTAGAGGAGAGGAGCTGTGCAGTACAGGTGATTGTTTCAGGAACGGCCTCGCATGAATCTTTGCCTCCCTGCAACTGTGCACTTCTGCGATGTGGCGTTGTCACTCAGGCCACCGAGGTGGGGAACCTGAGCTGGACTCGAGACTTGCTCTGATCAGAGGATGCAGTGACGTGACACTGTGCAACTTCCAAGGCTAGAACTTAGGCCTTGCAGCTTCCGCTCCAGCCGCTGTAAAAGGAATCCTGGGCTAGACCAAGTGGAGATGAGAGTCCATGTGAGAGAGGCCAGCAGCTAGCTCCAGGCATGTGAAGAGGGCTATCTTAGACCATCCAGCACAGAGAAGCCACCAGCATAATCAACCTCAGAAGAGACCAGCAGGAGAACCGCCAAGCTGAGCCCACTTAATCCACAGAATTGTGAGGAACATTAAATGTTTTAAATCACCATGTGCGGGAATGGTTTATTATGCAGAAAGTCTTCCAGAATCACCAAGTGTAGTAACCATACCTTGTTGGGGCCTCCTGGTGTCTATTTACCTGTCTTCTTCCTTGAGGAACCCCACGCTCAGCTGGTGTGCTCGGGTGGAGATGACCTCCCCCCTCCTGGCTTCTGCTAGAACCGGGAAGGAGTTGCTAAATGGGAAGGTTTTTTTTTTTTAAGATTTTATTTATTTATTCGACAGAGAGAGAGACAGCCAGCGAGAGAGGGAACACAAGCAGGGGGAGTGGGAAAGGAAGAAGCAGGCTCATAGCGGAGGAGCCTGATGTGGGGCTCGATCCCATAACACCGGGATCATGCCCTGAGCCAAAGGCAGACGCTTAACCGCTGTGCCACCCAGGCGCCCCTAAGCAGGAAGGTTTTGACCCCAGAGCTGTTGGTAGCCTTCTTTGTCACCTCTTGGGGAGCACCTGCCAGAGAACGGAGCCATAGGGAAGAAAGCAAAAGAGAATGAGTCTTGGTCTGGCTGTTCCTGAGGCCTGGATCCACCCCTGGACTTTAAAATGACATAAGCCAGGGGCACCTGGGTGGCTCAGTTGGTTAGATGTCTGCCTTCGGCTCAGGTCATGATCCCAGGGTCCTGGGGTTGGGCTCGGCGGGGAGCCTGCTTCTCCCTCGCCTCCCCACTCATGCTCTCTGTCTCAAATAAATAAAATCTTTTAAAAAATACATTGGGGGCGCCTGGGTGGCACAGCGGTTAAGCGTCTGCCTTCGGCTCAGGGCGTGATCCCAGCGTTATGGGATCGAGCCCCACATCAGGCTCCTCCGCTATGAGCCTGCCTCTTCCTCTCCCACTCCTCCTGCTTGTGTTCCCTCTCTCGCTGGCTGTCTCTATCTCTGTCAAATAAATAAATAAAATCTTTAAAAAAAAATACATTAAACTTACATAAGCCAATAAATTCACTATTTTGCTTAAGCCCATTTGAGTTGAGATATCTGTTACTTGCACCCGAATGAAAATATTGAGAGTCAGGAAGTCTGATAGAGGCTGAGCAGCGTGTGGCAGAAGGCTGTTAGGGTAAGACAGAGGTCCCTAGAGAGTATGAGAAGAGTTTATTTTTCCTCAGTCCCCCTATATGCCAGGACCCTGGAATGAGACATAATTTCAGTCCTAGATCTCATTCCAATTGTGATAAAATGCTAAAAGAAAAATGCCAATGTAGCCAGAGCATATAATAGGACAGCCTAGGTGGAGGGGGTGTGGGGGCAGGGCAGGCCGGTCTCTCTGAGGAAGTGACACGCAAGCTGAGACTTGAAGGATGAATAGGAATTAGCCCGTAAACAGGGAAAGGTGGGGAGAGGATGTTCCAGGTAGAGGGAAAAGCATGTGCCAAGGCCCTGAGGCAAGATGATGCTTATCACCTTGAAAGAGGGATAGTATGTCACCAGATAAGGAAAGAGACTGGCAGGACCCAGGTCCCTCAGGGTGTATCAAGATTTTCAGCTAAAAGCAAAAGGAACAAACTCCAGCTAATTTAAGTTCAGCCACGCAGGCGTCCCTGAGCCACCCAGGCGTCCCCAAATGTTTGTTATTCAAAGCCATTACGTTTAGGGGTATTTGTTATGTAGCAGTAGGTAACTAATACAGGTGTTTATTCTAAAAGCAACAGGAAGGGGCGCCTGGGTGGCTCAGTTGGTTAAGCGTCTGCCTTGGCTCAGGTCATGATCCCAGGGTTCTAGGATCGAGCCCGCATTGGGCTTGCTGCTCAGCGGGGAGCTTGCTTCTCCCTCTGCCTCTGCTGCCACTCCCCCTGTTTGTGCTCTCTCTCTCTCTCTCTGTCAAATAAATGAATGAAATCTTTAAAAATAAAAGCAACAGGAAGCTGTTGAAAGGTTTTAAAGAAATAGGGCAATGACGTGATGAATTTGCTGACATGTAAACTGGTGAGTACTGTGGCCTGGGAGCCAACAGAGGGTAGTGGAGACGCAAAGGAGGGAGGGGTCACTTCTACTGAGAGGACGTTTATTAGGGGCTTTTTATTTATAAAGAGTAAAAAAAAAAAAAGACAAATTAGCTTAAGAAAAAAATTATTTGGCTCATGGTAATGAAATGTTCCAAGTAGTAATTTCTGCCTCGAGGCATGGCTAAATGCAGGCATGCTCCGTCTCTCGGCCCTCTTGTTTCCTGTGTTGGCCTCATTCATAAGCAGGCTCTCTCAAGCAGGGCTGGGCTTCCGTATTCATGCCTCAGTAGCCTCAGAGAGTGTTAGGTCCCCATTAGTTCCAATAAAAGACCCAGACTGGCTCTCATTAGCCCTGCTTGGGCCACATGCTCATCCCTGACCAATAATAATAGCCTGGGGGATGGAATAATCTCATTAGCCAAGTCCAGGGGCACATGCGCACCACAGGAACCAGGGAGAAGTTGGCTCGACCCAAATCCCAGTGGACTGGGAGTAAGGGAAGGCCAGGACCTCAAAGAAAATGGAAGAGCTGTTTTCAGAGAGAGGAGGAGTGTTCAGGTGTCCAGTTCAAGGTGGTCAGGAAGGTTGTCAGAGAAGAGGGAACACTTGTGAGGAGTCCAGAAAGCTGAATGGCAGTCATCTGGTGCGATGGCTGGAGGGAAGGGAAGAGGGGAGGCAGGACCAAGGAAGGATACTCCCAGCAATGAGAACAGCAAGTACAAAGGCACCAAGGCACTTTCAGGAGGGCTCACCTGGAGCTCAGGGCAGCTGGCACACAGAACACGCATCCCTGCGGAGACGGGAAGTGGGACAGGAGACAGCAGCAGAGGCCGGTCTGGAAGGGCCCCCAGTGCCAAGCTGAGGAGCTGGGGTTGCCAGCGGGAGGGAGGGAGAGAGTAGTTGAAGCTGAGGGGTGAGTTGGTTAAATCTGTGGTTTATGTTTAGTTTTATTTTTTTTTAATATTTCATTTATTTATTTATTTGAGAGAGAGAGACACAGATAGCAAGAGAGAGCAAGAGCAGGGAGGAGAGGGAGACGCAGGCTCCCCACCGTGCAGGGAGCCCGATGCGATGTGGGGCTCAATCCCAGGACCCCAGGATCACGACCTGAGCCAAAGGCAGACACCTCACCCACTGAGCCACCCAGGTGCCCCTAAATCTGTGTTTTAAAGAAGCCATTTTGGTGGGGCACCTGGCTGGCTCGGTCAGTGGAGCGTGCAAATCTTGATCTTGGAGTCATGAGTTTGAGTCCCACACTGGGAGGTAGAGTTTACCTAAAAAATAATAATGATAAAGAAGTCGTTTGGGCACTGAAGAGAAGGCTGGTGATACAGAGACTATGAAGCCCCCCCTTCTTTCTAGCAGACCCTTCTGGCCTCCATTGCAGTTAGGGGTGACAATGTATAACAGGCTCCCCAAAGAGATAAAATCAGAAGTTGCTGGATACAGATTCAACTCTCTGTGGCTTCTTTTTTCCTCCTGCCTGAGCACAAATGTGATGGCAGGAGCTGAAGCCACCATCTTACAACCATTTGGGCAAAGTGTAGAGAATTAAAGGGACCTCAACCCTGATTTCAGACCCACCGTCACCCATCCCCAGACTTGGGAGACCTGGTACTAACGAGGGATGAGTTAACCTGTTTCGTTAAAGCCCTTGCCATTTAGGTTTTCTGATTTTTATGCCCAGACAAAATCCTATATAGTCCAGGTGGGCACAAGGCAAGGTAGAGAAGGGTGAGGGCCCCCTGAGGCTTCTTTCCTGATGCAGACTACTAGCCCTGTAACCCTTCCTGCCCAGCTTCCGCCACCTCACAGCTGTCCTGGACCCTTCTCACCTTCACAAATATATGCATGCCAAGCCCCAGTAGGTGTGAGGTTTGTAGGCCCAAGTCTAGGGATAGCCGAGTCTGACAAACCCTGAGAGCCTCCCAGGACATGGGGCCGCACTGTCTGGGACTAGGGGACGAGAGTGCCAAGGGTGCTGCTGAGACTCTGGGAAGCACCAGGACTATCCCAAGGAGAGCCCCATATTCCTCCTGGCCCATCCCCCTCTCTCTGGCTTCATCCTCTCCCAGGCTGCCAACATCAGCACCAGGCTCCCTGCCTCCACCACGATGCCCTGGCAGCCTGCAATTCATGGCTTTGTTTTCCCCACATAGAAATTGGGCTTAAAGGTGCCCAATGGGTGGGGAATAAGGAGATATAAGGGTTGGGAGAGGGGTGACCCTTACAGTCCCTCACTCTTGGTCACAAAAGTGTGTTACTCAACATTTGGGTAGGTCCTACCTAGACCCAGAGCTGCTATTATTAATACTGGCCAATTTTTCCTGAGCTTGGGCTGTGTGCCAGGGCTCTCACACATCATTACACCAAGTCCTCACAGAAAACCTATTGTTGCCATTTTACAGAAAATGAAACAGAGGCTTAACATTAAGTGACTTGTCGAAGTTCCCAAGTTTTCAGGATTCAAACCTTTATCTGTGTGGTTCTAAAACCCAACCTTTCACCAGTCACTTGCTATCAGTGTCCCCTCCATGTTGACAAGCCAAGCCAGACCTCCCTGGAGTCTGTGAGAAGAGCCAGAGAGAAAAGGGGTTAGAAAAAATGAAAAAGTAGGGGCGCCTGGGTGGCACAGCGGTTAAGCGTCTGCCTTCGGCTCAGGGCGTGATCCCGGCATTATGGGATGGAGCCCCACGTCAGGCTCCTCCGCTATGAGCCTGCTTCTTCCTCTCCCACTCCCCCTGCTTGTGTTCCCTCTCTCGCTGGCTGTCTCTATCTCTGTCAAATAAATAAATAAAATCTTAAAAAAAAAATGAAAAAGTAATAATAATCGTCAATTCTGAGTAGCAAGTATATGATATTACCCTGTGCACTTTTTTTATATTTTAAAACTTTCTCAAAATAAAAATCATTTTAAAGGAAAGAAATGAAGGAAAGAAGACAAGAAAGCACAGGCCTGGCTCAGAGGCCAGGGCTTGGGCCAGGCCTGGGCTGGAATGGGGCCTGGGCAGGGGCTCAGGGCAGCCCTTCCGCACAAGAGCCCCAGTGTTCCCCGGCCCGGCTGCCATCCAAGAGCAACACGGTCGGCACCAGGCGACGTCTGCCCCCTCCCCCAGCTCTGCTCTCAGGCAGGTGGGGGGCAGGGCCTGGCCTCAGGAGTCCCTCCCGGCCCAGCCTCGCACTTCAGGAGCCCAGACTCCGCAAACCTCCGCCTCGGACCTGGTGCTTCATAGGTGCCCCGCCAGTACTGGCCACCTGCACGGGGAGAGCAGTGCCCCGCCCCAGCCGCCTCTTGCACTCACGTCCGGGAGGGTCTGCACCTTCCTGGGCTGAAGTGAAGGATGGGGGCAGAAAGCAGGCTGGTGCCGGAGCGTCAAAAATCCCAAGTCTGTGGAGAGTCGCCCTGAGCTCGCTCTCTTTGTCCCAGAAGATCGGGGTTCAGCTCAGCTCTGTTGTCCACTTGCTATGCAACTGCATGTTTTTAAGTAAGCTCCATGCCCGACATGAGGCTTGAAATCGTGACCCTGAGATCCAGAGTCACGTGTTCTACTGACTGAGCCAGCCAATCGCCCTGCTACATGACTTTAGACAAGTCATTCCATCTGCCTGAGCCTCTGTTTCCTTACCTGCAAAACGTAGCTAAGGATTCTAACCCCATCTGGTTTGGGGGAGGATCAAAGGATATGCTGCATGTATAACACCTAGCTTGGCATGGCATCTGGTGGACGGTGGGAGCTCACCAAGGAAAGAACTTCCTCCCTACTTCCTGTTCTCCTGAAACCCAGTCCCATTCACTTCCTCCAATATCCCTGGGGAAAAAGAAGCAGGAGTGTGCCCATTTTCTGAATAAAGAAACTGAGGCAGAAGCAGACTAAAGGCAGGATTTTAGGATGGCAGGCTCCTGACCTCCTGCTAGGGGCGTGTGGGGTGGGTCGTGTTTTGTGGGGGTTTTTTAAAGATTTTATTTATTTGACAGAGAGAGAGACAGCCAGTGAGAGAGGGAACACAAGCGGGTGGTGTGGGAGAGGAAGAAGCAGGCTTCCCAGCGGAGCAGGGAGCCCAATGCGGGGCTCGATCCTAGAACTCTGGGATCACGCCCTGAGCTGAAGGCAGACGCTTAACGACTGAGCCACCCAGGCGCCCCAAGAGCTTGTGTTTGAAAGGTTTTGAGAGAGAGAGACTGCAAATGTCACTGGTGGAACATTGTTACCAAGAGAGTGAGACCGTGATCGGGAGACAGGCTTGGATGCCTCTCCCAGACTCCCTCAGCATGTCTCCTTCTGTGCTCTGTTTACTTAGCCATCTCTCCACACTACAGGGCAGCAGCTCCTTGAGGGGGAGGGGCTGGGGCAGATTACCGCTTGAACAGTGCATACCACATAATGAACCTTTAACTGACACCTGGCAAATGAATGTGTGTATGAATGAATGACGTGAAAGAGCATCAGATGCCACAGAGGGTCCGTGTGACTCCTCAGAGGTCACGAGTGCAGGGTGGCAGATGGACAGGGATGTGCAGCCGTGGGGGTGGGAGGTATAGGATTGCCAGTCCGAGGGACTTGGCCATCTCAGGAGGCAGGCAGGTTGCACAGCCTGGACTATGAAAGCCTTTCCTTTGCCTTTGGCTCAGGTAAACCTGAGAAGTGCCTGGAAGTTGAACGAAGCTGTGTGGGGTCCAGCTCCTACTGGCAGCTCACCCCTCCCCCTCCGCCCCGCAACAAGCACATTCTCTAAGGGGAGCCCGCAGAGGACCACAGGTGGGGAGCTGGATCTCTCCAGGAGTCCGGGAGGTCTGGTGAGGCCCCTCTGGGCAGGAGGCTTCCATTTGCTGGGCTCCTCCAGTGCCAGGAGCCTCAACCTTTCCAGGTACTCAGCAAGGAAGGACACTGAATGAGGGGATCAGAACCAACTGGTTTTAAAAGATAGCCAATTATTTTCTGATTTATCTTTGGGAGGAAATCATTATTTTGTTTGAGAAGGGGAAAAAATCACTTTATTGGGCTTTTAAGTTATGCAAAGGAAAAGCCTCTATCCCCGGAGGGAGTTAGGGTGGAGAGAGCTAGACTTCTCCGCATAGCAATGGGAAAGGAAGCTGCTTCCCTTTGGGCAGGGTCTCCACCAGCTAGCGGGGCACCTGGGAGATGAGTCTGAGACCCCAGCTAAGGGGTTTCCTTTCTCCTCAAGAAGCCTTCCGAGGAGTGGAGGGCTTAGACTTCAGGTGAGGCTTGGGCAGAGGTCAAAGTTCAGCTGCCCTCCTAGTTTGACCACTGTCTAGTTGCTCAAGGGGAGAGATGCTTCCAAGTGAGGCAGACCCGAGCAAGGTGGGGCAGAACTATTGGGGGTACCCACTGTGTGCCAGGTGCTTGGGATACATTGTTGAAGTCTGTAGCAGTTCCTGCCTTCTATTTACACAACTGTTTAGTAACAGTTCTGGAATGTTCCGTGAGGATGAAGAAATAACGGGTCCTAAATAATCATAGTTAACATTACAAAGCAAGTGTCATATACCAGGCAGTTCTACAGCCTTATACATGTTTACTCTGCAAAAGGTCGCGGGGAAGATACTATCTATCATTATACTTCCTTTACTGATGAGAAAATGAAAAAACAGAGATGGAGTAACCTGCCAAGGTTACTCCAAGTGTGATGGTGTTGAGATGTGAGTCCTGAAATCTGCGCTCTGAATCGCTTCACTTCCTGCTTCTTTCTCCATGCTCACAGGACAGAAGGCATCTAAAAGGAACCTGGCAGGTCCAGAGGGCTTCTCTGAGGCAGTGAGCTGACATCTAAGAATAAGATGGAACCAACCAGACCTGGAGGGGAACAATCGTTCCAAGAAGAGAGGACCATATGTGCAAAGGCCCAGAGGTAGAGTGGGAGCAAGGTAAGAAATGAAGGATTTGTGTGGAGATGTGGACCGGGGCCAGGTCATGCCAAGAATCATTATGGGAAGCTAGTAGAAAGTTTTAAAGGGGTAGTGGATACATTCAGATTTGTTTTTTTTTTTTTTCTTTTCTTTTCTTCTTCTTTTTTTTTTTTTTTTTTTTTTTTTTTTTTTTTTTTTTTTGAGATTCTATTTTTAAGGGGCGCTTGGGTGGCTCACTTGGTTAAGCGTCTAACTTGGCTCAGGTCGTGATCTCAGGGCTCCTAGATCCAGCGGGCCTTGGGTTCCCTGCTCAGCGGGGAGTCTGCTTGTCCCTCTCCCTCTGCCCCTCCCCCTCAAATAAATAAAATCTTTTTAAGAAAAGATTTTATTTTTAAGTAATCTCTACACCCAACGTGGGGTTCAAACTCACAACCCCAAAATCAAAAGTCGCATACTCCACCGACGGAGCCAGCCAGGCGCCCCCCAAGATTTGTATTTCAAATATCAGTCTTAATGTTGTGCAGAGAATGGATGGGAGTGGTTGGGGGCAGAGGGGATCTCCTAGCCACTGTATGGTGATTGCACGGAAACCAGAGTAGCCAGGTTGGGCCAAGGTCTGTGGAGGCTGGCCGGTCAGGACTGCTGGGTGTTGCTCCCTAAAAGGGGTGAAGAGCAGAGGATAATGCAAGTAACTAGAACTTGGAAGCCTGGTTTAGGTGCGGCAAAAGAGGCGGAGTCTGATGGGGCGTGTAGAGGGCTGGGGAGGGGCCCCGGATCGGGCTGACCCAGTGCGCCCCTCAGCTCTGTTGGATTTGGGGACTGGTCTCCAGGTGGACGGGACGCTGCGCTCCTCGCCGCGTGGTGGTTCTCTTGATAGAGCTGGTCCAGGAGGGGCCGGGCGGAGGTGGGCGGGGCGCTGGGTTGTCCCCCGCCAAGCTGCTGTCAGGATAGAGCTGGTCCAGGAGGGGCGGGGCCCGAGGTGGGCGGGGCGCTGGGCCTCCCGCGGCCACGCCGCTGTCGCGGGTGCATTCCTGGCTCTCTGGCCCGCGGCGGAGGAGCGCCCCGGCTGAGTCTGCGGTCCCCGCTGGGCGCGGGTGTCGGGACTGGCCGGAGCTGGGAGCGGGGCCGCGGAGGACCCAGGTGAGCCGGGAACTCTGTGCCTGGAGCGGGACCCCGGAGGCTTGAGGTGAGCCGGGTCCCCTTGCGGGCCCAGGCTGCGCTCCCCGCCGCCAGAGGGCGAGCGGCGGCGGGGCTCAGGGAGCTGCCCCCGCCCAGCACGGGGGACCTGGGCGTCCTCTTGGAAGGGGGGTGGAGGAGACGGTAAATCAGTAACCCGCAGCGCACACAGGGCCTTTTGTCCCGCTCCGTCCAAAGAGCACCCTGGCCATGGAGCTGGTTACTCATTGCCCACCCGGGCGGGGGCGGGCCGGCTGTCTCTGCAGCTCCCCCTCTAGACCTGCCGACTCGCACCTCCCCCCAGGGTGGCCGGGTAGGGGTGGAGGAAGAAGAGCGCGCTGGTCCCTCGGCTGCTGGACCGTCTGCGCGCCCCGAGTAGAGATGAGGAAGCTGAGGATCCCAGAGGTGCGGTCATTTGCCCAGGGTCCCCCAGCGCTTGAGTGAGGGAGGCTGAAGGAGAACCCAAGACTGTCTGATGCCAGAGTCAGGCCCTTCACCCCCTGAGCAAGGCGGTGGGTTGGTCTGTCTGCGGCCGCGTGTGATCCTAGGAAGGGTCCTGAGGTTACAAGGTCAGGGCAGCCTAGGAATGGAAATAAAATCCCCAGACCTCCCCACCCCTCTCCCAACTGGAGCTGTGGACCCAGAGGGCTGCTCTCCCTGCAGAACAGAGCAGGGTGGGGGGATTCTATGGAGGAGGGCAATGGAAGCTGGGGGTGGGTGCAGGAACAGTGGAATCTGAGTGGGGTGGTGAAGAGAAATGGGGACACAGAGGTATGTATGTGCAAGAGAGAAGACATGCCCAGTTTTGAAAGCCAATGGCTTTAGTGCTGAAGAGGCTGAAGGAGCAGACTGCAACCAAAGATATTGACAAGGGCAGGGAGGGAGGCCTAGAATGGTGGATAAACTGTAGATTGGATCCTGCTGGCCATGGGCAGCCATTAAGGGCTTGAAAGCTGGGGGATCTGGGGTGGTGACATGGCAGATACTTATAATTTCTAAAGCTCTGCTGGAGAGTGGAGGCTGGTGAGCCAAGAGAGATGTTTGCAAAGGCCCAAGCTAGAGATGACCATTGCCTGCCTTGGGTCCAAGCAAGGGAGGTGAGAAGGACTGGAGGATTGAGGAGGCAGATGGGACTGGAAGTGGAGGAGGGGTGAAGTGGGATGGGGAGAGATGATGCCCCAGCTGCAGGGGCAACCCAGGGAAGGAGCAGTTGGAGGGGGAGATGATGGCTTTGGTCAGGACAAGCTAAGTGTCCCCTGCCTCAGAGCCAGAGCTGGAACGGGGGCAGTGGCTGAAGAGACAGGGTGCAGTGAGCTTCCTGGGCAAGTAGATTCAGAGACACCAGTGCCTCCCGATTTATGGAGTCCCAGGTAATAGCCAGTAGTCCCCTGTGACTACATTGGTCACCTCTTCCCCTGCCCCAGCTGATGCCGTTTTGAGTGCTCCTTTTGGGAGATGGAGACATCCTTGGTGGCATACGGATAGTGTGGGTGTGTACCTCATACCTGACAGGAACCGCACCAGAATCAGAGGTAATTGGCCAAGGGCAGACCCAGAGTGACAGTCACGGGGTGGGGTGGGGGGGGAGAACATGCCAACATTCTGTGTCCCCAGCCCCTCCGTATGGTCTCTTTTATCCTCAAAGCAGTCCTCTGAGGACAGCACCCAGAGAGGGACAGGGACTTGCAAGTTGGTAAGAGTCAGGATTTGAACTTGGCTTTGCTGGACACAGAGCCCATGTTGCCTCAAACGGAGTTGTGAGGATACAAAGAGCAGATGTATTCCCAGCATGCCATTCTGGTTCAGAGTGAGGAAGAACTTCTGCTCGCCATGGACTGTGCTGCTTTGTTAGGAGTGAGTGCCCTGCCACTGAAGGTATTCAAAGCTGGCCATGAAAATGTCAGCAATGCTAGAAGTGTGGGTCAGATCAGATAACACCCAGATGCTGAAGTTTGGCCTTGTATTAGATTTCATGGGTTTTTTTTTTTTTTTTTTTTGGTTCTTCAGCAATAAATTCATTTATTCAGCAAAAAATAAATTATGTGTGCTGAGAGTGAGCAGAAGATATGTCTCCATTCTCCGCTTTCCTCCAAGGAAAGAATCCCCAAACTGCCCTTTCTGTGAACTTGTGCCAGGGTCTCAGCAGGACCGGAGGAGAGCAGGAAGCCCGGCCCTGCCCCCCGCACAACCTACTGGGAAGAAGCTTTGGGCTCTGGCAACAGCAGAGTGGCTTCCAGTCTCTGCTGTGCTGCTGCGTGGGGTGCGGGGGGTTGGACAAGTCTCCTGACCACTTCCGGTCTCAGTTTCTTCATCCGCAAAATAGGGGAATAGCACTACCAAAGGTGCATGCATAGCAGGAGTTCTTCTCCCTCCTTTCCAGGAAGGCAGTTGGTGGTAAGCCCGCACTGGGTCCCTGTGAGCAGCAGGAAGGATATGTGGCTGCTGTTGGCTCTGCTGGGGGTCCTGGTGGAGGTGCCTGGGGCTCCAGCTTTGTCTCTTGAAGCCTCCGAGGAAATGGAGCTAGGTATGGCCTTTAGGGTGGGAGCGGGTGGCAGGGGTGGGCACCTGGAGGAGGCTACTAGCTGAGCGAAGCTGGAAAGGACCTGGCCCAGCCCCTGAGGTGGTGACAGCAGGACAGGGCCCCACCATTGAGACTCAGTGTCTGGCTCCCAGCAAGCGTCCGCCTATCTCTGTGTCCACAAGAGAGGAATGGCCTTGCAGGGTGGAGGGTCCTGAGCTGGGCTGCAGAGCTGGTGGTGAGCCCCTGGCCGTGTGTATATGTGTGTGTGTGTGTGTGTGTTCTGTGCACCGGGTGTGTGGTTTGGGAGGCCCAGCGGCATGTGCGGTGTATGCACTGTGAGTGTGCTGTGCCCTGTATGTGGCACCTGTAGCATGTGCGTGTGCGTGTGTGTGTGGCGATGGCATGTCCAGTCCAGCACGTGTGCTACGCAAGTGCCTTACATATAGCATCTGTAGCATGGGATGTGTGTGCAGAGGAGCAGCGGTGTCCGGCATGTGCCCAGGGGTGCTTGTGCCCTGCCCGTGCAGCATCTTCTCCAGACACAGGCGGCCCCTCAGCTGGGGCTGTGGGGCTCACTGACCTCTGCCCTTGGCCCACAGAGCCCTGCCTGGCCCCCAGCCCAGAGCAGCAAGAGCAGGAGCTGACCGTGGCCCTCGGGCAGCCTGTGCGGCTATGCTGTGGGCGGGCTGAGCGTGGTGGCCACTGGTACAAGGAGGGCAGTCGCCTACCACCTGCTGGCCGGGTACGAGGCTGGAGGGGCCGCTTGGAGATCGCCGGCTTCCTACCGGAGGACGCTGGCTGCTACCTCTGCCTGGCCCGAGGCTCCATGCTTGTCCTGCACAATGTTACCTTGGTTGTGGATGGTAAGGGGGTCTAGCAGGGGCTAAAGGGTGCCTGGGGAGAGAGACCCTCCCATCCTAGACCTCAGACATCTCTTTTTGTCCCTGACATAGACTCCTTGACCTCCAGCAATGGTAATGAGGACCCTAAGGCCCATGGGGGCCCCTTGAACGGGCATATTTACCCCCAGCAAGGTCAGTATGAGTCGTCAGGGACTCATTTCCCTACCTCCCAGCTGGTCACTGAAAAGAAGACACCTGTGTGGAAACAGGTGGTCATCCTGGGGGCACTAAGTTCTCCTTTCCCCTCCCCTCCAGCTCCCTACTGGACACACCCTCAGCGCATGGAGAAGAAACTGCACGCAGTGCCTGCTGGGAACACCGTCAAGTTCCGCTGTCCAGCTGCAGGCAACCCCACACCCACCATCCGCTGGCTCAAGGACGGACAGGACTTCCATGGGGAGCATCGCATTGGAGGCATTCGGGTGAGTCTCCAGGTTCCAAGATCGTTTGCTCCTCCGTTTTCACTCCCCCATTGGTCCGCTCATACCTAGAAGTCATTCCTTCTCTAATGAGGAAGGCCACTGCGGGCCCTAGGAGGAGCACTAGACCGTAGACTGGGACAGCTCCGATTCAAATCCCCACTCTGCCGCCCTCCCGCAAGTGACTTAATCTCTCAGCCTTGGCTTTCCTCGTAAAGTGGGAAGCTCCCTGACTGGCAGGTATGGAGTGTTAGCAGCTCATTCTCAGCTCCTGGGTGCAGTGAGGAAGCTGAGACTCCCTCCAAGAGGGCAAAACTGGCTCAAGGGGTACAGCCAGGAAGAGGCCACACTAAAACTCAGAGGCTCAAACCAAGGGGTCAGACACTTCTCGGCCTGGGCCTGGCCTCCCCAGGGTCTCTGGAGCTTGAGAAGACCCCTGTGGGCAGGATCTGACCTCTTCGTGCCCTGGAACCCGGGGTGGGCACAGGTGAATGGCCACTCATAGACGCCTCCCCCACCCCCAGCTGCGCCACCAGCACTGGAGCCTGGTGATGGAAAGCGTGGTGCCCTCGGACCGTGGCACATACACTTGCCTGGTGGAGAACGCGATGGGCAGCATCCGCTACAGCTACCTGCTGGATGTGCTGGGTGAGCGGACGGGCAGGCAAGGCGGTGTGGGGGTGGGGCCCTGACACTGCCCTCAGGTAGCGCCCAGTCTGGCAGGCGACGATCTTGACCTGGAGGAACAGGGGTCAGCTGAGAGAAAAAGTGGGAGGGACATCCAGGCAGAGGGCCCAGGCTGAATAAAGGTCCGAGGTGTAACGAACACAATGCATTTGTGAGGAGGTGTGTGCCTGGGGTGTGGTACCTAAGCGGGGAGCCGCGTCGTGGAGGGTTTTGAAAGCTAGAGTCTGAAGTCGTCCTTGACCCTAAAGGCAGTAGGGAGCTATGGAAGGTTTCAGCAGGGTAAGCAGGGGGCAGACAAGGTCTGAGTTGTGTATCAGGGAAGTTCCCTCCCTTGAGCTGAGGTGGGGGAAATGCTGGAGGCAGGTGACCCGGGTGCTTCCGTGGGTACCACCGGTCAGGGTTGACCGCCTGGCCCGGCCCCCAGAGCGGTCCCCGCACCGGCCCATCCTGCAGGCGGGGCTCCCGGCCAACACGACAGCCGTGGCAGGCAGCGACGTGGAGCTGCTGTGCAAGGTGTACAGCGACGCCCAGCCCCACATCCAGTGGCTGAAGCACATCGTCATCAACGGCAGCAGTTTCGGGGCCGACGGCTTCCCCTACGTGCAAGTCCTGAAGGTCCGGCCCCCAGCAGCTCCTGAACCCCACGGCTCTCCCATGGGGCGTGGGGGTGGGGGGTGGTCCCCAGCTTCCTTCCTGGCCATAATATGGCCCCAGGCCCTGTTGTGACCCCTGAGTATGTCCCCATCCCCAGACAGCAGACATCAATAGCTCAGAGGTGGAGGTCCTGTACCTTCGGAACGTGTCAGCTGAGGATGCGGGCGAATACACCTGCCTGGCGGGCAACTCCATTGGCCTCTCCTACCAGTCCGCCTGGCTCACGGTGCTGCCAGGTGAGCACTCGAGGGGGCCGGGAGAGGCTGCCGGAATCCTGCTCTGATCCAGCGGCGGGCTGTGTCCCTTGGCCTGTAGGGCTTGGGACGTGGCATGCGGATTTGTGTGTTTGATCCCTCGTGTAGCAGTGCTTCTGTGCGTGTCCACACGGGACGGCCGTGTGACGCTCTGGGGTGGGGGTGTGCAGGATGGGTACAACTGCAGCTTTCTTGGTGTGTGTCCCGGTGTGTGTGTTGGGAGCTGTGAGGCCTGAGTTAGAGGGTGTGGAGCTGGCCATCCGACCACTGACCGGTCAGTTTTCTGTCTATATATGTGTCTGTCTGTGGGCAGAGGAGGACCTCACATGGACAGCAGCAGCGCCTGAGGCCAGGTACACGGACATCATTCTGTACGTGTCCGGCTCTCTGGCTTTGGTTGTCCTCCTGCTGCTGGCCGGGCTGTATCGAGGGCAGGTTCTCATCAGCCAGCACCCCAGGCAGCCCGCCACTGTGCAGAAGTTGTCCCGCTTCCCTCTGGCCCGACAGGTACCATGCTGTTCCCCACCCCTCATGGTGTCCCCGTAGCAAAGCTCTTGGCCCGCCTTCCCAACCCAGCTCAGCTCCAGCAGGCTGACCGAGTCACCCACCTTACAGTTCTCCCTGGAGTCTGGTTCTTCGGCCAAGTCGAGCTCCTCCTTAGTACGGGGCGTCCGTCTGTCCTCCAGTGGCCCTCCCTTGCTCGCTGGCCTTGTGAGTCTAGACCTACCTCTCGACCCACTGTGGGAGTTCCCCCGGGACAGGTATGCTGCGTGGAGGGAGGGTGGGGGTGCGGGCTCCAGGCAGGAATGACATTCATATGGCTGAGGCCTCGGCTTTCTCATTTCCAGGCTGGTGCTCGGGAAGCCGCTGGGTGAGGGCTGCTTCGGGCAGGTGGTGCGTGCGGAGGCCTTCGGCATGGACCCCGCCCGGCCTGACCAAGCCAGCACCGTGGCTGTCAAGATGCTCAAGGGTGAGTGGTGGTCCCGGGGGACGTGCTGTGGCCTTGGGACTAACAGAAGAGGCTCATGGTGCTACCAGTTAGACCAGAAGGGCGGCAGGACCCCACCCTTGGGCCTAGGGCCCAACTCCGCTACCAACCCAGGCAAGCCGTGTCTGAGCCTATGTGCTCACGTGGCACCTGGGGGTAAATAATTGTCCCTACCTCCCGGCCTGAGGTTCGTGGAAAGTGCCTGGTACCTAAAATCTTAACCGCTGGAATGATGATGACTATAAGGATTTGGGGTGACTGGGGTCAGAGACCCCCAACTCAGCCCTGGCCTCATGTCAGCCTTGGCCTCAAACAACCTTGTCAGCCTCACAGGCTTCCACCTCATTCCTCCTGAGTACCCCCAAGTCACACCTTCAGCCTCCCCCACCCTGGACCCTTCCCAGATCTGTCTCCCTGTGTCCACCACTCTAGGAGAACAGCCCAAGCACCAGCCCCAGAGTGCATAGGACATACCTGGGACCTACCATGGGGGCCTATCACTGCTAACCCCCCTCCACTACAAGAGCAGCCCAAACCACATCTCTGCTCCCCCACCCCCTCCTCTCTGCACAGCTGGGGCCACCTGGTACTTTCTGGGAGGCAGGGATTGGGAAATGTGCATCGTGAGGTCTGGCAGGGAGGGTATGTCATTGGCCCAGGGCCACCAGCCAGCCCCTGGTCCTCAGCCTTCTCAAGAGAATCTGGAGCAGCTTCTTCTCAGCCTCCCCTAGCTGCGCCCCACTGACGATTCCCTGAATTCTCAGGCCAGATGGACACCAGGCCCCTGTCCGACCTCAGGGCGCCAGCCTGCTTCCCGCCCCCAGGAGCTCTCACCCCATTGAGGAACTAATGCCAAACCTCCAGATAGAACTTCTTCCTGTCCAGAGTTCTCCTGTTTCCTGGTCCCCCTCACGGACAGGCCCACCTCTTGTGGACCCTTGATCTTGTTGCTTCCCTGCTGCTGTGAGAGGTAGGGCGTGAGAGGTAGGGCGCGACCCATTGTCCCATTTGCTACAAGAGGATCCTGAGGTTCGGAGAAGTTAGACGACATTTTAAAGGCCACACAGCCTAGTGGGAATTCAGGTCCAGACCTTTCTGACTCCAGGCCTAGCACTCCATGTCCTGTCCCCGACCCTGCAGCTCCCCCATGTATATCGCCCTGGCTGTCCCCCCCGCAGACAATGCCTCCGACAAGGACTTGGCAGACCTGGTCTCTGAGATGGAGGTGATGAAGCTGATTGGCCGACACAAGAACATTATCAATCTGCTGGGCGTCTGTACTCAGGAAGGTGGGTTGGACTGGGGCTAAGGGCAGGGATGGGGGGGTATGGAGCCCCAGCCTCAGCAGCCTCCCTGGCCCCTCTCCCCTCTACAGGGCCCCTGTACGTGATTGTGGAGTGTGCCGCCAAGGGAAACCTGCGGGAGTTCCTGCGGGCCCGGCGGCCCCCGGGCCCTGACCTCAGCCCTGACGGGCCGAGGAGCAGTGAGGGGCCGCTTTCCTTCCCCGCCCTGGTGTCCTGCGCCTACCAGGTGGCCCGAGGCATGCAGTATCTAGAGTCGAGGAAGGTATGGGCGGTGGGCAGCACTCTGGACCATTCTCACCGCTCCGTCTCTTCCCTTTCCTGCCCCTGCCATTGAATGTCCTCATCTTCTCCCGCTCTCCCCATTCCATTGCCCTGTCTAAATGTCCCCAAGCCCTTCTGTACCCCCCATCCGTACACAGTTGACACTGCATGTCCCTATTCCTTCCTCTCATGGCACAGGGGAAGAGGCCGTGTGAGCGGGAGGGTATGGGCCCTGAAGTTAGCTTTAGTCTCCCCTCTCTGAATCTTGACTTCCTCATCTGTTCAACGAGTGGACGAGGCCTCCCCCAGGGTCACTGGGAAGTACAGTGTGCCCAGCCTCCAGCCACGTGTCCTAATAAAACTAAGTCCCTGCCCTGCCCCCAGTGCATCCACCGGGACCTGGCTGCCCGAAACGTACTGGTGACAGAGGACAATGCGATGAAGATCGCCGACTTCGGGCTGGCCCGCGGCATCCACCACATTGACTACTACAAGAAAACCAGCAATGTGAGGGGTGGGGCGGGGCTGGAAAGGGGGCTTGGGGGTACCGGGACCGTGGGACTCCGCGCCGAGACCCCTACCTCTCCCATCCAGGGCCGCCTACCTGTCAAGTGGATGGCGCCTGAGGCCTTATTTGACCGAGTCTACACACATCAGAGTGACGTGTGAGTCCTGGGGCTTGGGGGTCTGGAATATCTGCCAGCACTCATTGCCCTGCCCCACAGAAAGGGCAAAGCAATTGCCCAAGGTCACACAACCCTAGGACCTGCGTGGGGCCAGACTCCAATCCCTACCCTCCATGGTGGCTCGTGCCTGCGAGGCCCCCCATCCCAGCCGTAGAGTAGGGAGCAAAGCTGTGCCTTGCTGAGCCCTGGTCCTGCCTCTAGGTGGTCGTTCGGGATCCTGCTGTGGGAGATCTTCACCCTTGGGGGCTCCCCGTACCCCGGCATCCCCGTGGAGGAGCTGTTCTCACTGCTGCGGGAGGGGCATCGGATGGACCGGCCCCCGAACTGCCCCCCAGAGCTGTGAGGCCTCACCCTCCTCTCCCCCACTTTACAGTCCTTATCCTCTGCCCAGCCTCCTAATTCACCGTCACCATCTCCTCCCAGCCCCAAGGGGAGGTCTGAGCCTAGGTCCCGTGCCCTTCCGCTGAGTGGTCCTACCTACCCCTCATCAAGCCCTGCACCTAGAGCTGACCCCGCACCCCCTCCGCCAGGTACGGGCTGATGCGGGAGTGCTGGCACGCAGCACCCTCTCAGAGGCCTACATTCAAGCAGCTGGTGGAGGCACTGGATAAGGTCCTGCTGGCCGTCTCCGAGGAGGTACCGCTCCCCTCTTGTCCCATGACCCCTCTCTGCCCACTCCCCTCTGGCCCTCGTCCCAGCTGACCACCAGGACTGACCAGGACTGTTCCCTGTAGTACCTAGACCTCCGCCTGACCTTCGGACCCTACTCCCCTGCCGGCGGGGACGCCAGCAGCTGCTCCTCCAACGACTCTGTCTTCTGCCACGACCCCCTGCCCCTGGGGCCCAGCTCCTTTTCCTTCCCGGGGGCGGAGACATGAGCAGGGCCACGAGGTGGTGCAGGCAGGCGGCCGCCCTCGGACCCCCAGCTGAGCTGCACCCCGGCAGTGCTTGGCTTGGGCAGCCTCAGGCCCCAACTTCAGGCTACCATCCCAGATCTCTAGTTCTGTTTTGGGGAGTTCCGTTCTTGTTCCTGGGGTCCCTACATGAGGCTTCCTGTTCTGGCCTGGGCTCCCAAGCCAGACTTCAACCTCAGTCTTAAGGCCCTGCCCTTGCCTTTAGAGTCATGGCCCCAGCGTTCTAATGGCCTGAGTGTTAGGGTTCTGCTTGGCCTCCGAGGCCTTAGCACTCAGTCCTTGATCCAGGGGTTTGGCTGGACCTAGCTGTAGAGCTGTCCTAAACCTCCCTGCTTCCTTGCACCGAGAGGTCTTGGGCCTCTAAACCCCATTTCCCCCGGTGTCCCCTGCCTCCCCTTTGCTGCTTGTCCCAGCATCTTGTGGAAAGAGCATTGGTACCTGTGTTCCTAGCTGAGCAGCTGGAAGCCTGCCGAAAACACAGAAGCAAATGGCCTTTTATAAATTATTTTTTGAAATAAACCTCTGTGTTCCTGGTGTCTTCCCTGCAGTGCATGGAGGGGAAACTGGCTGGAGGGATCCCCAAGCTGGGAGTTTTGCTGCGTGCTACAAACGGAGGGCTCTGTGCCAGGCCTCGGGTTTGCATCCACCTCAGCTACCTCAGGGCGCCCCCAGGAACTGTGTGCACCTCTGTCTTGGTCTGTCTTCGTAGCACCATCTTGTGTACGTGATGGTCTGAATGAGCGCTAATGGCAGAGGAGTCCACATGGCACCATCCGCTGGGTGGAACTCTTGGACCCTCTGCACATGCGTGTCCATGTGCCTGCCCTGGGACTGTCCCCAAGGGAGCTGGCAGCACCCCTCCCCCATCTGCTCAGCATTAACCAAGCTGACCGTTAACACAGCGTGAAAGCCTGAAGCCCAGCTTCGAGGCTGCTGCCCGCTCCCACGCTCTGCTGCTCAGACTGGGGCCCGGGCAGCAGCTGGTTGCGGCCCGGCTAGGCTGCAGCTGTCCCTGCCTGCCTGGCCTTTCCCTGGAGAGGCCGTCATGGCCCTGTTCTCAAACACCCTCTGGGGGGAGCAGGGAGATCAGCTTCCCAGGGCTTTGAGCCTGGAACCTTCCCCGGGGGCCATCCAGGCACTTACTGCTGCTCTCCAGCCCCTGAACCACAAGGCGGAGGTACCTGACCCCGTGCCTGGTGCTCCCTCCTGTCTTCTCCTGGCACAGGACAGACCCTTAGTGAGGGCCACCTGGATTGCCCCATGGCCTCCCATGGGTGGCAGCTGAAAATACATATTGGGGCAGAAGGGCCGGGCTGTCCTAGAAGACTGAGCAGCAGCTCATGGCCATGCTTCTCTTCTTGCTCTGGGTCTCTTCACACCCCCACCGATGCACTCTCCTTCTGACTGAGCCCCCCTCCCAAACCTAGTCTCCCACTGGAGGTCACTGTGCCCAGCCCAGTCCATCACAGGACAGGCAGGTCCCTAAGAATCCACCTGGGGGAGGAAAGTGTTGGGAGGCTAGAGTAGTGTATAGAGACAGGGGATGACGAATGAGAACTCCCATTTTTCCACTTCCCCTCTGTGAGCCCACTGCTGAGCTAGGCTCAGTCACCCACCACTGTCTCCCACCACAGCCTCATCAAAGATCAGCCTTCCCAACTTAATGATGGGGAAATGGAATGTGACAGGCCTAAGGTCACAAGGATGGGGGACTAAGGAAGGTGCTGAGTTGACCAACCCCCAACCCCCAAGTCCAGGTTCCTGGCAGGTCCTGTGCACATGGGAGACCAGAGTCAGGTCACTCAGAGTGACAGGGGCAGATGGTGCCTGGTAGGTCTCGGGGGCCAGGAGGGGCTCAGCTACCCACCCTGTGCGCCCTCCCTGCCAACATCCCTGGCAGGCACACGCTTGCCACATTCCTGACATCCCAAGTCAGAAGGAGACAGATGCTGCTAATTCCCCCATGCAAGCTTTGCTGCTCCATCTCCCCTCCCCCAAGCCTCTCTGAACGGCATGGCAGCATCTGGAGCTTGGTCCCCTCGGTCTGCCAGTTCTGAGTGGCCTCCTTGCCAGTGGTACTGGCCTTGGGAGCTTGCAGAAAAAGCACTGGGTCACCTCCAGACTCTGCCACTTGCTGGCTGTGTATTAGTCAGGGCTCTGGTGGGAGCAACAGATAGATAGCTGCCCCAATCTGGAAAGTCCAAGCCAGGGAACAGGAGGCTGCTGGGAGGGAAGGTCAGGTTGTCCACAATGAGTGTGGCAGGGTGGGGAGATGGGGGAGACGCTATGACCAAAGTTACCCTCTTCAAGCCTGAAACACAGGAATGATGACATGTCTCAGAGAACGGTTGGAAGTGCTCAGTCAACAATGGCTGTTGTTGCTCAGGGATTAGGAGGGAATGGCCTCCAGGGCCGGGTTGCCATGATCTCATTCCCTCCTCATGGCAGCCCTTCCTGGAAAGCATTTTTGTTCCTGCTGCCCAGATGAGGACACTGAGGCTCAGAAGAAAGAAGTAACTGGCCTGAGGTTACATGGGGGCAAGCGGGAGAGTGGGTGCTCCGTCCTCGTGCAGCACTCATTCCCAGAGCCCCAGCTGCCCACTGCTCCGGGAACCAGGAAAGCCTCTGGGTTTGCACGAAGCAGGAGACATCGGCCAACAGACCGTCCATGTACATGGGTGGGCGGACATTCACGACGCCCAAGCACAGAACTCCAGCCCTACGGCCTTCAGCCCTGCTGCCTCTCGTGGGCTGCTCCCCCACGGGACACTTCCTGGGGCACACTCTTCCCCACTGACACCTGGCCAGACCCTACTCACCCTGCAGATCTCACTCAAACCTCATTTCTCCAAGAGGCGTCCTCCTCCCGCTGGGCCCCCCTGTTCAGAGGCTAGAGAGGAGCTGCTCTCAATAGTCTCCTTCCCCAAAACTGAACACCAGGAAGCAAGCACTGCTTTGATAGTTTTTTAATCAGTAGTTCTGAACCCTGAACATACATCAGAATCACCTGGAAGGGCTGGGTTGCTGGGCTCCACCCCCAGAAGTCTGTGTTTCGCAGCTTTGAGGTGAAGCCTGGGGATGTGCATTTCTGACAAGTTCTCAGGGGCTGCAGACGCCGCTGGTCTGGAGCTCCACACTTTGGAAACCACGGTTTTAGTTTTTATTATTTATTTATGTAACTTATTTTTTAAAAAAAGATTTTATTGGGCGCCTGGGTGGCTCAGTCTGTTAAGCGTCTGCCTTCAGCTCAGGTCATGATCCCAGGGTCCTGGGATCGAGTCTGGCATTGGGCTCCCTGCTCAGCGGGGAGCCTGCTTCTCCCTCTCCCCTCAGCCTGCTCTCGTGCTCTCTCTTACTCTCTCTCAAATAAATAAATAAAACCTTTTTTAAAAAAAAGATTTTATTTATTTATTTATTTGCGAGAGAAAGCACACGTGTGATGGGGGGAGGGGCACAGGGGCAGGGAGAGGGACAATCTCAAGCGGACTCCGCCTGCGCGTGGAGCCGCACGATCCAGAGATCGCAACCTGAGCTAAAACTAAGAGTTGGACGACCAACCGACTGAGCCACCCAGGCGCCCCTATTTTACTTATTTATTTTTTTAAAGTAGGCTCCGCACACAGTGTGGAGCCCAATGCAGGGCTTGAACTCACGATCCTGAGATCAAGACCTGAGCTGAGATCAAGAGTTGGACACTTAACTGAGTGAGCCACCCAGGCGCCCCTATTTATTTTTTTTTAAAGATTTTTATTTTTTTAAAGTAATCTCTACACTAAACATGGGGCTTAAATTCACAACCTCGAGATCAAGGGTCACATGTTCTACCACCTAAGCCAGCCAGATGCCCCTGGAAACCACGGTTTTAAAGAGGCATTCACAGTTTAAGCAATTTAAACCAAAATTCCAATGGATTCCAATGGCACAAAAGATTTTCAATAAAAAACCACCCCTTGTACCCCCTCTCTCTGCTCCTCAGGGGAAACTGCCCCATTTTTTAGTCTTCTTGCACGCTCCCCCCTTCCTGCTTGTATAGCCCCTGATCCAATTCATCAGTTACTGTTCCTGCCCCCGAAATCCGGGGCCTTGCCTGGCAGAACTAAGGCACGGTGTAGCACTGAGGGGAAATAAAGAGACCCACTGCCAGGTACAGACACAGTCAGGTGTGCACCCCAGGCCGGCCACTGCCCACCCCTTCCCACACTCTGGCTCCCTAACTGGGAGCCTCTCCTCCCACTCCTCCACCTGCTATAGGATTTAGCCTAATCCCAGAGTATGTGTTCGAGGCAGCTGCAGCTCTCTCTGAGGGGAGAGGGCTCCCCTCTGGAGGAAATCTCCTTGTATTCTCTTGCTATGGAAATCTGACCTTTGTCGGCACCTGGGCCCCACGGCTGGGGCCTGTCCCCGAGAAGTGGCTAAGGAGGGGGCGTGAAATTGCCAACAGCTGAACACACCCAGTCTTTCCCCACATCCTCTCAACCCCGTGGCTGCTCACATTCCACAGCGCCCGCTCCTTCCGGGCCCCCCAGTGCCAGGCTCATGTTCTTGTGTGGGTACTTGGGCCCAGCCTGACGTGGCCCTACTGATCTCACCCACTGGCCCTACACGTTATGGCTGTGGGCTCCTCGCAGCTCTCGAACTCCAGGTCACCCTCATACCCTTCAGGACTCAGCTCAGGTACCCCCTCCTCCAGAAAGCCCACGCTGACCTCACAACACAGCTGAGGCATCCTGCCTCTATGTAGGACTAGTATGATCCGTTTATGTCCCTTTCTGTCCCACTCAGGGCGGTCTCAGGCTCCATCTCTGGGAACTCAGGCCCAGTGCAGAGCAGGCCACCCTAAAGCTTGTCAGAAAACTGAATGACTTGGGAAGGGTGACAATGTGGCTCCCAGCCAGACAGGCCCTTTCCTTCAACAACAGAAGCCCAGGAGAGGTGGATTCGCTGCAGGGCTGAGACAGTGCCCCATATCAGGACCACGGCTCTAGAACCTCTAAAACAAAACGGCTCTTGGATCCTGGAGGACCAAGATTATTATTACTGCTGGGGGACCCACTGCGTATGCCCCCGAGCTTCTGCTCCAGTGGCTGTGGCCCCTTCCAAGCAACCCCTGAAGTCGGTTAAAAATAAATGAGGGAGAGCATGGAACTCCCTAGAGCAGCACTGTCCAACAGAACTTTCTGCACTGATGGAAAGGTTCTAGCACTGTGCTATCCAAGACAGGAGCCACCAGCCAAATGTGGCTCCTGCGACGGAGGAACTGATTATTTTACTTTAGTTCATTCATTATTTTTTTAAAGATTTATCCATTTTTAGAGAGAGAGAATGTGCACACGAGCGGGGACGGGGGCGGAGGGAGAGAGCGAGAAAGAATCTCCAGCAGAGGCGCGTGGAGCTCAGAGCCCGACTCAGGGCCGATTCCACGATTCCACGACCGAGAGGCCACAACCCCAGCCGAGACCAAGGGTTGGACGCGCAACTGACTGAGCCACCCAGGTGCCCCTATTTTAGTTTATTTAAAGAGCCATGCACTGACAGGCCTGCGCTAGCGCCTTCACAAAGGGGCTGCTCTGAGCGCACGGATGGGGGACTCCTCCCAACTTACACTGCTGAGAGGAAAACCGGAGGTACGAGCAGTGTGCATGCTGTGTTCACACCCGTGTGAAATATGTGTCCGAGGTTGCAGGGGTGCATTTGCTCGGGAACAGTGGGCAAGTGGTCACAATGGTTGCTTCTGGGGAGGGGAACTAGGTAGGTAAGGGGTGGGGAAACTTTCTTTTTGTTTTGTACTGGTATGTGCATTACTTGTTTACAAAAATTAAAAATGTAAAGTAAAGAAAAAACACCACAGAAGAAAAGTATCCCCTCTGCATACACACCAGCTTCCAAGGCTGCCTGGCCCAAACCTCAGGATGCCACAGAGCCAGTTTCAGAACCTCTAGGGCCCAGTGCTCTCCTAAGCAGCTACACTGTCCTCCTGCCTGCTTCACACACCAGCTCAGGCTGGAATCAAGGCCCACTAGACACAGCCCAAACTGACCCCTGCCCACTCCCCAAACCCCTCACTTACCCCTCCTCCATCTAGTCTCCAGCCCCAGTGACCATCGTTCTCTTTTTACATCACCCCAAGTTCACACAAACCTCAGGGCCTTTGCACTTGCAGATCTGTGCCTAGAACACGAGTCCCCTGGTTCTTCTGGCTGGCTCTCAGAACAAAGGTCACCTCTTAAGACTGGCCTCTCCTGACCACCCTGGCTAAAGTTCTCCCTCTGTTATTCCATATTTTAGCCCTTTGTTTGTTTTCTTCCGTAATTATCTTATTTGTTCATTCTTTAGTGGCTGCTACCTCATTAGAAGGTGAGCTCTGAGAAGCTAGGGGGCTGTCCTGTCCACAGCCATACCTCAAATGTCTACAATGGGCGTTTCACATAGTAAGTGCTCCATAGATGTTCACAGAATGAGTAATTTAATTTCCCAAACTCAAAATTCAAATCCCAGACAGGCAAGCTGATCTCAGAGAAGTCTCCCGAGTCCTTTGGGAGCTGGACAATGCCCCTGCAACGTACACATAGCCTCCTGAGTGGACCACAGTGATGAGCCCACAGTGTCCACAGAGGGATGGTCAGCCCATCCTCTGACCTTGGTCCCAGTCCTGAGGCGCAGCTGGAAACCCAGGGAGGCCTCAGGACTGTCACTGCCCTTAAAGGACAGGCTCAGGAGGGGCACCTAGGGGGTCCAGTTGGTTGAGCCTCCAACTCTGATTTCAGCTCGGGTCATGATTTCAGGGTCATGAGACTGAGTCCCACATCCGGCTCTTCATTGGGCATGGAGCCTGCTTAAGATTTTCTCTCCCTCTCCCTCTGCCCTTCCCCCCAACTTGCTCTCTCTTACACTCTGTTAAAAAAAAAAAAAAAAAAAAGGACAAGCTCAGGGTATCTGCTTATAAACCAACATTCCCCCACACTGTGTTGAGGATAACATGGGAGACAAGGGACCGATAACTAAGATAGGACTGTAAATCTACAAGAAAAAGACATACACCAAATAAATAAATAAATAAAGACACACCTCGAAATACAGATAGAGAGAGCTTATGACAAGATAATTCACTGACGATGATACACAGAGGTTAACAAGCATGTGAAAAGATCCTAACACTCAAGACGAATCCAAGAGATGCTCTCCTTTTGCACCTATTAGACTGACAAAATTAGAAAGATAGAGAATGCCAGGTGTTGGCAGGAATATGGGGGGCCCTTCTGGACTGCAGGTACAGCCATCCCAGAGCCGTCTGGGACCTTTCAGCTAATTATGTAAACACATACCCTATGATCTAGCCATTTGCCCTGTTTATACACCCCCACTCTCAACCCTCACAAATGACTACATGGGAAGGCGGGGGGCGGGGCCGTAGACAATCTGGAGTCCATCACCGGGAGATGGATCGGTAACATGTGTGGAGGACCCAACAGACAAAGCCACATGGAAGGACCTCAGAAACCTAGTGCTGACGGGAAACGGTAAGAAGTGGACTGAGTTCTAATGCATAAAGCCATCTGCGCGAAAGAAATGACACAGAAAACACACATTGTGAGAACACACACAAAATCATTAGAACGACTGCCTAAGGGCAGGGTGATCAGAGTCGGGAATGAGGAGCAAAGGGAATTTAAAAAACAGACAAAGGAATGAAGCCCAGGAGCAGCAGGTGCCCAGGTGAGGGGTCAGGAATACTTCCAGAGGAGGTGACCCAGGTGCTCAGGTTGAGAAGAATGAAGAGCTGACCAGACAGAAGGTCTGAGTGTGCACATGTGCGCGTTGGGGGACAGAAGGTGCAGTAAATCAGCAAACATTTATTGAGCACCTACTAGAGCCAGGTGCCGATCTATACTCATCGGGTACACCCTGTGATGAAGACAGGCTCCCGTCCTGAGGTAAAATCTGGAGGTGGAGAGAGACATTAAACCAACTGCCAGGAAAGTGCTGACGAAACACAGACTCTCAAGGCCGGCTGTCTGCAGCTCTGAGTATCTACAATGGTAACTGACCCTGACTCAACTCAGAGAAGGGCTCCATGAGGAATGACATTTGGGTGAAGGAGGGGAGCACTTGGCCTTGTGATTAGCAGGAAGAAAAGCATCCCAGGGAGAAGGAACAGTCTCTGCAAAGGTCTGGAAAGCAGGCAGGAGTGGGGAGAATTTGAGGCATTCTAATCCGGCCATTTGGACAGAACATACACAGAGTAAGGGGGAACACGGTACCAGATGAGGCCACACTGTAGGGAGCATTGCAGGCTGCGGATCTCATCTCTGGGGGAGTGAAGAGACCAGGAAGCAAGGGGCTGCTGATGCAGATGTGGGGAGATGGGGGAGGGGACTGTTGCAGAGTCTAGAGACAGAGCTGGGAACTGGGACAGCACTCCCAAAATACACATGGTCTCCCAAGGGGACAGAAATAACGAGGCCATAGAGGGACTGTCCACTTCCCCTCTTATTCTCTGACCTGGGACCAGCGTTACCCTGCACAGCTGCACTGCAGTCCCCCAGGCTAGGGCCAGGGGGTGGCCAGGGGATGGAGAGAAGTGGAAATCGATCTAAGACATAGAATAAGAGGATTTGCTAATGGGGGCAGGAAGGAGAGGAAGGTGGTCAAGAACTTGCAGATGGAAAAGGGCCAAGAACTGGGTGACCAGGTGGAGTCCAAGTGAGTGTTTCAGGTGCCTGAAGAAGGGTGGCAAGGAGGTGGGCAGGGCAGATAATGATGAAAAGCTAAGTCAGACCAATGTGTTGGGCTTGACTCTGAAAAAGGCAACAGGGAACCAACACCACCCTAACTCCCCCATCCTCATGCCTTGTATCCCAACCTCCCCCAGCCTCATCCCTTGGCTTTCCTTTCCTCATCCACCTCTTCCTTCCTCTGTGGTCTCTGCCTTGTAATTGTGCCCTGGGAGGGGTCTCCCGCAGAGAGTAGAGTGGAGGGGGACACACTGCGGTGATGGTGCCACCTTCTGGAAGCCATGAGAAGTGCAGCATCCCACTTCATCCTCCTGTAGAGTGGGGGCTGGGGGCCCTTGGGCCCTCCCTATAGAGGTTTCACTCCGGGATCCTGTGAAGAGATGTCTTCCCCTGCTGGTGGTGATGAGGTCATTCCTGGAGGACCATTCAGTTCTGGGCGCTGTATTTTTCAGAATAGTGCTGATAAGCCCCTCTCCACCATACCCAGGGGAATCCAGGTGGGCAAAACTACTATAATTATCCTGCTCAAAAACTTTCCACTGCTCTCAGGATTGGGTCCAAGCTCTCTCTCTCTCTTTTTTTTTTTTTTTAAGTTTTTTTTAAAGATTTTATTTGTTTATTTGAGAGAAGAGAGAGAGAAAGAGCAAGGGGGGGGAAGGGGCAGAAGGAGAGGGAGAAGCAGACTTCTGCTGAACAGGGAGCCCAACACCGGGTTCCATCCCAAGATCTTGAGATCATGACCTGAGCTGAAGGCAGAGGCTTAACCACCTGAGCCACCCAGGCGCCCCATTTTTTAAGTTTATTATTTTTTAGTAATCTCTATACACAATGTATGTGGGGGCTCAAACTCACAACCCTGAGACCAAGAGTTGCATGCTCTTCCTACAGAACCAGCCAGGGGCCCTTGGGTCCAGGCTCTTTCACAAAGCATTTGAGGATTTGGCCCTGGCCTTAGGCACAGTTCATTCCTATTAGTTTCAATCCCAACTTCCTCCTTCTGCTCTCCCTCCTTCCCCACCCCCCACCCCTGCATCTCCATCCCTTTTCTCAGATTGTTCTCTCTTCCTAGAACACTCTCCTGCTCCCTACTGGTTTTCTAAATGCCTACTTCTCTTTCTGATCTCAAATTCCCCTTCTTCCAGGAGGAGATCTTCTAGCAACCCGACATTAACTAGACAAAGAAGGGAGGGAAAGAGTGTTTCAGGCAGTGGAAACAGTATGTACAAAGGCCTACAATGCTTTCAAGGAAATGGCAGGGGGCTAGAGACCAGAGAGAATGGCAGAGCTGGCAGGGCTGCAGCCACAGACCCCCACGTGGCTCAAAGGTCAGGGTGAGGGCTTGATTCCTTGGTGAATGACAAAATTTTCTGCAGCAAGGGACATGATCAGATGTGTGTTTGGAAAGACCCACGTGAGGTTGCCAAGAGAGTAAGACACGAAGAGGCTAAAGTGGGTGTGGGGAGAACAGATAGGGGTTGCATACATAGATGGGAGTTGATGGGGGCTTGGACCCTTGAGCCCCTACTCCTTGCTGTTTGGGTTCTGAACTGGGGCTCCCTCTCACTGGCTGTAGCCTCCTTACCCCAGTGTGCCCCACACCAGCTCGGGCTGCCTGCTGCAACCCCTGCCCCTAACTTCTCATCTCCTGGTGTTAGGTTTCCAATGCTGCCTGCCCCTCAGAGCCAGAACCTGTGTATTGTGGGAGCTGCCATCCCATTTTGTTATTTTTAGGGGGGTAGGGGCAGAGGGAGAGGGAGGAGCCAGCTAGGAACATGACTGGGGGCTCGATCTCATAGCCCTGAGACCATGACCTGAGCCGAAATCCAGAGTCGGACATTTAACCGACTGAGCCACCCAGGTGCCCCTGCCATCCCATTTTACAGCAGGACAGGACAATGGTCTCAAAGTTGGGAAGCTGGTAGTGAGTGGCAGAGATGGGATTTGAACCAGAGTCTGCCTACCTTCTCCACCACACTAGGTGGCCTAGCAGTTACAGGCCGGGCTCTGTCACCTGATGGCTCACTTCACCTTTACTTTTCTCTGCCTCAGCATCCTCTTTCTACAAAATTGGAATAATCATAATAAACTGTTCTATGGAGTTTGTGAAGACTATGTGGAATAAATGCCCATACGGGGCCCAGCACAGTACGAGGCACACAGTAGGGGCTCAATAAAAGATTGCTGTTCACATTAATACTGTCCCAGGAACTTAACATGCTCATTGGGCAGTTGTGTTCAGGCTCCTGAATCAAGGGATGGACAAACAAAGCCGGGGGGGGGGGGGAGGGAGGAGAAAGCAGAGATAGCATCTCAGGGCAGGTCTGGAGCTAGGTCACCCTGAGTTCCAAGCACAGAGCAGGTGTCAAAGGCACCAGCTCTGAAGGGCCTTGAATGCCACACTGACGAACCCCCAAAAGTTTTGGAGTCAGAGAAGCACAGATAATTCCTAAACCCAAGGGTGGGATGCTTCCTCCTCCACAGGTGACAGCACTGACTTTGGAGGCCCAAGGGAGCCAGGACGGCAGAGGATGGCACTGGCAGCAGGGGACAAATTCTCAGTCCTCAGAGAACCCGAGTTCAGGTAGCTGCCCTTCCCAGGCTGGAGAACCTCCCCTATGAATGTAATTCCCCAGCTGGTCACACGGTGGCAATAGTGTAACATGCAAGTCCTCTTTACTATCCCTTTCAGCCAAAACCAGAGCCAAGCACCAACCTCTTCCAGGTTCCTCTAAGAGCTCCTGCTCCCATCAGGAGGGCAGTGCTGCCTTTGCTGAGTCTACAGATTAGACCACCGTGGGAGTGAAATATTAGACAAGACAAGGAGGACTTTCACTTTGGCTTTCTCTGAAGTTTTGCTCGCTTATGTGGCTTTTGCACTGGAGGTGAGGCGATGGGACTGTTTCCATCCCTGGGATAGAGAGGACCCAGGATGAGGGATGAGGCAACTTTGAGCAGCTCCTCTGTGCCAGGCACTACACCAGACATTCATTCCTACATGAAATCACCACACAGTAACGAGACATCTACTGTGTGCTGCTTACAGGAGACAACTTTCGGCACACAGCAACAAATAAGTATTTATATATTTATATTATAAATGAGCACGTTGCTTAATAAGCATTAGTTGAGTGAATGACCTACCTTGAGCCCGAGGTACCCAACACATGCAGGTAATGCGTTTGGAGCTCTGAGACAAATCTAGACTAGAGACTGAGACTCAGGCATTGCTGGCATTTAGGGAATGCTAGTGACGAGTAGATGAGATCCCTCAGGGAGACTGCGTAAATGATCGGCAAAGTGGGCCTGTTTGCTGGCCAGGAAAATTGGGAGGCATGCCCGCGATGCGAATGCATAGAGAGAGGCTTGAGAGGAGAGGTAGCAGACAAGAGTGGGAGTCCCTGGAAACCTTGTCTGTTCCAAAAGGTCAACAGAGTCAAACGCTCCCAGAAGTGCAGCAGCAAAGGTTATGAAATGCCACCAGATTTGGTCAAAGTGGGGCTGTTGGTGACCTGAAGACAGACCGCGGTAAGATGAAGGAGGAGATGAGGAAGGGAGGCCAGAGGCAGTGGAGGAGAGAAGAGAGGCACAGGCTGGCTAGAAGAGCACTGAGGTTTTTATCCTAAGAGACAGACTACACTGTTTGTGGGCTGCCAGAAAGGAGCAGGAAGACCGGAAGGCTGGAGCTCCAGAGGAGCGAGAGGAGCGAGATGAGCAGAAGCCAGAGGAGGCGTGAGGGCGGGATCCAGAGCCCAAGAGGAGGGCTGGCACAGTGGACTTCCGTCTCCTTCTGGGAGCGCTGGGGAAAGGCTGGTGACGCGGAGGGCCAGCGGAGTACCCGGCTGGATGTGGGGCACGCCCGACATCCCCGGGTGTTGGCCGTCTTTTCCGGGTACATCCCTACCCAGACCACCTCCTGCTACTCTCCACACCAGCAGCACGGACCCTGCGGCCCACGGCCTGGCCGCCGCTGATTGGCCCATGGGACCCACCTGACGGAGCCAGCCAATCAGAGGCGCTCTCCTAGGAATGCGGCCCCACGTGGGGCTCCCAGAGCCCAGGCCCAAACTGCGGTGGAGCCCGGGGGCCCAGAGGACCACGTGCATATATCCCCTCCGGCCAGCGCGGAACTCTGAGGCTGTGCCCCGCCTTCCCTTACCTTGCCGGTTTCCGCCAGCCCAGCAGCTGAGAACCCAAGCCCTTCCGCTAAATCCTCCTTCTACTCTCTGGCGGGGTTCTAATGCCTGGCCCTCTGGTCCAAAGTGGTGATTTGCTATTTTTAAAGATTTTATTTATTTATTGAACGGGGAGAAGGGCAGAGGGAGAGGGAGAGAGAGAATCCCAAGCCGACTCTGCCAATCCGGAACCCTATGCAGGGTTCGCTGTCACCATGGGAGACCATGATCTGAGTGGAAATCAAGAGTCACAGGCGCCCAACCCACTGAGCCACCCAGGCGCCCCCCCAGAGTGGTGATTTGGAGGAAGACAGAGCCAAGTTCAAGTCACTCACCGTGTGACATAGGACAGGTGTCTAATATGGTTGAGCCTTAGGCTCCTCCTCTGTAAAATGGGACTACTAATACTCACCTGGGTATTTTTGTGAGGATTGTAAAGTGCAGTGCCTGGTATGTGGTGAGCTCCCAAAAAACACTGGAAGATAGGTAGATATAATTTTATTTATTTGAGAGAGAGCACGAGTGACGGGAGAGGCGGAGAGAAAGGGAGAAGCGGACTCCCCAGGGAGTACGGAACCATGGAGGGGGTGCGGGGGCAAAGGGGTGGCCTAAGCCCAAGTCAGATGCTTACATGACTGAGCCACCCAGGCACCCCCGTTATATTTTTTATGATTGTTGATATTGCTCTCTTCAAGGAACTCACCATCCTTGTCACACACAGCCTTGTGTTAAGGCTACTTTTTATTCCTATTACATTACTAGAATGTAAACTGGTTGTCAACAAGGATGGGCCAATATGACTTCTAACCCCACAGTCCTTTCATTTGGTCTCACAAGGGTAAATTTAACCTACAGAAACAGTAGTCATAGAACAGAGTACACAAAATCATGGGATTTATAGCACTGAAAACTTCAGTGGTTAAATGGGGATATTTATAACACAACAGGGTATACTGGAAGAGCATCTTTGAAGGACAGCTCTGTGAGCTTAGGCAGACCTTGATCTTTTTGAGCCTCATTAGAACAATATGATAATCACGACTATAACCACTGCAGAACTCTCCAGGTGCCAAGCACTATTTAAAGCTCATATTAACTCTCAACAATCCCACCTTACAGAGAGGATAGACAGGCACAGAGAGGTTCATAGCTATTAAGTGGCAGAGCTGGGGGTTCAAACCAGGCCTTCTGGGTCCCAGTCTGTGTTCATAACTTTAGAGCATGAAGCCTCTCAGACACCAGCACAGGCAGCTGGCACCCTAGAGACCCACCACCCAGAACTATGGAGAAGGCTAGGACTAACAGGGCAAGGCCTTCTGCATCCAGGAACTAAAGGAGGTCAGTATGGTTGAAGAGTGGAGAAGGAGGGGAATAAGGCAGGCGATGAGCCTGGACTTGCAGGCAGGACCACATCTTGGAAGGAGTCCTAGGCCACAGTGAGGAGCTGGTGCCAGCACATGGGAAGCATGTAACAGGGTGTTCTTTTTTTTTTTTTTTTAAGATTTTATTTATTTATTCGACAGAGATAGAGACAGCCAGTGAGAGAGGGAACACAAGCAGGGGGAGTGGGAGAGGAAGAAGCAGGCTTATAGTGGAGGAGCCTGATGTGGGGCTCGATCCCATAACGCCGGGATCACGCCCTGAGCCGAAGGCAGACGCTTAACCGCTATGCCACCCAGGCGCCCCGTAACAGGGTGTTCTAAGGGTGTTTCTGACCCCTCGTTGCCACAGGCCTGGGATGTACAAGGTAGCAGGGGCCTCTGTCACTATGGTTAGCTTCAGTCCTGCTGGGCCTGGAGACTCAGGCTCGTCATGGCCCTGGGCTCCCTACCTGGGCAGGTCTGGAGATGCCACCAACTTGAAGCCACCCAATCCTCCTTTCTGATCTTATTTGTTGCTGTAGGCTCGTTAATACAACTAATTAGACCTTCTGAAACCAACTGGACCTTCCCATTGACTATCCAAGCCTGTGCTTCCAGTTTTGATCCTGGAGATGCCTTATCATTTGAGGCCTCTGAAACTCTCCCCAAGGTGCTTACTATCAGCTCTAGACCCATAAATTGACTCTCCCCATGAGGAGCCCAGGACTTTTTTGGGAAGTCGGGGGTCTTTTTGATTGTCAGGCCTCAGGTGGTCATCTCATTATCCTGTCTTATCACTGACTTCTCGGGGAAACTCCCTGGGATTCTCCTCACATTTCCTGTGTTTTCCCACTGCCTTTCCCATGCCCATGAAGGTTTCAAGTCCTATCTTCTCTGTGATGACTCTTGCAGTATGTTCTTTCGCACGGTTCTTCCTCCAGATTTTCAAACCACATGTATGTCCAGCTGCAGACAGGCTGGGGTGTCTACCCTTGATGTCCTTTGGGCTCCCCAAACTTAACATGTCAAAAAAACAGTAGCTGCCTTACATAAAATTATTCTTGCTAAAAACTTTAATCGAAATCTGATCAAGCCCCTGGCCTAATGTTCTCTTTACAGGAAAGGCAGGGGCAAAGGAACAGGTTAAATGACACCAAGAGGAAGCATCAGCCAACTGCAAACAAGGGGCATTCTCAAGTTAACTGGCTTGGTCACTTCAAAAGCCAAATGTCATGGAAAACATGATGTGGGGGCATTTCAGATTATAAGAAACATAAGAAATACAAGAACCGATATATAATTCTTGATTAATTTATAGGTCAGAAAAACCATCTACTTTAATATGGAAAGAGTATTCGATATTGGGAAATCACTGTTAGATGGTATTGTGGTTATGTAAGACAGCACCCTCATGTTTGGGAGAAGTTTGCTAAGTGCTCAGGTAAGAAATCTCAGAATGTCTATAATTCACTTTGAAATGGTTCATAAAGGGGTGCCTGGGTGGCTCAGTCGGTTAAGTGTTCACCTCCTGGTTTTGGCTCAGGTCATGGTCTTAGGGTCGTGAGACTGGGCTCTGGGCTCAGTGGGGAGTCTGCTTCTCTCCCTCTGCCGCTCCCCCTCCACACTCATACTCTCTCTCTCTAAAATAAATAAATAAAACCTCTTTTTTTTAGAGATTTTATTTATTTATTTGACAGAGAGAGAGCACAAGCAGGGGAAGCAGCAGAGGGAGAGGGAGAATCAGGCTCCCCTCTGAGCAGGGAGCCCGATATGGGGCTTGATTCCAGGACCCTGGGGTCAGGACCTGAGCCTAAGGCAGCTGCTCAACCAACTGAGCCACCCAGGTGCCCCTAAATAAATCTTTTTTTATAAGTGGGAGGCACAGGCATTTTGGTCATTTAGCTGGGCCTCATTTCTGCCCCCGTGCTGGCCCCCATGGCTTACATTTGCCCCCACCCCAGACATGCTGGCCAGGTGCGCTGCCATAAGTCATTCCAGCCTTGAGAAGTCACCCACAGAAGGTAGCCCTGTCTAAACCCTCCTTAGCACTGTGCACTATCCTGTGTGTGTCTAGGGGTGGCTGGCACTTAGGGTTCAGGAAATGTTGCCTATAGTCAAGAGCCCTGTGGTGTAGCTCCTTTTCTATTTCTGCCAGACTGGGTGCCACACCTACAACCTCACATTCCCCTTTGACCCTTCATCTCGTACCCACGCCCCCCAGAACCCTGAGTCCTGAGTGGAAGATGCCCACTGCTTAGTCCCAACCCTGGGCTCAGGCCCCAAGGCCACTCAGTTCTCCTTAGCTTCCTTAAGCCTATAGCCCTTCCCTTTCCTCTTACCTCCTACCTCTCCAAGAAAACAGAGGCACTAGGATCTCTCTCAATTTCCTTCCCTTCCCACCTGAAATATACCTGAGGCTGTACTTTGCCTTTCCCTGCAAGTTCTCAGAGGATGAGGGATTTCTCCTCTGCTCCAGGGCCCATCCCTTCACCCACAACCATTCACACACCTTGTACCTCCTTGACCTGAGGGACCTCTCGGTCCCGTACTTTTAACCTTCCCCTCTCAACTGGCTTCTTCCCAACAGCAATACACTCACTCAAAGATTTGTTTATTCAATCCACAAATATTTACTGAGGACCTACTCCACATCAGGCCCTGTTCTAGGCATTGAGTACATAGCAGTAAAAGAGTCCTGACCTCTTGGTGCTTCTGTTCTAGACACTGAGAAAGGTAAGGGTGTGGACCAAAAAAAAAAAAAAAAAAATCAGGCTGGAAGACTGTGTAGTACTGGCATAAAGATAGGCTTATCAGTCAACGGAACAGATTGAGAGTTCAAAAATAGACCCATGCTTCTACGGTCGATTGATTTTTCAACAAAGGTGTCAAGACCATTCATTGGGGAAAGACAGTCTTCAACAAATGGTGCTGGGACAACTGGATAGCCACAGGCAAAAGAATACAGTTAGATCCCTGTCTCACACTATAAAGTAACTCAAAATGGATCAAAGTCTTAAATGTAAGAGCTAAAACTATAAAACCCCCAGGAGTTAACATAGGGTAAAATTTCATGAACTGGGATCAGGAAATGGTTTCTTAGGTATTACCAAAAGCACAGCAACAAAAGAAAAAAATAGACAAGTTGGACTGCACAGACATGAAAAACTTTTGTATTTTGAAGGATACTATCAAGAAAGAGAAAAGGCAATCCACAGAATGGAAGAAAATATTTATAAATCTTATATGAAATAAAGCACTTGTATCCAGAATATGTAAAGAACTCTTTTAACTCAACAACAACAAAAAAGACAAATTTCTCAACTTTAAAAATGCACAAATAATCTGATAAACAAAGACATACAAATGGCCAATAAACACACTAAAACGTGCTCAGTCATCATTAGGGAGATGCATCGTTAGGGAAATGGAAATGAATATCACAATGAGATACCATTTTACACCTACTAGGATGGCTGTAGTAAAAAAAAGTGGATAATAACGAGTGTTGGTAAAGATTTGATGAAACTGGAAGCCTTATACATTGCTAGTGGGAATGTAAAATGGTGCAGTCGCTTTGGTAACATCTTCAAAAAATTCCTCAGAGTTAAACATGAAGTTACTATCTGGCTCAGCAATTCCACTCCTAGGTATATACCCAAGAGGAATAAAAACATATGTCCACCCAAAACTTTGTGCACAAATGTTAAAAGTAACATTGTTCATAATAGCCCCAAAGTAGAAGCAAGGCAATACCCATCAACTGACAGACACCAACTGGTCAATAGATGTGGTCTACCCATACAGTAGACTATTATTTGGCCATAAAAAGGAGTGCAGTACTGATACATGCTACAAGACGAATGAACCTGTAAAACATTACACTCAGTAAAAGACCACTTTTTAGGGGCACCAGCCTGGCTCAGTCAGTAGAGCATGTCACTCTTGATCTCTGGGTCATGAGTTCAAGCCCCACATTGGGCACAGAGATTACTTAATACAATTTTTAAAAATAAATAAAAAGCCACATATTATATAATTTCATTTATATGAAATGTCCAAAATAGGCAAATCCATAAAGACAAAGAGGAGATTAGTGGTTGCCAGGGCCTAAGAGAAGGGGAGTGACTGCTAATGGGCACAGAGTTTCTCCTTAGAGTAGTGAAAATGCTCTGGAATTACATAATGGTGATGGTTGCATAACTTTGTAAGTATATTAAAAACCACTGGATTGTACACTTAAAAGGGTAAATTTTATGGTGTGTGAATTTTATCTCAGTAAAAAGAAAACAGAGAAATAAGTAGTAAAAAAATCGGATAATTTCAGAGAACGGTAATTGGTGTTAGTCACTTCAACAGAAAGATGTGATAGAGTGACCTGGGGTGGACAGGGGCTCCTCAAAGTCAGGGAGGAGCCAGGAAGCCCTGTCTGAAGAGGGACTCTTGAGCTGATTGACAGAATCCTGGGAGACCTGGGAGGGCAGTCTTCCAGGCAGAGCAAATAGCAAACACGGGCCCTGAGGTGGACCAGTTTACACAAGACCAAGTCTCTTCTGCCTTCAGTAAAGCCCTCTCTCTCTGGCTCCTCTCCAACAATTGCCGCCTCCTGTTCTACACAGTCACGGATTTTCCAAACATGGTTTTTGCCTAAGGTCTTCACCTTGGGGATGCGGAGATCTTCCAGATTCTTCTGAGCATGGTTGTTTTCCCAATCACAGTTTTTGCCTGAAGTCTGTACCTGATGAGTACAGAGATTTTCTGGATTGTTCTGACACGGTTGGAGTTAATGGAACAAGTTCCCATGCTTACATAACTTTCATACGAAATCCTTGGTCTACCTGACAAATGCTTCTCTCCATGTTTCCTTTCAGGTGGTTTTTACAAGAAGAGCCACGTCTCGGGGCGCCTGGGTGGCACAGCGGTTATGCGTCTGCCTTCGGCTCAGGGCGTGATCCTAGCATTATGGGATCGAGCCCCACATCAGGCTCTTCCGCTATGAGCCTGCTTCTTCCTCTCCCACTCCCCCTGCTTGTGTTCCCTCTCTCGCTGGCTGTCTCTCTCTCTGACGAATAAATAAATAAAATCTTAAAAAAAAAAAAAAAAAAAAAAAAGAAGAGCCACGTCTCATCCAAATGCATCTCCCTGGTGGAGCTCCTCAGGAGAGAGGGTGTTGGGAGACCCCTCAGAGCTTCCCAAGGACCTCACTACAAACTCAGGGCAAGGCTCTAGCCTTGTTTGTCCCAGAAAGGGGATGGTTGTCATGGGGAAGCATAATAGCATAATGGCTTTCACTGAGAAGTGGAACCATCTGTTTGGACTGATAGTCAATCAGTTGGCTGAGGGAGTTGATGATGGGAACTGGCTTTGCCATTTTAGAAATATGGGGGCTATTTTCTCTAGATCAATAGAGCTAAATCTACAGCCCCAAGGTTTTGATGAAGAAGTAATTTAAAGTGCACATACAGGGGCGTTGGGTGGCTCAGGCTCTTAAACGTTTGCCTTTGGCTCAGGTCACAATCCCAGGGTCCTAGGATGGAGTCCCATGTCGGGCTCCCTGCTCAGCCAGGAGTCTGCTTCTCCCTCCCCCTCTTCCCCTCCTCCCACTCATGCTCACTCTCTCTCTAAAATAAATAAATAAAATCTTAAAAAAATAGAGTGCACATATAATACACCAAAAATTAGATTACTTGTAATATATGACTAAAGAGAAGTCAAATTAGATGTCACCTTTCAACTGTGAGCAGGTTATATACACACCCTCTGGAAATTCTTTAAAGGAGCACTTGATCAAAAATGTGGAAGACCATGTACTTCACTAAGCCCTTACCTCAGAGTCTCATCTCTGCTTTTATCTTACCTGACCTCCTTCTAGTACTTCTGGAATGACACTGGGTATGAACTCTGTGCCATCCCACCACTTGCCAGAGCAGGGCCTTTCACAAGCCACTCCTTTCTCAGCCTCTATTTTCTTTTCTTTTCTTTTCTTTTAAAGATTTTTTATTTATTTGAGAGGATGAGAGAGAGAAAGGGAGAGAGAGAGCATGAGTGGGGGGTAGGGGCAAAGGGAGACGGAGAAGCAGATTCCCTAGCCCCATGCGGGGCTTGATCCCAGGACCCTGAGACCAGGATCTGAGCCGAAGGCAGACACTGAACCAACTGAGCCACCCAGGCGCCCCTGCCTCTATTTCCATCTGTAAGATAGGATAATATGCTCTCCATGCAAGGAGATAATTAGTGGGTGAATGTAAAATGGTAATCCTTAGCAGGCAGAAGGTGCGACCACTCTGCTGGCCACAGGCTGCACCCGCCCCAAAAGCGCAATGTTCTTCCACTTCCAACTCCTCCCCTTGGAATCGGTATGTTCAGAAGTGTCTGGCTGGGGGCCGAGGGTGCAACTTAACAGGCTCTCTTACTCCAGATCCTATAGCTTCTTTATGCTTTTGACCCCATATCTATCTGACTCGAGCTCCTATAGATTGTCTTACAGTTTCTGAAAGCATTGTCTGGCACAAAGAAATGTGTGTTCCCCAAACATCTGAGAATCCATTTAGGGAGGGTTTAAGTTTTACCCATTTGGTCCATAATTCAAACCATAATTCTTTTGTCTAATGGAGACACAAGCTTGGAGGAGAGGGGAGGGGACAGATCAGGCATTAGGAAATGTTTCTCTAGTAATTACTCTGAGCCTCACAGTCCTGGGCTTGGTCACTGGAGATCAGAGAAGTGTACATACACCCTGAGCCTGTTGTAAGGGGTTCACCAACTGGCTGGGATCCTATTTGGAAGCCAATAGTTACTGCAGTGGCTCATGCTGGGGTGGGATCAGGGAAGGGTTCCAGGAGGTGGAGTCTTCTAAACTGGGCCCTGAAGGTTGAGCAGGAGTTTGCCAGACAGGAGAAAAGGCAGAGGAAGGAGCATGGGCACAGACTGGATGACATGTGGCCTGTTCCCGCACAGGGAGTCCACTGGGCAGCTAGGGAAGTGATGAGGGTAAAAGGGCAGGGGTTAGTGCCAGCACACACAGGGCTTTCAAAAGAGAATGTCTGAGAAAAAGAACACTTGAAGGTAGAAACTTGAGTCCTTGGGGCTGGGGCTACAGGGTCATGTTAGCAGACAGAAACCTGGTATTTGGGGTAGAACGGGAACACTGCTGGAAAGCTGTATGGCTTCAGATGTGGCCAAGCTTTCCTTGGTCTTAAGTAGAAGTCTGATCCAGTTCTGGGGGAACCCCTAGGTGGGAAGAGAAAGCAATTCTCAATTCCTAGACCCATAAGAAGGGATGGTTGTGGTGTTCACCAGCAGCATCCGGGATTAATTACCGAAGACCTCCATACCTCCCCCCAAACCTGGCTGTGGAGTCAGAAAGCAGACGATGCTCATGTCTAGGAGGGATAAAGAGCTTGAACTGGGAGATGGTATTAGGAGTTCGGCTCTGACAAAGTCATGCTTCCTCTCTGAAAGATGGAGATAACAACAGTGCCCAACTCAGGACTAAATGAGAGGGTGTCTTGGAGAACAGCTGGCACAAAGGAGGAGAAGCCACAACTGGTACCGGAACAAGGCAGTTTTAGCATATCCCATAGGCCAGGCCCTGGCCAGGGCTGTGTTTTAGAGGAAGTGTCAATCTCTCCTGGACACTGCTGGCAGAGCGAGCTTTGTACTGCATAGATGTGACCCACAATCTGCTCCTTAACTTTCCATGGTTCCCTGCTGTCCTCAAGAGAAAGCCTGAATTCTTTAACTTGAACAATAAGGCCCTGTATGTTCAGGCACCCATGGCCTTTCCCATCCTCACCTGAGACCTGTTACTGCTTCCCTGACTGCACCCGAGCCCCACTCCCCCAGAACCCTCAGCACCTTTAGCTTCTCTCGTAGTGCTCAGCTCTCTACCTGATTTTCACTTATCTGTCTTCCTCACAAGGTTATAAGGGGAGAACTCAATAAATACCTGCTGAATGAATGAATGAAAAGGGGGGCAGTTCTAAGAAAAAAGGGATCACTGTACACTGGCCAAATGCCTTGACAGTTTTCTATCTCAGCAGGATAGGAATTATCAGTAACCATAATTCACGGATGAGGAAACTGAGGCTAAGGTCATCTCACAGCCTGACACTTAAATTCCTGAGCACCTGTGGGTGAGGCAGGCACTGTGTTGGGCCCTCACAGATGGTATCTGTGTGCCAGCTAAGAGCAACAGATACAAGGCCAAGCACACCAGATGACAGTTAAGGCCCTGAGACCTTGCAGAAGAGCTTAGACTTTTGGACTTCAGTTCTTCACAGAGCCGCTCAAGGGTTAAAGGAACTAATGTGTGCCAAGTGCCCAGCGTGGTGTCCAGTACACAGCATAGACATAGCAAGTATTTCATTCTAATCTTTGTCTTACGGATGGGAGACATAGGTGCAGAAAAGTTCCCTGAACTAAGACAAGGAGGGTAGGACAGAGCCCTGTCCCTTCTTCCCTGACTTCAATAGCCAGTGTCCTTGTGCGAATTTGTGGTCCTGTGGGTCCCCTCAACCCAGAACGGACACACAGGAGGTACCTGGCCAGGGCCTGTTGGATGCGGAGGCCCCAGACGGGAAGGTTGTAGTTTGAGACCACTGCAGTCAAGTTCTACTTAAGAAGCAGGAAGGGCCTCCTGAGGTCACCCCAGGGAAGTCCAAGAGGTTTAACCTGGGGTTCCAGCCTTCCCAAGGCCCATCAGTAACCCGTTCATTCCAGCTGCCTGTCCCCTTTTAGCCCTTACTTCTTTCTCTTGGGGGCTGGGATGTTGGAAAGAGGGTTTCTTGTGGGGCAGTGATGTCCAGAGGTCAGCTCTGGGAGTAACCATTGTGCCGGCGCGTCTTCATACCTTAATACCTTTATTTAACTGTCCCTTCTGGAGGCCTGGGGCTTCCTGAAGCAGGCACCTCATCCTTTGTCTTCCCAGCACACAGCATATTGCCCAGAATGCAGGAAATGGTTGCTGAATGAAGCAAGTGGGCAGGATTACATTTCAGGATTCATCAGGTGCTTAGTCTGTACAGGCCCCTAAAACTTACCTTTACGTTAGAGAGATCTCACAGCCACCCTGTGCATCGGAAGCCACAGACGAGGAAACTGAGGCTTGGGGCTGTAGAGTGGCTCAAGGCCAAACAGGGGCAGCTCTCAGGCCCTTTGGATGGTCTGTGGGAGAGTAAAAGGTTGAGAAGAGCCTTGATGAATTGGGGCAATTGGCAGGGTGTAATTGTCAGTCAGAAATGCTTAGCTCAGATTATTAGGTGTGAAGAAGGAAACAGTCAAAGCTTCCCTACTGAATTGCTCAGAAGGGGTTGGCAGGACTGACTCCTTAGCAGAACAAAGTCTGGTCCCTGTAGGGCAGGACCCTGGGGTGTAGACCCAGCTCTTCTCTGGCTGGTCCTAGTGCACAGAACACTGCTTTGCACTGGGAGCCTTCAGAGTACCTCAGAGGCCCCCTGGGGTCATAGTTGGAGGCGGGGCATTACTCTGGTTCCAGTGGGGAATCTACCCTCTAAGAAAGTCGGCTTGCTGTCTTGGCAGGGCCTGCATCCCAGCACTTACCGGTGTGCTAAGCCTGTTTGTTTACCTGTGTGCCTCCATGGCTGGACAGCCGGCCTTGGAGAGTAGGAGGTTAAGGGCATCCTGAGCTCCTAGCCTACCCGGGCCAGTCTCGGGGTGAAGGACGGAAAAGGCTGAAGGGTGGAGTTTAGGGACCCCTGTGCCGATGCCGTGCAGGGCAAGGCCAAAAGTGGCCTTTCTCCCAAGTGGGCTCACGGCTAACTGATAGAAGGGCTGCGGGTAAACACTCCACTGGGGCAATAATTATGCACATTTACTAAGCCCAGGGAGGAATGGTGGTCACGTGGCTCTCGAGGGCGGTGCCCTCAGCTTTGAGATGGAGTTAACTCTAATCACAGAAGGCTTTCTGGAGGAGGCGGGATTTTTATGGCGGTAGATCGTGGTTTTCTCTGAACAGCGAGGATGCCCTTAGCATTTTAGGTAACAGCTAGCTGCTGCGGTGAGCGTTTTGCCGGGGTACAGGCCCAGGGGGCGACGGAGGCAGACCGAATTGGGGGAAGGGTCTAGGGGGCCGGAGTCCCGGGGTGAGGCTGGGTTTGGGTTCCTTGACCTATCCTTGCGCCGTCTTTGATGATTGGACGCATCGCGGCCGCTTTAGGCCAGGGCTGCGGGGCCCGGGGCGCTGGGTGCAGGCCTCGAGGTCCAAGGCGCCCTGGGAGCAGACAACACCGGGCGGAAGATTTGGCCATTAGGCCTTGTTGGGCCAGCCTGGCGGTCCGCCCTCCCAACGCAGTTCCGCCGGGGTCCCGAAGCCCGGCTCGCAGGGGCGAGGCGCGCGCTCCCGGGGGAATCAGGGCTGCCGAGACGGCGGCCTGCGCTGGGCGGCTGTGGCACGAGAGGGCCATCTGCCTGGGTGCGGAGAACTGCAGCGTCCGCGGTGCGAGACGCGGCCCCTCCGGGCCCCCAGCCCGCGTCCCCTGCCCCGCGCGCACACACCTACTGACGCCCGCCCGCGCCCGCGGCCCGAGTCCCCGTGCCAGGCCCAGACCCAGACTAGGCGCGGGAGGCGGTGCAGGGATTAGTGGACCCCTCCCCCCAGCGCTCCCCTCGCCCCGCCCGAGGCAGCGAGGACCCCTGGGCCCGGGGGTGATGAGGGAGCTTCGTCCCGGCGGTGCCCCGGGCTGGGGACACGGCCTCACTGGGCGGGGGCCGCACGGCGGCAGGCCGAGGTGCGGGCGCGCTGTCAGGCTGCTGCCCGGCTCCGGTGCGGGGGGTGGGCTCAGCGCGGGGGTCGCCTGGCCTCATCCCCCGGCCGAGGCTACGGCAGGGCAAGCAGTGCCCGGGCGGGTAACCCGACCCGACCCGGCTCCCGGTCGCCGCTCACCCCGCAAGGCCGGGCAGGGGGAGGGAGAGAAATGGGGGGGAGGGGGAAGGGAAGGGGTGGTGGGTGAGGGGCTGTGGGGACCGCAGGGCCGAGTCTCCGGCCTGTCTGCGTTGCTCTAGGGCGGCTGCCCGTGTTGCCCGGGACGAGCCAGCCCCCTGCCTCGCGGGCGTCGGGCCTGCGGCAGGAGGGAGCCCTGAGGCTGCACAAGCTTGGCTCGGGGAGGCAGACCCGAGCTGCTGCCTCCATTTTGTTTCCTGCTCAGCTTGGTCTGTGGTGGTGGTGGTGGTGTGGGTTTGGGGTGCGGCCGGGCAGGGGGTTCACCTGCGGCCGCGTCTGCTCGGGGCCTGAGGCCTCGAAGACCCCAGCCCAAGCCCCCAGGTGAGCCCCGCGGTAGGAGGGGGGTTGCCTCGGCCTCGGGCCGAGCCGAGCGGGCTGAGGGCAGGTGCCCAGTGGATGGGGAGCCGGGCTGTAACCTAAGATGGAGGTCGGGACTGACGCGGGCCCGAGCGGGGCTGGCGGGGCGGTCGGACAGGCCTCAGCCGGGCCAGGTGCCGCCGGGGTTGGGGCTCGAGCTGGGTAGGGTGCTGGAGCCGTGTGCAGCTCGGGGCCGGCGCAGCGCCCCGAGGTAGGTGAGGGGATCTGAGTGCCACCCACGACGCCCGCAGGCCCAGACACTCCGGGGAGGCGCGCGAGGCCCCTGGGGAGCCTGCCTCAGGCCCCGCCCGGGCAGCCGGGCCGGCCCGTAGGCCCGGGCCGCGAGCGGGCGCGCAAGGGGAGGGGAGGGGGCGGCAGCGGCGGCTCCGCTGATTGGGCGGCGCGCTCGCGAGCCCGACTTCACCCGCCCTGAACCCCGAAGAGTGAGGCGAGGGAGCGCGCGCGCGGTGGGGGAAGGGGTGCGCGCGCACTCGGTGCCCCAGCCGCACGCGGGCCGGCGCGAGGCGCTGGGTCGCACGCGCCGCCGCGGGGGCGCGCGTGGTGGGGGTGTGAGGAGGAGGAGGAGGCGGCGGCGGAATAGGCCGGGGCAGGTCGCGCTCGCTGCCTTCTCCCCTGAAGAGAGACGCGGGGGGAGGGGGGGTGCGGCGAGCGGCTCCGCTCTCTCCCCAAGGCTCCGCTCGCGCCCCAGTGTAATGAGGGTCACCCCCTCCCCCCAGCCGGCCCGGGAGGGGGCGCGGGGCACGGTAACTAGTGCGCTGGGGTGGGTGGCGGGCAGGCGCGAGGAGGAGGGAGGAGGTGGCCGGGCGGGGAAGATGGTGGTGGCCGTGAGGTGAGGGGCGCGGGGGAGGGCCGGGCGCGGCGCGGTGGTGGCCCGCGGCGTTGTAGCCGCGGGCCCCCTCCCCCTCCATCACTACCAGCCGGGCTCAGGCCTAGCCGGCCCGGCCGCCGCGAACTTCCTCCCGGCGCGGCCCGTGCCCCGCCGGCCTCCCGCGCGCACCTCGGCCTCCGCCTCCCCTCAGGTAGCCGGCTGGTGGGCGCGGGGCCGGCTGCCCTCCTGCAGCAAACTTTGCTTGCTGCTTAATATTGATGAGTGCGATCGGCTCGGCCAGGGGGTGCTGCCGCGGCTGCGGGAAGGAGCGCGGCCCGGGCAGGCGGCGGCGGCGTCGGCAGCAGCCATGTTTGTCAAGCTGTAGCAGCTGCTGCTACCCTGACTCGGCTTCACCGGCTGCCTCCGTGTCTCTCCCCTTGCCGCGTCCCGGCCTCTGGGCCCTGCAGCCGTGGACCGAGCAGTCCTGCAGTCTGGAAGCCGAGGTTCGGGGTGCACCCGCTTCGGCCGACTCGCCTGCGGCCTGGGCACGGCCGCTGCAAGGGCTTCAGCGCCGGCTGGGCGCAGGGTGCAGCGCTATTGTGACCGCTGCGCCCGAGCGAGCCAGGAAGGAGGGGGGGTAACCTTTTTGTGCAGCGTCCGGGAGCCCCCCTCGAACCCTGCAGCCCCCTCCCTTTTGGAGATCCGGCCGCTGGACCCCCCCCAGCGGGGGATGGGGAGGACGATTCCTGTTTGAGATTTAGGAATTTCTCCTGCCAAAGGGATTTTAATTTTAGTTCGGCCCAACTGTCCACCAGTCTGCAGTGCAGGAAAAAGGGACGGGCTGTTTGCATGTGGCAAGATCTGCCCAGCTCCGGGAAGATGGAGTTTGCGGAGGCTCACCGAGGCCATTTTTCCATCGTCAGCTGGGGAACTTTTTCCGCCCATGGAAGTGCAGCAGAAAGGCATCGAGGCCACTAGGCCTTGAGAAGTGGCTGCCATTTTGAAGATAAGAGTCAAATGGCCTATAAACTCCGATTAATTGCTGTTTTTGGATTCCAGGTTGATGCTGGCCCAGGATGGATCAGACCTGTGAACTATCTAGAAGAAATTGTCTGCTGCCCTTTTCCAATCCAGTGAATTTAGATGCCCCTGAAGACAAGGACAGCCCTTTCGGTAATGGTCAATCCAATTTTTCTGAGCCACTTAATGGGTGTACTATGCAGTTATCGACTGCCAGTGGAACATCCCAAAATGCTTATGGACAAGATTCTCCATCTTGTTACATTCCACTGCGGAGACTACAGGATTTGGCCTCCATGATCAATGTAGAGTATTTAAATGGGTCTGCTGATGGATCAGAATCCTTTCAAGACCCTGAAAAAAGTGATTCAAGAGCTCAGTCGCCAATTGTTTGCACTTCCTTGAGTCCTGGTGGTCCAACAGCACTTGCTATGAAACAGGAACCCTCTTGTAATAACTCCCCTGAACTCCAGGTAAAAGTAACAAAGACTATCAAGAATGGCTTTTTGCACTTTGAGAATTTTACTTGTGTGGACGATGCAGATGTAGATTCTGAAATGGACCCAGAACAGCCAGTCACAGAGGATGAGAGTATAGAGGAGATCTTTGAGGAAACTCAGACCAATGCCACCTGCAATTATGAGCCTAAATCAGAGAATGGTGTAGACGTGGCCATGGGAAATGAACAAGACAGCACACCAGAGAGTAGACACGGTGCAGTCAAATCGCCATTCTTGCCATTAGCTCCTCAGACTGAAACACAGAAAAATAAGCAAAGAAATGAAGTGGACGGCAGCAATGAAAAAGCAGCCCTTCTCCCAGCCCCCTTTTCACTAGGAGATACAAACGTTACCATAGAAGAGCAATTAAACTCAATAAATTTATCTTTTCAGGATGATCCAGACTCCAGTACCAGTACATTAGGAAACATGCTAGAATTACCTGGAACTTCATCATCATCTACTTCACAGGAATTGCCATTTGTAAGCAGTTTTTGGTACAACTTAAATATATACATAAATGTATATATACAGGCAACTTAGGGGAAACCTAACTAATTGGTTTTTGGTTGCTTATCAGTTCACGGCCGAGAGCCTATTGCTAATGATAGGCTTTTTGGGGAGATTTTACTTTGATTTTTAAATTTATCTCTGTTGTATGATCGTTCTTTTCAGATTTTTCCAATTAGCTTTCCATCGAGGAGGACTGGCTAAGAGTTAAACCTTTACGGCATTTGACTGAGTTCCGATTTTATTTTTCAGGTGGAGGTATACATTTGTTTAGTTTTGTTTTGTTTTTGCTTTTTTAAATGCTTTGGCTTGCTGGTATCATGAGTACAGGTGAACCAGTTAATTTCCTGGAGTCCTTTTTTTTTTTTTTACACAAGGCATGGCTTATTTTTTCAGTTGATGGGGTGACTCTTGCTTCAGTTTGGAGTGCATTTTAGGTACAAATTGAAAGTAGCTAAGATGAGAAGACCTTGGACATCAGTCAAAATTTAAATTAGGCCAGTTTTTCTGAACTACCTGTTGTGAAGGTATAGCACCCTACGCTTTAGATAAATGCCACCATCAGAGTAGGTTCTTGAGCCATTTTTAGTTTTGAAGTTTATGTATGTATACATTGTGTGGTACATGTAGGTGTATAGAAATAGAAGGAAATCTAATTTGAGTTATTCAGTAGTGCTGTGTACTGTTGTTAAAGAGTCGTAAATGATAAAGTTCCTTTTTATTTGATCTTTTGCAGAATTTCTTAATCAGAATGATCACTTGACTTCTTTTAGTCTCAGTTTCATCACCTTTAAAATCAAACTTCTTGGTTGTTAAAAGATACTCCTCAGTTTTAAATACTTGATTCTGATTTTGTTTCTGTCCAGATGTATTGTTAGGTTATCTGTAATGTCACCACAGAGGATCTCCCCACTCCCTGATGTCTCTGAATCTCTAAAGATTTAATCAGAACAAATTTTATGTGGTGATTGTTTTGAGTGCATTAAACATTCACGTTATCATATAGCCTTGATGTTCTTCAAAGTCACAGAGAATGTGGGTGTGTCGCTTTTGTTTTTTGATTCATACATGAAATAATGCTTTAGTACTCCTTGGTTTCTTGGCAGCTGCAGATTTTAAAAATTTGTTTTGGTAGTTATCTTGAGTCTGTATTGTCCTAGGTATTTTTTAGGGTGGATAGGTTGTGTTGGCAGCTTAGACAAATCCTTTTTCTTGGGTTCACATTGAAATTATTTTATTTTTAGTTTTGCCTTTGTATTTACATAGAACCCTAAATCTGACAGTGGGGATAGATAATTCTGTAGAAGCGTATATATAGAAATAAAAATCTGTTTGTTTCTCATCAGAAGAGTTGTCAGTGGAGTATTGGCTCTGTTATAAACAATTGAAAGTATTGGAGCCTATAGACAGTGTGTTAGGGTATCTAAACTGGGAGTTAAAAACTTGCGTAAATAGAATTTTTTTTTTCTGGCAGAAAGTCAAAATTGCTTAAAGATTTTATGGGCTTGAAGAGGCAAGTAACCTGTTTATTTTAGGCCTTTGGTTTAAGGTCGTGGATGCAATCTGTATCTTTCATTTTTGCCTTTGATATTTTTTAACTGAAGATTTGAAAAAGTCAGATTGATCCGAGAATGCAAATTCAGCTGAACAATATAGCTTGGGAAAGGTGTAATTAAAAATAATTCTATATGGTCACACACTGTTAGTACATACAGACCATTCTCAGTTGATAGGTTGAGAGAGCAGGTTTAGAGCATTTACTCTGCATTAGATTCTGTGCTCAGGGCTGGAAATTTTACCTCATTTTATATTTTTTTTAAGATTTTATTTTTTTGAGAGAGCACGAGCGAGTGCAGGAGCAGAGGGAGAGGGAGAGAAATCCCAAGCAGACTCAGCACTAGCATGAAGCCAATTGTGGGGCTTGATCTCAGGACCTGAGATCATGACCTAAGTGGAAACCAGGAGCTGGTGGCTCGACTGACTGAACCACCCAGGCTCCTCAGGGCTGGAAATTTTAGAAAATCATTAGCAAATGCTATTTGTCTTTTTGTTCTGTCTGTGATATTATGATAGAATAAGATTCTCTTATTATGTGGCAGTCAGAGTAGTTGTTAGGATTATATACTTCCTGTCTAGAATTAGAGAAAGACACATGATTCAAGATCATATTGTCTGTTGTTTTGTGTATCTAGATATAAGCAGAATGTTTGCCTCCTGTCATAAATAAGCAGCCTCATCAGTTTATCCTTATGTGCTTTTTTTTTTTTTAAAGATTTTATTTATTTATTTGAGAGAGAGTGAGAGAGAGCCCATGCACAAGTAGGGGGGAGAGGCAGAGTGAGAAGCAGACTCCCCACTGAGCAGGGACCCTGGTGCGGGGCTCTATCCCAGGACCCCAGGATCATGACCTGAGCCGAAGGCAGACATTTAACCACCTGAGCCACCCAGGCTCCCCCCTTATGTGCTTTTAAGTTATTTTGTCTGAATATAGTGATGTGAAATGATTGTCATAGTTAATAGTCCTGACTTGATGCTTTTATATTTAATTGGGTTGACACCTTCTAATTCTTGCCACTGAACATATATCTATTAGTGTACAGTGCTTCATAATATGTGGGTGCTTGGTAAAATATTGAAGGAAGGTTGGTCCCAGAGCTACAAGTTTAAACAGGCAATAACTTAGAGCTTATTAAGGGCTTTGGTTTGTATTGTCTCATTGGGTCTTCATAGCCTTGTAGTAAAAAGAGATGACATGAATGACATAGGTCTTCCTTGAAGGCACTTGAGATTATTAGAGACAAGACGGAAACCCTTGAAATCATAGAATTATCTCAGTACTCTTTGTATTCTGTAGTGACTTCTGATCGTCTCTGACACTGTTGGCTGGGCCTGGTTGACTCACTAGGCTGATTTGTAGCAGTTGTTTGTTTTCTACTCTTTCCTTACTTACATATTTTATGGAGATACTATATTATGGTGGTATTCATGAATTTAGGGATAGTCAAAACTCTTAGGACGTAGCTGGCTTAGGCGCAGCTGATGTACATATTGTACTTTTCTCTAAAGATCATTGGGAATGAATCCACTTAAAACAAAAACTTCATAAAAAGGAGAAAAGTGTTTATGTAGGATTTTATATTGAAAAGTTAAGAATTATGAAAATAAATATTTTAAACCTGTACCAAAAGCTTGGTTATGATGGCAGCTGTTTATTTTAATAAGGCAAGAATCAAATAGATTAAAAGAAATTTTGTCCATTGAAATTGTACAATAGGGAGATGACATACATTAATTTGCTTCACTCTCATCATGATCATAAAGAGGATGAATTTTTGTAAAATAGTTAAGGATTTAATCAGTTTTAGTAAGGTTCTCTTTTAGAAACGTAGGCTCTGGAAAATTTCAAGCATGTACCAAAGAAGAGAGAACAGTAGAAATTCGCAAGTATGTACCCAGTTTAAAAAATAACTGATATTTGGGGCGCCTGGGTGGTGCAGTCATTAAGCGTCTGCCTTCAGCTCAGGGCGTGATCCCAGCGTTCTGGGATCGAGCCCCACGTCAGGCTCCTCAGCTAGGAGCCTGCTTCTTCCTCTCCCACGCCCCCTGCTTGTGTTCCCTCTCTCGCTGGCTGTCTCTGTCAAGTAAATAATAAAATCTTAAAAAAAAAAACAACTGATATTTTACCAATCTTGTTTTATCTTCCCTCCATTGTGTTGTTCACTTATATTTCTTACTCCTTTGATGTTTATCATGTCACTCTTTGAGTCTTCTGCCCTATTATTGTTGTCAGTTGTCTTTTGTTTACTGGTTGACCTAGATCATCCTTAGCCTTGCCTGTAATCAGAGTGGTTTTTCTTTATTCACGTTGACTTTAAGAAACACAGCATCTTTGGGCGCCTGGGTGGCTCAGGTGGTTAAGCCTTCGGCTTGGGTTGTGGTCCCAGGGACCTGGGATCAAGCCAGGTGTCAGGCTCCCCTTGGTGGGGAGCCTGCTTATCCCTCTCCCTCTGCCTGCTGCTCCCCCTGCTTGTGCGCGCTCTCTGTCTCTCTCTAATAAATAAAATCTTAAAAAAAAATAGCATCTTTTCACCAGACTTGTTTGCAGTGTAATTGTAATTGACAGTATAATGTTAGTTCTTTCATTAGGTGGAGGTAGACACCATATTGTCCATAGGAAGACATTTGAATGGAAACTTTTTATTTTTTTAAAAGATTTTATTTATTTATTAGAGAGTGAGTGCATCCCCTGGAGACTTTTTTTTTTTTTTTTAAGATTTATTTATTTGAGAGCACACTCCTGCTGGGGAAGCAGGTGGAGGGAGGGGCAGAGGGAGAGTGAGAGAGAATCCCAAGCAGACTCCCTAACTGTGCTTGGAGGAGCCTGACTCTTGGCTGGATCTCATGACCCTGAGATCATGACCTGAGCTGATATCAAGAGTGGGATGCTTCACTGACTGGGCCACCCAGGTGCCCCTGAATGGAGACTTTTTTGCCATTTAAAAATAGATATGTTGGGGGCGCCTGGGTGCCTCAGTTGGTTAAGTGTCTGCCTTCAGCTCAGGTCATGATCCCAGGGTCCTGGGACTGAGCCCCGCCTCGAGCCCCGGCTTCTCCCCCCCCCCCCCGCCCACGTATGCTCTCTCACTATCTCTTTCTTTCAAATAAATAAAATCTTAAAAAAATATAAAAATAGGTATTTTGATGGTGTAACAATTCCATACAATCTTGGGGGTTCAGAAAGTACTCAAAGTCACCCCCTCTGCTGTGTTCTATGCTGTGGATGATAAGTGGTTAAAGAGTTGAGTGGAGAAATGAGTGAAACCTAGAGTAGTCAGGGCTTCAAGGAAGAAGTGGAACTTGAATTGGTCTTGGTTGGGTTTGGTTAGGTTTAGAAAGGTATTTTGGATGCGGAGAATTAAATGAACATAGTACTTTCAGGGGGTATTTGTGGGGAATTGGTTGGGTAGGATGGGTGTGGTCAGGTAAGAGGGCCTAGAAATCTGGACTGTGACATTTGGTGTTGAAGTGATAGTATTGGGAGCCAGCAAGGGATTTTAGCTGAGAAGTGATATGAAATCTATGTTTGGAAAACTTAGGCTGTGGAAGAGTAGAAGCAACATTAGGATGTAGGAGTCTGTTGCAATAGTATTTAAAACTTAGACTTGGGCAGAATCAGTAGTAGAAAGAAGGGGGGGGCGATTGTTAAAAAGATTATTTCAGAGGAGGGAAATTGGCAGTCCTTTTGGGCTACCTGGATTGGAGGCAAAATTGGAGTCTGGATTTGAGGAAAGAAGAGGTGAATGCAGATATCATGTAAGGCTTTTGTTGGTGCCTGAGACAATGATTCTTCAGGGATTCTCTCCTCTGCTCTCATCATCACAGCAATTCTCTACTCTCTCCTTTCCTGTCCCGGAAGAAAATAGATCCTATCTCCATGCCTCTCAGGTTCTGCTTTTTGATTCCTTCCTTGCTGGAGGACCTTATGTTTCTCATTATTCTTTCCTCTTTTCCTCTGGAGTCTTTATTCTCTAACTTTCTAATATATTACTTTTTCTTCCTAAAAATAGGATGACATCTTCCTATTCTGAAGGAATCTTTGTGTATCTTATAGTCCCTCCAATGATCTTTCCTGTTTATGGTGAATTTCTTTAAAGAGTTATCTGCTTTGTTTACCTCTCCTTAATGCTCTGTGGATTGGTTTTATATCCTCCTGTCTGCTGCAGCTGTCCTTTTGTAAGTCACAGATGATACTTCCAGTACTCACTATATTAGATTTGCAGCATTTGACTACCACTCCTTTATTTATTTATTTATTTATTTATAAAGATTTTATTTATTTATTTGACAGAGAGACAGCCAGCGAGAGAGGGAACACGAGCAGGGGGAGTGGGAGAGGAAGAAGCAGGCTCCCAGTGGAGGAGGGAGCCCAATGCGGGGCTTGATCCCAGAACCCTGGGATCACCCCCTGAGCCGAAGGCAGTTGCTTAACGACTGAGCCACCCAGGCGCCCCTGACTACCACTCCTTTCAACAGTCCTCTTTGACTGCTTGTTCTCTTTTCTTCCTCTTTCATTTTCCAGTCTCACCCACTTTCATGGATTCACTTCACTGCTACTCTGCTGTGTGAAAATGCTCTTGACCGGACTTCTGAGCTTCAGACCAAGAAATTCTAGTCACTAACCCACCTTTTCTTCTACCTATATCATATGCACTTGGAAACCTATCCCCCTTTTTTTTTTCTTTTAAAGATTTTATTTATTTGACAGAGACAGACACAGTGAGAGAGGGAACACAAGCAGGGGGAGTGTGAGAGGGAGAAGCAGGCTTCCCACTGAGCAGGGAGCCCGATGCGGGGCTCCATCCCAGGACCCTGGGATCATGACCTGAGCCGAAGCCCCAAGGAAACCTATCCCTTATATTGCCAAACGTGCATTTTCTTCTGTGTTAATGATGGCATCATCCTCCTGTTCATTTCAGGGGTGGAAACTTTGGAGTAACTAACTCAATTATGTGATCAAACCACATTTGAGTGCTTCCTCTGTGCCAGGCACTGCTAGTATTAAAAAAAAAAAAAGAGATAAGACAGTTTTTAGGAAACTTTACTGTTTAAGGACACGCCTGGGTGGCTCAGTCGTTAAGCGTCTGCCTTCGGCTCAGTTCGTGATCCCAGGGTCCTGGGATTGAGCCCCGCATCGGACTCCCTGCTCAGCGGGAAGCCTGCTTCTTCCTCTTGCACTCCCCATGCTTGTGATCCCTCTCTCGCTGACTCTCTCTGTCAAATAAATAAAATCTTAAAAAAAAAACAAAAAAAAACCTTTACTGTTTAAGGAAGACAAATGTAAACAATGACAGTACAGAATACTAAGTGGTCTGATAGGTGTTAGAGATACAGTACTGTGGCATGTCTGGAGCAATCAGGAAGAACTTCACAGAGGGGTTATGCATAATTGACCAGAGACATGCCAGTAAGTAAGGAGGAATAGCATATACAAATGCCAAATTCTTTGATAGGGATCTGGGGAGGAGTGGGCTTGTCAGGAGGCAAAGTATAAAGATAAGCCTTGTATGCCATCCTTGAAGTCAACTTTTTTTTTTTAAGTTTTTTTAAAGATTTATTTATTTGGGGGAGAGAGGTACGTACACGAGTAAGGGGAGGGGCAGAGGGAGAGGGACAGCAGACTCCCTGCTGAACGGGGAGCCCGACCCAGGGCTTGATGCCAGAACTCTGAGATCATGACCTGAGCCGAAGTCAGGCGCTTGACCGACTGAGGCATCCAGGCGCCCCTTTTAAAAAGTTAAATTTAAATGTAAGTGGTCTCTGCAGTCTGTGGGGCTTGAACTCACAACCATAAGATCAAGAGTTGCTTGCTCTTCGGACTAAGCCTGCCAGGCGCCCTAATATGTGATTTCTAATTTATACAAATTCTCCAGCTTTTTCATTTCTTCCTTTCCATTCTACTATGAGGCTTTTACCACTGATCTTCGTATAGTTTTTCTTTCCAGTCTCTCTTACCCAAAATTACCTCTGACTTCCAAAATGAGAAATACTAGGTCCCTGGTTAAAGCTTTACCTCCAATGAATGCCTCACTTTTTCTCCTATTTGCTTAACAAATGAAGTCCATACTCAGTCCCTCTTTGATAGGACCCTTTCCTGACTTTCTGAAATCTCATATGCTATACCCAACGGGTTCTGGGTTCAGCCAGACTGCACTAGTAGTGGTGGTTTGCTTCACACTTACCCCTGGGTCATGCCTTTATCCTCCTGGTCTGATCATCTTTGCATATTAACAGTAGGTAACATGGTGCCTTCTTTGTAGTGACTGAGTCAAAGAAAGAGTGGATGGTACAGTGGTACCTGTTGGGAGGGGAGTAAATTTTAGGTAGGAAAGTGGTGAGTAGACTGTCAGCTCTCATCCTCCATGTACCAGATTTCAAAACTTAAGAGTTTTTTTTTTTTTTTGACTTTATCTCCTCGCGCACTCAATTTCTAAGGCCTTTGATTTTGAGTTCCTTAATATCTGAAGCATTCATTTTTCTCACCATTCTTACTTTCAGTCTTTTAATTGTGGATATTAAATCATAATGGTTTTACATTGAACAGATAATCTGAGTGTATACTGTGCTTCCTGTTTAGCTGGAGAAGTCCCTTTAGTCTCTGAGGCCCAGTTCCTAATCTCTAAATTGGGGCTAGTACCTTACTTACGGGGTTTGAGAGTGTGCAACAAGATAATTTATGTGAAGCAGCTTGATGGTGTTAGTTCCGAAGTAGGTGCTCAGTAAGTGATGCTTATATGCCAAGAACTGAACACATTTGCAAGAGTTTGTCGTGAATTTTGAGAAATATATCTCTGCATTTTTGCTTTTTTCTCTATTCTTCCAAGCACTTCTGCTTTAACTTGCTAAATAAGGATATTAACTACCATTGACAGTTTCTGTTTCTTTTTAATAATCAGGAGAATTTTATCCATTTTTGCTTGATAATCAGAATTTAATTTGCAGTAGGATCAGGATCTTTCTGTACTCCATCTATTAAGTGGTATAACCTTATTATGTTGTTGCATTTTGCTGGTTGTCTGTCATCACTGTGTATATAAATGTTCCATCTCTATCCCCTGGTTTTCATGGGAGCCCTTTGAAAGAAGAGCCCATCTCTTGCGGTGGTGTGTTTTATTTTCATTGAATGATTGTTTCTTAAACTTTTTAAATGATCTCAAGTGTAGCCTTCTGAATAAATGGCTATAATTCTTTTTAGTTAGAAAAGTAATAGATGGGGGCATGTGGGTGGCTTAGTTGGTTAGATATCTGACTGGATCTCAGTTCAGGTGTTGATCTCAGGGTCCTGAATTCAAGCCCCAAGTTGGACTCCACGCTGGGCGTGGAGCCTACTTAAAAAAAAAAAAAAAAAAAAAAGGGCGCCTGGGTGGCTCAGTTCGTTAAGCCACTGCCTTTGGCTCAGGTCATGATCCTGGAAATCCAGGATCGCGTCCCGCATTGGGCTCCCTGCTCAGCAGGGAGTCTGCTTCTCTCTCTGACCATTCCCCCGTCGTGCTCTCTCTCTCTCATTCTCTCTCTCAAATAAATAAAATCTTTAAAAAAAAAAAAAAAGAGAAAAGGTAATAAGGTGTCATGGTAAAAAAAGTTAAAAATGGAATGTAAAAGTCTCTATCACCCCTCTATACTTCATTTGCACTCTTGATATACTATTAGAATTTTCTTTATATATGTACCTTTTTAAAATATTTTGGTAATGTAGGTGGCCTGAGTATGTATTATTCGATACCTTTGTTAATATGTTAAGGACATATTTTCATATGAGCATGTACATAAATCTCCAGTGTTTTTTATTATCGACATTTTTACTGAGATAAATGTAGATTTACAGTTTTAAGAAATAATACAGAGCTATCTCTTACACATTTTGCCTGGTTTTGCGATGCTAATGTTTTGTGAAGACGTCTAATATTACAGCCAGGATGTTGATGTTAATATAATCCACCAGTCTTGTTCAGGTATCCCTAGTTTTTATTTTTCATGTTTTTCCCCCCAAAGGAAAATTCTGTATTTCTAAAAAGATATGTTCCCGATGTCTCCAGTTTTACCTGTACTCATTTTGTGTCGTGTATAATATATACACTATATATATGAAGTTCCGTACATTTTTCTCAGCTGTGTGGATTGGTTCGTGTGTGTACCACCACAGTCAAGATACTGAATAGTTTCAGCACCATGGGATCTCTCCTCTGGCCTTTTTATATCATATCCATCTCCTTTCTTGAAGCTCCTTTTCCAGCTTTTGCTAACTATTAAATCTGTCCTTTGTAAAATTTTGTTATTTCGAAAATGTTACGTAAAGGGTATCATACAGTATATAGTTTTTTGGGATTGGGTTTTTTCACTTACATATATGTAAGTCCCTGGAGGTTCATTCAGTTTATTAAGTGGATTAATATTTTATTCCTTTTTATTACTAAATAGGATTCCATAGAATGTATATACCACAGTTTAACCATGCACCTGTTAAAGGACATTTGGCCTTATTCTAGCTTTCGGCTTTTAGAAGTAAAAGTGCTGTGAACATTGTATACAGGTTTTTGGTAAACATAAGTCTTCATTTCTCTCGGATAAATGCCCAAGAGTTATAATTGCTGAATCATATGTTAGTGACATGTTTAGTTTTATAAGAAGCTGCCAAGCTGATTTCCAGAGTGATGGTATCATTTACATTCTCTGCAGCACTGTATGAGGGATGCAGTTCTTTGCATCATTGCCATCATTTGATGTTGTCGTTATTTCTCTTCTTTTCTTTTTAAGATTTTTAAGTAATTTCTTCATCTCCCATGGAGCTTGAATTTACAACCACAGATCGAGTCACATGTTCTACCGACTGGGCCAGGCAGCCGCCCCTTTTTTCTTTTTCTCTTTCTCCTCTTCTTTTTCATTCATTCGTTCATTCATTCATCTCCAGTGTAATTAATGTACAGTGTTGTGTTAATTTGAGGGGTACAATATAATGATTTAGCAATTCTTTTTTTTATTTTTTTAAGATTTTACTTATTTATTTTGAGACGGAGCCGGGAGGGGGGGTGGGAGGGGCAGAAGGAGGAGAGAGAATCTCAAGCCGACTCCACACTGAGTACAGAGTCCTAGGCAGACTCCATCTAACAGTCTGATGATGAACCGATTGAGCCACCCAGGTGCCCCTAGTGATTCAACAATTCCATAAATTAGTGTTCATCATGTTAAGTGTTCTCTTAAGCTCCTTAACCCATTTTACCCATCCCCTACCATATCTGTCTGGTAACCATCCATTTGTTCTCTCTGTTTAAGAGTCGAGTCTTTTGTCTCTTTTCCTTTGTTATATTGTTTCTTTTTTTTTTTTTTTTTTTAAAGATTTTATTCATTTATTTGACAGAGATAGAGACAGCCAGCGAGAGAGGGAACACAAGCAGGGGGAGTGGGAGAGGAAGAAACAGGCTCATAGCGGAGGAGCCTGATGTGGGGCTCGATCCCAGAACGCCGGGATCACGCCCTGAGCCGAAGGCAGACGCTTAACCGCTGTGCCACCCAGGCGCCCCTGTTATATTGTTTCTTAAATTCCAGGGATGCCTGGGTGGCTCACTCAGTTAAGCATCTGAGTCTTGATTTTAGCTCAGGTCATGATCTCAGGGTTGTGAGATCAAGCCCTGCATTGGGCTTGAGCTGGGAGTGGAGGCTGCTTAAGATTCTTTCCCTCTTTCTCTGCCCCTCCCCACCTCCTCACATGCATGTGCGTGCTCTCTCTCTCACTCTAAAAAAACCAAACAAAACAAAACCATGATTAGAAATCGTAGGGTATTTGTCTTTCTTTGACTTATTTCTTTTAGCATTATATCCTCTGGAGCCATCCATGTTGTTGCAAATGGCAAAATCTCATTCTTTTTTTATGACTAATATTCTGTTGCATATATCTACACCACACCATTTTTATCCAGTCATTTGTCAATGGACATTTGGGTTGCTTCCATATCTTGGCTGTTGCAAATAATGTTGCAGTAAACATAGGGGTGCATATATCTTTTTGAATTAGTGTTTTCATATTTGGGTAAATACCCAGTAGTGGAAGTACTGGATCGTCTGGTAATTCTATTTTTAATTTTTTTGAAGAACCTCCATACTGTTTTCCACAGTGGCTACACCAGTTTGCATTCCACCAACAGTGCATGAGGGTTCCTCTTTCTCTATATCTTTGCCAACACTTGTTTCTTGTGTTTTTGATTTCAGCCATTGTGACAGGTGTGAGGTGATGTCTCATTGTGGTTTTGATTGGCATTTGTGTTGTCACTATTTTTATTTCAGCCATTTTGGTAGTTATATAATGATATCTCATTATGGTTTTAATTGGCATTTTTCTGATAGCTAATGATGTTGAACATCTTTTTGTATGCTTATTTGCCATCTGTATATCCTCTGGTGAAATATGTTCATCTCTTTTGCCCATTTTCTAATTGGATTGTTTGATTTTTTTTTTTTAAACTGTTGAGTTTTGAGAGTTTCTTGCTAGATGATCTACATTCTTTGTAATAGTTATATACAAACCATAATTTTTAAGCATTGCTTCCACTTTTAGATAATTTATTAGAGAACCAATAGTCATACATACTTGTGGTTTCCCTCTTGTAAATTGAAACAGGTTTTAGAGTTGCTTTTATTAGGCAAAATTATTTTATTAAGATTTCTAAAGTTCTTTTCACATCTCCAGTAATGTTGTATAAAATACCATAATACTCTGGTAAAGATTGCTGGAAGGATAAAATTCATTTTAGAGTATGAACAATTATATTTACACATTAGATTAAATTAAATATAATTATTGGTTATATGATATCCCCTTATATGCCAGGAAGAGTCTGAAGGTAGTCTTTCTTTGTAAATTGTGAGGGTATATTCCCCTTGTCATCTCTAATTTCTCTTCGTGGTGTAATTGGGGCTGTTGGGGATCCCTAGTGCAAGTAGGTGATGTACAAGTTACCTTTGTACTCAGTAAAAATAATTGACATTAATGCCATGCTAATTGTCATTGGAATTTTATCTCCAAAGGCGTTTCTCTAACATTGTATTTTGTTCAATTGACAATGTATTGAATTTGTTTACCCATGCTGTCATCTGTAAAGAATTGCAGAGCCGTTGTTGAGAGGTAATATATTCTACATTTAAAGTGTTTTTAAACATAGTAGAGCTTTGGGGCAGAAGTATTACAGTGCAGGTAATAAAACCGGTGAGATCAGTTCTTTGGTGGAATAGATGTTAGAATTGTAAGTAAAGTCTTTTTTTTTTTTTTTTAAGATTTTATTTATTTATTTGAGAGAAAGAGACGAGGGCATGAGCAGGGAGAAGGAGCAGAGGCAGAGGGAGAATCAGGCTCCCTAGGCTCCCTGCTGAGTAGGGAGCCCAATGCAGAACTTGATCCCAAGACCCTGGGATCATGACTTGAGCCAAAGGCAGACACTTAACCAGCTGAGCCACCCAGGCGCCCATAAGTAAAGTCTTGATAGGTAGTATCTGGGGAATTACTTTCTTTTCTTTTCTTTTTTTTTTTTTTTTTTAAGATTTTATTTATTTATTCGACAGAGATAGAGACAGCCAGCAAGAGAGGGAACACAAGCAGGGGGAGTGGGAGAGGAAGAAGCAGGCTCATAGCTGAAGAGCCTGATGTGGGGCTCGATCCCAGAACGCCGGGATCACGCCCTGAGCCGAAGGCAAGACGCTTAACCGCTGTGCCACCCAGGCGCCCCTGGGGAATTACTTTCTAGTAATAATTTCATAATAATGTTTGTGGAATTATTTCCTAAGGATAAACTGCTGATAGTGGAATTATCAGGGCAGTGGGTTAGATTTTTTGTGTTTGATGTATCTATTTCTGTATGGCTTTCCAAAGGATTGTACCATTTTAATAGTATTTATTTATTTTTAAAAAATATTTTATTATTTGAGACAGTGAGGACGTGAGGGGTGGGGAGGGGCAGGGGAGAGGGAGAAGCAGACTCCCCACTGAGCACGGAGCCCAATTTGGAGCTCCATCCCAGGACCCCGAAATGATGACCCCAGCCGAAGGCAGATGTTCAACTGACTGAGCCACCCAGATGCCCCAGTTGTTTTTTGTTTTTTGTTTTTTTAAAGATTTTATCTATTTAAGGTAAAGAGCAAATGTGGGAGAGAGAGCACAAGTGGGGGTCAGAGGGAGAGGGAGAAGCAGACTCCCCGCTGAGTGTGGAACCTTCAATGGGACTTGATCTCAGGACCCCAGGATCGTGACCTAAGCTGAAGGCAAAGGCTTAACCGACTGAGCCACCCAGGTGCTCCTTGAAAACAAATTCTTAGAGCTGTGGAGGGAATGTTTCCCTTTGTATTAGTTATCTATTTTGCCTAACAAATTACTTTCAGATTTAGCAACCTAAAACAATAAACATTTATATCACAGAGGGTTAGGAGTCCTGGAGTGGCTTAGTGGGGTGTTTCTGGCTCAGTGTCTCTCATGAGATGACAAGATGTCAGCCAGGGCTAGTCATCTGAAGGCTGTAGGTAGGATCACTGTCCAAGATGGCTCATACGGCTGCAGGCTGGCTGGCTGTAGGAGGCCTCAGTTCCTTGCCAGGTGAGGCTCTCTGTAGGGGTACTCACAATATGTACTGGCTTCCTCCAGGGTGAGTGATCCAAGAGAGACCAAGCAGGAAGATTGAAGGGGATATAATGTGGAAGGGGAATACCATGGGTTGAATCCCATGAATACCAAAAGGTAGGAATCACTGGGGACCATCTAGGAGGCTGGTTAACACACTTAACCAACAAGAAATGAATAGTTACCAGTTAAAGGAGAAAGCTCTTAACTATACAAAATCAATAGTGATTAATTACTTCTTACTTTTTTGGTTTTTTTTTTTTTTTTTGGAAGACTTTATTTATTTATTTGACAGAGACAGTGACAGCCAGCGAGAGAGGGAACACAAGCAGGGGGAGTGGGAGAGGAAGAAGCAGGCTCCCAGTGGAGCAGGGAGCCCAATGCGGGGCTCGATCCCAGCACCCTGGGATCACGCCTCGAGCCGAAGGCAGACGCTTTAATGACTGAGCCACCCAGGCACCCCAAATTACTTCTTACTTTTAAACTGAATTGAATTTTTGAATAGGTATGTGGCTCAAAAGCGTAATATAAAAAGGTAACCAGTGAAGTACCCTTGTACCTTGTCTGCTCGTTTAGCATCTTCAGTTTCAGTGGCACCTCCCACCTTTTTTTATGACAAAGGTAGCAGATTATGTACACTTAACCTTTTTCACTTATATATTGTAATCTTTCCATTTTATTTATTTTTTTAAGATTTTATTTTTAGGGGTGCCTGGGTGGCTCAGTCGGTTAAGCTTCTGCCTTCGGCTCAGGTCATGATCCCAGGGTCCTGGGATTCAGCCTTGCATCTGGCTCCCTGCTCAGTGGGGAGCCTGCTTCTCCCTCTCCCTCTACTACTCCCCCTGCTTGTGCTCTCTCGTGCTCGCACGCTCTCTCTCTCTTTCAAATAAATAAATAAGTTCTTTACTTACTTTAATCTCTACACCCAGCGTGGGGCTTGTACTTACAACCTGAGATCAAGAGTCACATGCTCTACGGATTGAGCCAGCCAAGTGCCTCAAAAATCTTTCCATTTTATGACATAGTACTCTCATTCTTTTTTACACCTGGATACTATGCTACTGTATGAATATGGGCATTTGCTTTCTTTTTTTTTTTTTTTAAGATTTTATTTATTTTAGAGTGGAGGGAGGAGCAAAAGGAGAGGGACAAGCTGACAAGATCTTTGCTGAGCTCAGTGCCCCAAGTGGGGCAACCCTGATCTTGGCAATCCTGATCTGACCTGACCCGAAACCAAGAATCGATGCCCAACCAAGCCACCCAGGCACCCTGAATATGGGCATTTTCAATTCATACATTCTTTTCTGAAAGTGAACAACTATGCAAATAAGCAGTACATCTGTAGAATAGATCTCTCTCTACTCAAGAATTGGACTTGGGGCCAAAGTTAAATACATAATATAATTTTGAAAGATATTGCCACACTCCCACTGAAAGAGTGAGATATGTATTTACAGTCCCAATCACCATTATATCAATGTGGCTGTTTCAGTGAGAATTCTTTATTTAGTTTTTTTTTTTTTTTTTTTTTTTTTTTTTTTTTTGTGGTAAAATACACATAGTATAACACTTACCATCTTAAGCATTTTTTAATTTATTGGCTGGGGAGGGGCAGAGGAAGAGAGAATCTTTTTTTTTTTTTTTTAAAGATTTTATTTATTTATTCGACAGAGATAGAGACAGCCAGCGAGAGAGGGAACACAAGCAGGGGGAGTGGGAGAGGAAGAAGCAGGCTCATAGCTGAAGAGCCTGATCTGGGGCTCGATCCCATAACGCCGGGATCACGCCCTGAGCCGAAGGCAGGCGCTTAACCGCTGTGCCACCCAGGCACCCCGAGAGAATCTTTTTTTAAAAGATTTTCTCTTTCTTTCTTTTCTTTCCTTTTTTTTTTCTTTCAAGATTTTATTTCCAGAGAGAGAGAAAGCACAAGCAAGGGGGTGGCAGGCAGAGGGAGAAGCAGGCTCCCCCCCCACTGAGCAAGGACCCCCCGATGCGGGACTCGATCCCAGGACCCTAGGATCATGACCTGAGCCAAAGGCAGATGCTCAATCGACTGAGCCATCCAGGCGTCCCAGATATTATTTATTTATTTGACAGAGAGACAGTGAGAGAGGGAACGCAAGCAGGGGGAGTGGGAGAGGGAGAAGTAGGCTTCCTGCAGAGCAGGGAGCCTGATGCAGGGCTTGATCCCAGGACCCTGGGATCATGACCTAAGCTGAAGGCATACACTTAACAACTGAGCCACCCAGGTGCCCCAAGAGAGAGAATTTTAAGCAGGCTCCACTCCTGATGTGGGTCTTATCACAACCCTGAGACCATGACCTGAACTGAAATCAAGAATCACATGGTTAACTGACTGAGCCATGAAGGTGCCTCTTGCACTCTTTTTTAAACATTTATTCCTAAACTTTTTTTGGTGCTTTTATTTTGTATTTATGTATGTATGTAAGTAAGTAAGTAGCCTCCACACCCAATGTGGAGCCCAATGTGGGGCATGAACTCATGACCCTGAGATCAAAACCTGAGTTGGAGCACCTGTGTGACTTAGTCAGTTGAGCGTCCAGCGCGCTCTCTCTCTCTCAAATAAATCTAAAAAAAAAAAAAAAAGCCTTAGCTGAGATCAAGAGTTGGAGGCTTAACTGACTGGATAGCCATCCAGGTTCCCCTTTTTGATGCAGTTTAAATGGAATTATTAATTTGGTTTTGGATGGCTAATTGTTAGTATGTAGAAATACAGTGGGTTTTTGTATATTGATCTTGTGTCTTGCAGTCTTGCTGAACTAAGTTTTAATAGTTTTTTTAATTTTGTAGGATTTTCTTTATACAAGATAATGTCATCTGAAATTGAGATAGTTTTACCTCTTTTTTCTCCTAATCCTAATGCATTCTTTTTGTTTCTTACCTAATTATCTTGGTAGGAACCTCCAGTATGATGTTGAATAGAAATGGTGGGAGTGGACATCTTCTCTTACTACTGGTCCTAGGCGGAATGCATTCAGTTGTTTGCCATTAAGCATGATTTTGTCTGAAGGTTTCTCATATATACTCTATCAGATTGAGGAAGGTCTTTTCTATTCCTAGTTTCATTTCTTTTACTTTTTCTTTTTTTTTTACATTTTATCATTAAGTAAACTCTACACCCAGCATGGGGCTCAGACCTATAACCCAGAGGTCAAGAGTTGCATGTTCCACCAACTGAGCCAGCCACACGCCCCATCTATTCCTAGTTTCTTGAATGTTTTTATAGTGAGAGGGTATTATGTTTTGTCAAATGTTTTTTCATCTACTGAGTTGATCATATTTTTTTCCCTTCTTTTTTTGTTGTTGTTGAAGTATAATTAGCATACAGTATTATTAGTTTCAAGTGTACAATATAATGATTCCACAGTTCTTAGCAGACTCTCCGTTGAGCTCAGAGCCCAACGAAGGGCTCAGTCTCATGACCCATGAGATAATGACCTGAGGTGAAATCAAGAGTCAAATGCTTAACCCCGGCGCCCCTGATTCTGCAGTTCTATACATTACTCAGTGGTCATCAAAAGTGTACTCTTAATTTTCTTTATTTACTTTGCCCAAACCCCCACCCTCCCCTCTGGCAACCACTAGTTTGTTCTCTGTATTTAAGAGTCTGTTTCTGGGTTTCTCTTTTTTTCTTTCTTTTGTTTCTTAAATCCCACACGACTGAAATTACATGGTTTCTGTTTTTCTCTGTTAGACTTATTTCACTTAGCATTATACCCTCTAGGTCCATCCGTGTTGGTGCAAATGGCAAAATCTCATTTTTTTATAGCTGAGTAATACTCCAATGTGTGTATCACATTTTTATCCATTTATCTATTGATGGACAGTTGGGTTGTTTCCATATCTTGGCTATTCTAAATAATGGCTGCAGAAACATAGGGGTGCCTATATCTTTTTGAATTAGAGTTTTTGTTTCCATTGGGTGAATAGTAGTGGAATTACTGGATAATTTAGTATTTCTGTTTTTAATTACTTGGGGAACCTCCATATTGTATTCCTCATTGGCTGCACCAATTTGCATTACCACAATAGTGCGAGAGTTCTTTTTTCTCATCAACACTTGTTATTTCTTGTGTTTTTGATTTTAGCCATTCAGACATGTGTGATGTGATATCTTGTGGTTTTGATTTGTATTTCCCAATGGTTAGTGATGTTGAACATCTTTTCATGTCTCTTGGCTATCTGTATGTCTTCTCTGGGAAAATGTCTATTCAGGTCCTCTGCCCCTTTTTTAATCAGATTATTTTTTTGGTGTTGACTTGTTTAAGTTCTTTATATATTTTGGTATTAACTCCTTATCAAATAGGTCATTTGCAAATATCTTCTCCCATTTAGTAGGTTGCCTTGTCGTTTTGTTGATGGTTTCCTTCACTGTACAAAAACTTTTTATTTTGGTATAGTCCCATCCCCTCTTTAGTTCTTTTTTTTTTAAGTTTATTTTTTAAATGTTATTTATTTTTTAAAAGATTTTATTTGANAGAGTGTGCACTTGTGCGCACAAGCAGGGGGAGGGGGAGAGGGAGAGGGAGAAGCAGGCTCCCCACTGAGCAGGGCGCCTGTTGCAGGGCTCCATCCGTGGGCACTGGGATCATGACCTGTGCTGAAGGCAGATGCTCAACCGACTAAGACACCCACGCACCCCAGTTTTGTTTTTTAAGGATTTTATTTATTTATTTTAGAGAGAGAGCACGTGTGCACACCTGTAAGTCAGGGGAGGGCCTGGGAGGGAGAGGGTGATAGAATCTCAAGTAAACTCCCTGCTGAGGGTAGAGCCCGAGGCAGGACTTGATCTCAGGACCCCAGAATCATGACAGACTAAATCAAGAGTTCAGTGCTTAACCAACTGAGCACCCAGGGGCCCTCCCCTTAATTCTTTAATGCTTTAATGTTTTTAATGTCTTTACATTGATTTTTGGTATGTTGAACCAGTTTTGCATTCCTGGGATAAATTCATCTTGTGCAGGGTTGTATAATATTTTTTAAAATAGGTTTCTGTATTTGGGTTGCTGATATTTCTTGAAGATTTTTACATCTTCTTGCATTAGGTGTACTTGTTTGTATTTTTCATGTGATGTCTTTGTCAGGTTTGGTATCGGGGTAATATTGTCTTAACAGAATGAATTTTACTTCATTTTTTAATGTGATTACTTTTATAATAGGAGTTATGTTCTTAGTTTTAAATTATAAGAGACTTTACCAAGTACGTTTTATTGTAATTTTGCATTTTGAAAATTACTTAACACTGCCTGAGACAGTACATTCATTCATTTACCAGTTTTTTTGTTTTTTGTTTTTTTATGTGCAAGCCATTTGTAAGATATATGGTAGAAGTTAGAGCAGGGCAGTGTGTGCTAGGCTGAGAGGAATATGATTTAGGACTCCCAAGGATTGAAATAGCTACGGCTTTAGGAGTTCGTATGTCAAGATTAGATGGGGAGGGTGGGGACAGTAAAGGATATTGTTGGAGGCGGGTACTCAAGGTCTAGGTCTTTACCTGAATTCTCCCATTTTTTGTTTAAATGATTGGATTATATTTTTCCCCACTTGTATTTAGATGTGAACTGATTTTTATATCTAGTATTAATCTTTTTCTGTTTCTTAATTTTGGCTGCTATTCATTAGGAAAAAGCATAGATTAAATCCCATTTAAAAAAATCGTGAGTCTTTCCATACCGTTATTAAGGATTTGTTAAAATTGACCAAACTAGGGGTGCCTGGGTGGCTCAGTTGGTTAAGCGTCTGCCTTTGGCTCAGGTCATGATCCCGGAGTCCCAGAATCAAGCCCTGAGTTGGGCTCCCTGCTTGGCAGAGGGCCTGCTTCTCCCTTTCCCTTTACCCCTCCCCCTGCTTGTTCTCTTGCTCTTGGTAACTCTCAAATAGATAAAATAGTTTTTTTGGTTAAGATTTTTTAATTTATTCATTTGAGAGACAGAGCAGGAGCAGGGGGAGGAACAGGGAGAGGGAGAAGCAGACTACCTGGATTCCAGGACCTTAGATCATGGCCAGACCTGAAGGCAGACGCTTAACCCCGACTGAACCACCCAGGTGCCCCTAAATAAAATCTTTAAAAAAATAAATAAAACTGACCAGTCTAGAAATCATTACAGTATGTAATGTGTGTATGTATATGTATGGATTTTCAAAGACTTTTTTTTTTAATTTTTAAGTACTCTCTATACCCAGTGTGGGACTGGAATTTACAACGCCAAGACCAAAAGTCACATGCTTGGGGAGCCTGTGTGGCTCAGTTAGTTAAGCATCTACCTTATGCTTAGGTCATGGTCCCGGGGTCGTAGGATTGAGCCTCGAATCGGGGTCCCTGCTCAGTGGGGGTCTGCTCCTCCCTCTCCCTCTGTGCTCGCACTTTCTCTCTCTAGTAAATAAATAAAATCTTTTTTTTTCTTTAAGATTTTATTTGAGAGAGAGAGAGCATGAGAGAGAGAGAGGGAGCATGAGTTGGGGGGAGGGGCAGAGGGAGAAGAACATTCCCCACTGAGCAGGGAGCCTGACAAGGGACTTGATCCCAGGACCCTGGGATCATGACCTGAGCTGAAGGTAGACACTTAACCTACTGAGCCACCCAATAAATAAATAAATGCCCTCAATAAATAAAATCTTAAAAAAAAAAAAGTCACACGTTCTACTGATTGAGCCAGCGAGGCACCCCCCTACTGTTTTTTTAACAGTATTTATTAATATTGTATTAATCATTTTATGTTTTTACTTTTCTGTAGTAAATATGAAGTAATTTAATTAACCTTTCCCTCAGTTGACAACTAATGACAAAGTGATAAAGATGAATGTCTTACATAGAAAGGCAGTTTGGGATTATAGAACGAATGTGGGCTTTGGAATTGGACAGGTCTCCATTTGAGACCAGACTTGAGTCCTGTGTTTAGTTTCTTATTATTGCATAAAATATTTTGAAAATTAACTCCTAGCACAGTGCATGGCATATGGTAGATATTTGCTCCTATTGTTAATTATAATATCTAACGTATATTGAGTACCATATGCTAGGCACACTACTGAGCACTTACGTATTATCTCATTTAATCCTCAGAACAACTCCACGAGTTGCTAGGCACAGTCATCATTTTAGGTTTACACATTAGGAAATGGAAGGTTAGACAGATTGAGTGGTTTCCCAAGTGATGGGGCTAGTATTCCAGGCAGGGCCATCTGCCTTCATAGCATTTTCTCTCTGCTGAGCTGTCGACTCTGTTAAAAGAACTAAGGGCGCTGCTCATTACTAATGTATTTTTAGTGAATTCTTGTCTTGTTATAAATGGAAGATTAAAGTGAGATAGAAATTTAAGTATTAGTTTTTCTCTTGCTGCCTGTCAATTTGGCCTAAAAACATGATTAGAAAGACAAATGGTACCTGAAAATCTGTCCTGTATTTCAAAGCTACATGTTATATAGTATATAGTATGAGAATTTATTTCGGTCTGACTTGAATTATATTTGTTCACTACTAAATAATCACAATGTAAGTGTAACTATGAAGTAATGAAATCTTCTTTCACTTTATCATACCAGATATAAAATATTCCATTTAAAAAATAGTTACCTTGGGAAGCTAGACACTTTTTAAGAAAATGAGATAAAATTTAAATCACTTAAAATTTACCATTTTGGGGGATCTGGGTGGCTCAGTTGTTAAGTGTCTGCCTTTAGCTCAGGTCATGGTCTTGGGATCCTGGGATCGAGCCCCACGTCCAGCTCCTTGCTCAGCAGGGAGTCTGCTTTTCCTTCTCCCTCTGTGCACGTAAATAAATAATACAATCTCAAATAAATAAATATAATCTTTTTAAAAATTTTACCGTTTTAATTTTAAAGTATGCAGTTCATTGGCATTTCTTTTATTTATAGTGTTGTGCAACCACTACCACTAATTGCAGAACAGTTTTACCAAACAAAAAGAAACTCCTGATATTAAGCAGTTATTCCCCCCATTGTCCCTCCCCCCCCCTTTTTTTTTTAAGATCTTATTTTTAAGTAATCTCTACCCAACATGGGGCTTGAACTTAACCTTCCCTGGTATCAGGAGTCACGTGCTCCATTGACTGAGTCAGCCAGGCACCCCTTCCTTTTTCTGTGGAAACCACTACTCTTCTTTTGTCTTTATGGATATACCAAAACTAAACATTTCATATAAATGGAATTAAAATGTGTGGCTTCTTATGCTTGGCTTCTTTTTTGTACGTAGTATCATGTTTTCACATTTTATCCATGTTACAGCATCTATCAGTACTTTATTCCTTTTTATGGTTGAATGATATTCCATGGTGTAGGCATACTACATTTTGTTTATCTAGTCATCAGTTCATAGACAATGGTTTGTTTCCACTTTCTGTATTTTACTTATCTAGCTATTTTAAAGATTTTTTTATTTTATTTGAGAGAGAGAAAGTGAATAGAGGGAGAGGGAGACAAGCAGACTCCCTGCTGAGTGGGGAGCCTGACTCAGAGCTCTGTCCTACCACCCTGAGATCATGACTTGAGCTGAAATCAAGTCAGATGCTTAATGAACTGAGCTCAGATCCAAGCCCCTCCTAGAGGTTACTTAAAAAAAAAAAAAAAGGCTGAATAATATTTCATTGTATGTATATACCACATTTGCTTTATTCATCTATTGATGGATATTTTAGATTGTTTGCATGTGTCTGCTACTGTAAATAATGCTACAACGAAGATGGGAATGCAGATATCTCTTTGAGATCCTGATCTCAATTCTTTCGGGTGTATGTCCAGAAGTAGGATTTCTGGATCTTATGGTAGTTCTATTTTAATTTTTTTTCCTAGTTTTAATTTTTTAAGGAACCTCCATACTGATTTTCATAGTACCAATTTCCATTCCCACCAACAGTGTACAGGGTTACTTTTTCCTCCACGTTTTCGCTAATACTTATTATTTTATTTTTTTTCCTAATGGCCATCTTAATAGGTGTGAGGTGATACTATATTGTGGTTTTGATTTGCATTTCCCTGGTGATTACTGATGTTGAGCACCTTTCGTATACTTGTTACCCATTTTATGTTTTCTTTTGAGAAATGTCTGTTCAGATCTTTTGCCATTTATTATTTTTTATTTATTTTATTTATTTATTTTTTAAGATTTTATGTATTTGAGAGAGAGCTTTGTTGGAGAGCGGGAGAGCACAGAGGGAGAGTGTGAGGGAGAAGCAGTTTCCCTGCTGAGCAGAGAGCCTGACATTGGAGATCATGACCTGAGCCGAAGGCAGACATTTAACTGACTGAGGCCCCCAGGCACCCCTATTTATTATTTTTTAAGTAAGCTCTATACCCAGTGTGGGGGCTTGAACTCACAACCCCGAGATCAAGAGTCACATGCTCTACTGACAGCCAATCAGGTGCCCTTCTTTTGCCCATTTTTAAATTGGATATTTTTGCTGTTGGGTTGTAAGAGTTCCTTATATATATTGGATATTGCCTTTTTATCAGATATTTTCTCTCATTCTCTGTGTTGCCTTATCACTTCGCTGATAATTTCCTTTGCTGTGCAGAAGCCTTATATATCTATTTTTCCTTTTGTTTCTTGTGCCTTTGGTGTCATATCTAAGAAATCATTGCCAAGGTCAGTGTCAAGAAGCTTTTCCCCTATATTTTCTTCCAGGAATTTTAGGTCTTAAGCTGCAGGCTTTAATTCATTTTGAATAAATTTTTGTGTAGGTATAAATTAAGGGTCCAGTGTCAGTCTTTTGCGAGTGGATATTCACTTTCACTGTTCCATTTGTTGAAGAGACTGTCCTTTTCCCATTGTATGTTCTTTCCTCTGTTGTTGAAGATCAGTTTACTGTAAATATGTGGTTTTATTTCTGGGCTCTGTATTCTGTTCTGTTGGTCAGTGTATCTGTTTTGATTACTGTAGCTTGGTAATATATTTTGAAATAAGAAAGTGTGAGGCTTCCTGCTTTCTTCTTCTTGCTCATTATTGCTTTGATTATTCAGGGGTCTCTTACGGTTCCATACAAATTTTAGGGGTTTCTTTCTTTCTTGTTTTTTTTTAAAGAATGGAAAGCATTTTCTTTTTTAAAGATTTTATTTATTTATTTATTTATTTATTTATTTATTTATGTATGTATGTATTTTATTTATTTGACAGAGAGAGAGGCAGTAAGAGAGGAAACACAAGCAATGGGAGAGGGAGAATCAGGCTTCCCGTTGAGCAAGGAGCCCAATTCAGGCCTTGATCCCAGGATGCTGGGATCATGACTTGAGCCAAAGGCAGACGCTTAACTGACTGAGCCACCCAGGCGTCCCTTTTTTTCTATTTATGTAAATAGTGCCATTGTAGTGTTGAGAAGGATTCGGTTGAATCTATAGATTGCTTTCTATAAAATGTACATTTGACAATATTAAGTCTTCCAGTCCATGAACACAAATGTCTTTTCCATTTATTTGTATCTTTTCAATTTCTTTGATCAGCGTTTTATAGTTTTCAGTGTATGTCTTTCAGTTCCTTGGTTAAGTCTCTTCCTAAGTATTCTATTTGATGCTATTGTAAATGGAATTATTTTCTTGATTTCATTTTCACATAGTTTGTTGTTAGTGTAAAGAAGCACTGCTTAATTTTTTTATATTAATTTTTGTGTTTTGCAGCTTTACTGAATTAGTTTGTTTTTACAGTTATTTTGGGGAAGTTTTCAGGGTTTCGTATATAGGTATCATGTTACCTGCAAACAGATAATTTTATTTCTTCCTTTCTAATTTGGATGCCTTTTATTGATTTTCCTTGTGTAATTGTTTTGACTGGGAATTTCCAGTACTATGTTGAATAGAAGTCGTGAGGGTGGGGGCGCCTGGGTGGCACAGCGGTTGGGCATCTGCCTTCGGCTCCGGGCGTGATCCCGGCGTTGTGGGATCGAGCCCCACATCGGGCTCCTCCGCTATGAGCCTGCTTCTTCCTCTCCCACTCCCCCTGTTTGTGTTCCCTCTCTCGCTGCCTGTCTCTATCTCTGTCAAATAAATAAATAAAAATCTTAAAAAAAAAAAAAGTCGTGAGGGTGGGCATCTTTTTGCCTTGTTTTGCTTGTTAGGGGAAAAACTTAGTTTTTTCTTTGAGTATCATGTTACCGTGGGGTTTTCATATATGGCTTTTATTGTGTTGAGGTAAGTTGTTTCGAGATCTTTTTTTTTTTTTTTAAGATTTATTTATTTTAGAAAGAGCGAGCGAGTGAGTGTGGGGAGGGGCAGGAGAGGGAGAGAGAAACTTCAGCAGACTCCTTTCTGAGCTGGAAGCCCAATGCGGGGCTTGATCTCAAGACCCTGAGATCAAGACCTGAGCTGAAACCGAGTCAGACTAACGTTTAGCCAACTGCACCACCCAGGTCCCTCTCAGTACCTAATTTTTGAGAGTTTTTATATGAAAGGTGTTGCATTTTGTCAAATGCTTCTCCTGTATCTGTCACTTGATTTTATCCTTCATACTGTTAATGTGGTATGTCACATTGATAGATTTGCATATGCTGAAGCATCCTTGCATCCCAGGGGTACATCTGAGTTGGTCATAGTTTGTGATCCTTTAAGTGTGCTATTTAATTTGGCTTGCTGATGTTCTGTTGAAGATTTTACATCTATGTTCATCAGGGATATTAGCCCGAAGTGGTTTTGTGTGTGTGTGTGTGTGTGTGTGTGTGTGTGTGTTATCTTTGTCTAGCTTTGATATCACAGTGATGTGTGTTGATGAGTTTAGAAGGGCTCCTTTTGTTTTTTGTAAGAGTTTAAAAAGGACTGGTATTCTTTCAGTGTTTGGTAGAATTCATCTGTGAAGCTGTCTGGTTCTGAACTATTCTTTTTTGGTAGGTTTTTGTTTTTTTAAAGATTTATTTATTTGAGAGTGCGTGTGTGCGTGTGAGTGGGGGGAGGGGCAGAGGGAGAGGGAAAATCCTTCAGCAGACTCCCTGCTGAGCAGGGAGCCCCATGTGGGGCTGGATCCCAAGACCCTGAGATCGTGACCTGAGCTGAAATCAAGAGTCAGCTGTTCAACTGACTGAGTCACCCAGGCTCCCCTAGTCATTTGTCTGTTTTTTTTTTTTTTTAATGAATGTAAAATAAGACATAACATAAAATTTATCATTTTAAACATTTTAAGGTGTGTATTTCAGTGACATTAAGTATATTTACGTTGTTATGTAACCATCACCACCATCCATTTCCAGGCTTTTTCCTTTACTCGTTTTATATTTAGATTGTCTTTCTGTTGATTTGTAGAAGCCATGTATATAATCTGGATATGAGACCTTTATTAGATACATTCTCCCCCCTTTTAAAGAACTGAGGTAAAACTCACAGAACATAAAATTAACCATTTTAAAGTGTATACTTCATTGACATTTAGTACTTTCATAGTATTGTGCAACTACTGCCTATGTCTAGTTGCATAGAATTTTTATCACCTTTAATGAAAACCCCATGCCCATTAAGCAGTCACTCCCCATTCACCTGACAGTCATCAGTCTACTTTCTGTCTCTATGTATTTGCCTACTGTAGATATTTTATGTAGTTGAAATCATAAAGTATGTGTCTTTTTGTATCTGGCATGATGTTTTTCACTTAGCATAATTTAAAAAAAATGTTAATTTATTTTTAGCATACTGTTTTCAAAGTTCATCCTTGTAGTATGTGTCAAAAGTATTATTTTTATGGCTGAATAATATTCCACTGTATTTATATACCACAGCTTTTTGTCCATGCATTGATAAACATTTGTGTTTTTTCTACTTTTTGGCTATTACCGATAATGCTGCTATAAACACTGTGTTACAAATCTCTTTACAGACACATATTTTAATTTCTGTTCAGTGTATACCTAGTGGAGTGGAGTTTCTGGGTCACATGGTAATTTTATGTTTAACTTTTTGGTGATCTTCCAAACTGTTTTCCTCAGTGGCTATACCATTACATCCCCATTGGCAATGTACTAGAATGTTTATTTCTCTATATCCTTGCCATTACTTTATTTTCCCCCCCTTTCTTTTTTTTTGATTAATGTAGTCCTAATGGATATGAAATGGTATTATCTTCTTCAGGTATTGATTACATTTTCCTCAGTGACCAGTTATGTTGAACATCTTTTCATGTGCATTTTAGCCATTTGTAATTTGTGTATCTTCCTTGGAGGAATGTCAATTCAAGTCCTTTGCTCTTTTTTTTTTTTTTTTTTTTTTTTAAGATTTTACTTTTACCTGTTGCAGGGCTCCATCCCAGGACCCTGGGATCATGACCTGAACCTAATGCAGACGCTTAATGACTGAGCCACCCAGGTGCCCCAGCCCTTCGCTCATTTTAAAATTGTTTGCCTTTTTGATGGTCAGTGCTTTATGTATTGTGGATGTTAAGCTCTTACCAGTTATATGATTTGCAAACATTTTCTTCTGTTGTTAGGTTATCTTTTCACATTCTTGACAATGTTCTTTGATTCACAAAATATTGATGAAGTCTTATTTATATTTTTTTGTTGTTTGTTCTTTTGGAATCAAATCTAAGAATTCTTTGCCAGATTTTTTTTTTTTTAAGATTTTATTATTTATTCGACAGAGATAGCCAGCGAGAGAGGGAACACAAGCAGGGGGAGTGGGAGAGGAAGAAGCAGGCTCATAGCGGAAGAGCCTGATGTGGGGCTCGATCCCACAACACCGGGATCACGCCCTGAGCCGAAGGCAGACGCTTAACCGCTGTGCCACCCAGGCGCCCCTCTTTGCCAGATTTTTAAGACTTACTTACCCCTGTTTTCTTCTAAGAATTTTATAGTTTTAGTTCTTATATTTTGGCCATTGATCTACTTTGAGTTAGTATTTGTGTATGGAATGAGGAAGGAATCCAATTTCTTCTTTTGCATGTGTGATTTCATTTATTTCAGTATCATTTGTTTCAGGGACTATTTGTTCTCCATTGAATGGTGTTGGCACTATTGAACGTATTGGTGAGGGTTTATTTCTGGACTCTCAATTTTATTCCATTGATCTATGTCTCTTACGCTTGTTCACACTGTTGGGTTTTTTTTTGTTTGTTTGTTTTTTTAAGATTTTATTTATTTGTCAGAGAGCAGAAGTAGGGGGAGCAGCAGGCAAGGGAGAAGCAGGCTCCCTGCTGAGCAAGGAGCCCAATGTGGGACTCCATCCCAAGAGCCTGGGATCATGACCTGAGTCAAAGGCAGACGCTTAACCAACTGAGCCACCCAGGCGTCCCTATCACACTGTTTTGATTACTGTATCTTTCTAGTAAATCTTGAATTCAGAATGTGTCAGCCCTTTTTTTTTTTTCTTTTCCAATATTGTTTTGGTTATTGTATCTACTTGCAGTTCCATTGTGAATTTGAGATTCAGCTTTTCCATTTCTCCAAGAGGGTTTTGGAATTTTCATAGAATGCATCGAATATGTAGATCATTTTGGGGAGTATTGTTATATTAACAATATTAAGAGTTCTAATAACACTGGATCTTTCATTTTTTTTTTTCTTCTAAAGATTTATTTAGAGAGAGAGTGCGTGCACGCAAGTAGGGGGAGGTGCAGAAGGAGAGAATTTTCAAGCCGACTTGCCACTGAGGGCAGAGCCCAGTGCAGGGCTTGGTTTCATGATCCATGAGATCATGACCTGAACCCAAGCCAAGAGTCAGACGCTTAACCAACTGACCCATCCAGTAGCCCTTGGATCTATTTATTTATTTAGATTGGTCTTTAATTTCTCTTCAGCAATCCTTTGTAGTGTATAAGTCTTTCAGCATTATTCTTTTGGATGCAATTGTGAAATGGAATTTTTCCCACTTTCTTTATTAGATTATTCATTTCCCTTGTATAGAAACAGAAGTGATATTTGACTGTTGGTCTTGTACCCCGCAACTTAGCTGGATTTATCAGCTTGTATGTATGTTTGGGTGTGTGTTTGAATTCTTTTTTTTTTTTTTTAAGATTTTATTTATTTATTTGACAGAGAGAGAGGCAGCCAGTGAGAGAGGTAACACAGGCAGGGGGAGTGGGAGAGGAAGAAGCAGGCTTCCAGCAGAGGAGCCCGATGTGGGGCTCGATCGCAGGACTCCGGGATCACGCCCTGAGCCAAAGGCAGACGCTTAACGACTGAGCCACCCAGGCGCCCCGTGTGTTTGATTCTTAGGGATATTTTGTATATAAAATTATGTCATCTGCAAGTAGAGATAGCTTTACTTCTTTCTTTCCAGTTTGGATGCCTTTTATTTCTTTTTCTTGCCTTAATGCTCTGACCAGAATTTGCAATGCAATGTTGAATAACAGTTGTGAAAGTGTTTTGGTCTTGTTCCCGATCTTAAGGGGAAAACTTTTTCTTTTCTTTTCTTTTCTTTTTTAAGATTATTTATTTATTTATTTGACAGCGAGAGACAGTGAGAGAGGGAACACAAGCAGGGGCAGTGGGAGAGGGAGAAGCAGGCTTCCTAGTGAGCAGGGAGCCCGATGAGGGGCTCCATCGCAGGATCCTGGGATCATGACCTGACCCGAAGGCAGATGCTTAATGACCGAGCCGTCCAGGCACCCCAGAACTTTGTCTTTCACCATTGAGTAGGGTTTTAGCTGTAGGTTTTTCATAAACATTGTTTATTATATTAAGCAAATTCCCTTCTATTTCTAGTTTGTTGAGTGTTTTTATCATGAAAGGTGTTTCAAATATTTATCCTGCATCTGTTGACGTGGTCAGGCATTCTTTTGTTCTATTAGTGTGGTGTATTATGTTAATTTTTTTTGGATGAGTACCCTTTGTTAATGTTGTACGAATATGTATCCTTTATCCGGATGTAAGTATTCGATTCAGTGGCATTAATTACACCCGTAATGTTGTATAACCATTTCCATTGTCTATACTGAGAACTTTTCCATCATCCTCAATGTAAACTTACCAGTCAGTAGCTCCATGTTGTTCCCTTTCTCTAGCCCCTGGTAGCTTCTAATAGATTATAGAGATCTCTCTTGGAATTTGCCTCTTGTAGGTAAGATAACTCATAAGTGCAATTGTACATCTGTCTCCTTGTGTTTGGCTTATTTCACTTGGCATAAAACTTTCAGTATTTATCTGTGTTGTAGCATGTATCAGAACTTTGTTCCTTTGTATAGCCTATCAGTCTTCCATTGTGGATATTCTATTTATCCAGTCATCTGTGGGGGACATTTGAGTTATTTCCATCTTTTTTATATTTTGCACACTGCTGCTATGAACATGGGTTTACAAATATCTGGTTGAGTGCCTGCTTTCAGTTCTTTAGGGTATATAGGAGTGGAATTGCTGGATCATATGCTGATTTTGTTTGTTTGTTTGTTTACCTTTCGGAGGTATTTTTTCCCTTTTTTTTTTTAAGGATTTATTTTAGAGCAAGCGTGGGTTGGGGGGAGGGGCAGAAGGGGAGGGAGAATCTCAAGCAGACTCCCCCACTGAGTGCAGAGCCCACAGTACGAGGGGCTCATTCCAGGACCCTGAGATCATGACCCCAGCCAAACTCAAGAGTTGGCTGTTCAAGTGACAAAGCCACCCAGGCGCCCCTATTTTTTTTCTTTGAGTAGATACTTGCTTGGTTACCCAGGAGTTTAGTAGTTTACCCAGTTCTGATAGTTGCTTGTGATAGTTTTTCCTGTTTATTTGCTGTAATTGTGGTGAGATTGACCCGTGAAGTTCCCTATTTCCTTGTTTCTTGTGATGTCGTGAGATACTTAACTGTAGCAATCTTTGCTCAAATTACTTTTGGAACTTATTTTTTTAATTGTTTTCAGACCTTGCTGCTTTGATCAGGCAAAATCAAGTAAGGATTGAACCTGGTAGAGAAGTTAAACTAGTAGATAACAGTTTGGTTCTAAATGTGACTTGAAATTAACATGAATTGTTTCTATCCTGTGCTAATGTAGAGTTCTCTTCGTAGTGGTGGTGCTTGGCAAACTTTGGCCACATCTGGCCACCACCTGTGTTTGTTACAGCCCATGAACCAAGAAGCTTTTACAGTTTTGAATGGATAAGAGAAAAAAGGAAAATATTTTGTAACGTGTTAAAATCATATCAGATTCCAGTAACGATATATAAAATTCTGTCGGAACATGGCTCTTTCATGTGTTGTTTATGGCTTTTTTTTTTTTTTTTAAAGATTTTATTTACTTATTTGACAGAGAGGCAGCGAGAGAGGGAACCACAAGCAGGGGGAGTGGGAGAGGGAGAAGCAGGCTTCCTGCTGAGCAGGGAGCCCGATGGGGACTCCATCCTATAACGCTCGGATCATGACCTGAGCCAAAGGCAGACGCTTAAGGACTGAGCCACCCAGACGCCCCTTTTATGGCTAGTTTTATGCTATGATGAGAGTTGAGTAGTTTGGAGAAAGACTGTGTTTTACAGAGTCTAAAATACTTGCTATCCGGCTCTTAATAGAAAAAGTTAATCAGCTTCTTGTGTAGGTCATCCCAAGAGTTATTAAATGGTCTTGTAAGGACAATACCTGTTTGTCAAGTTCTGGTGTGTATGTCAAAATAATATTTCTTCTTTTTTCTTTTTTTTAAGATTTATTTATTTGACAGAGAGAGACAGCGAGAGAGGGAACACAAGCAAGGGGAGTGGGAGAGGGAGAAGCAGGCTTCCCTCCAAGCAGGGAGCCCGATGCAGGGCTTGATCCCAGGACCCTGGGATCATGACCTGAGCCTAAGGCAGATGCTTAATGGCCGAGCCACCCAGGAGCCCCAAAATATTTGTTCTTTTTTTTTTTTTTTTTAAAGATTTTATTTATTTATTCGACAGAGATAGAGACAGCCAGCGAGAGAGGGAACACAAGGAGGGGGAGTGGGAGAGGAAGAGGCAGGCTCATAGTGGAAGAGCCTGATGTGGGGCTCGATCCCATAACGCCGGGATCACGCCCTGAGCCGAAGGCAGACGCTTAACCTCTGTGCCACCCAGGAGCCCCGCAAAATATTTGTTCTTAAGCTCATCTAATATTTTAAGTTTTAATGACTGCAAACAGTAATTTGGTAGTTAAATTGACTACAGTGACAGCTTTTCTAGTTAATGGGAAAGATGTTTATAGGTAGTGTGATATTCATGTCATTTTGGTGAACGTTTCTTCTTGGTTTTCAGAGAAGAGGGTAGAAAGTTCTTCTGTGTTCCCATAATACTGTAAGAGCATTTTTCATAATACATTTTGATTATTTTTGTGCCCTGTATCCTCCACTAAATTTAGAACTCAAGTTTGGGGTTTGTGTTTGGTAAACTGTCTTTATTTTGTATTTTTGAGGCCTGGCACAGTTCCTGGTAAGTAGGTAAACAATAATCTTTTCAGGGGGAATGAATAAGTATTCTGTAAATGTAATTTACAGATATACAAATTATATAAATTGTATTCTGATACACAAGTATATTTTACAACTATAATGAGTATTCTGTAAATGCCTGAGTCATTTCTCGCCTTGGCCTCCGGAGAGAGAAAAGCTAGATTTGTATTTTAGAGATGTAAAAAGAAAATAATTAGGGACCTGTGAGAGACTGAATCAGTTGGAGAAAATTATTACATAGTCAGAGCACTGTTTCCCAAAAGAGTTACCTTCCTTTTAACTCTGAATCAGTAGTGGAGCTTGTATATATTTATTTCATTGACTTTGTGTTGTATTATCACAAATGTGGTTACAAAAGTTAGTGGGGTTAATTTTCTGTAATTAATTTCTGTGGTGCTAGAAAGATAATTTGAATGCATACATTAGTTGTATAGAAAGTAATAGCATTTTGAAAATTGCATTTAGAGGGTTTTCTCGGAAGGGAAATAATGTTAAAGCTTTGACTATAATAGTGGTTTATCATTTAAAACTGTATGGAAAAAGGAAACTTTGTGTGTAATTTAAAATAATAACATACGCAGGCTAAAGTCTTAAAAAAAATAAATCCCTAGAATGGCAAGGGATATATCCTGTCTGCATTTTATAACAAGGTTTATTGGTGATGTAGAATTTTCTCATTTGAATGTTCACCTTTTCTTCATTTCAGTGACTTTAATCTCAGTGTTTTGAATTAAGGAGTTAATTGAGGAAATAATCTATTAGATTATTCTGTTAGTTTTTATGATTATATAGCCAGTACATTTATTGTCTGCATTTAACCAAAAAAAAAAAAATATATATATATATTTTTAAAGATTTTATTTATTTATTCGACAGAGATAGAGACAGCCAGCGAGAGAGGGAACACAAGCAGGGGGAGTGGGAGAGGAAGAAGCAGGCTCATAGCGGAGGAGCCTAATGTGGGGCTCGATCCCATAACACCGGGATCACGCCCTGAGCCGAAGGCAGATGCCCAACCGCTGTGCCACCCAGGCGCCCCTTAACCAAAATATATTTTTTAAAGTTTTATTTATTTAAGTAATCTGTATGCTCTACATGGAGCTTGAAGTCACAACCCTGAGATTAAGAGTTGCACACTTTTCTGAGCCAGCCAGGTGCCCTTAACGAAAATAATTTAACTTGGCATTTGTCATTACTTTTACTGAATAGCACAGTAAAAATATGGAAGTACTCATTTTTGTAAGGTATACATCATATTGGTAGAGCTTATGAAAATTTTCGTGTTTTGTTTTTATTTTTTTTTAAGATTTTATTTATTTAAGAGAGAGGGAGAATGAATGGGGAAGGGGCAGAGGGAGAAGCAGACTCCCCGCAGAGCAGGAGGCCATCGAGGCACTGTATCCCAGGACCCTGGGATCACACCTGAGCCAAAGGCAGACATGTAACTGACTGAGCCACCTGCGTGCCCTTGTTTTTGTTTTAAAGATCTATTTGTTTATTTTAGAGAGATTGAGCGAGAGTGCCATGGAGGGGGGCAGAGGGAGAGAAGAGAATCTCAGGTAGACTCCCTGCCGAGCACCAAGACCCTAAGGCCGACCCAGGGCTCCATCTCATGACCCTGAGATCATGACCTGGGGCGAAATCAAGAGTCAGACCCTTACCGACTAAGCAAGGCACCCCCCTCCCCTTTTTTGTAGTTTGCCCAAAAAGCTTTAGGTTGTGATCCTAGGATTCTTTTAACTCCAGAACTTAGTCTAGACCCTAGGTCCAACCTTTTGGAGAGAATTAAGATGGTAGATACCCAGACTCTGGGGATCAGTCAAGGTTGAACTTGGCACTTAATGGTGTCCTAGTGGAAACTTTCTGCTTGGGGTTTCTCAATAGTAAATGCAGATAATACCCACCTACTAGAATTTTTCTGATTCTGTTTTATTACATATGGAAAAAGGGCCTGGCACATAGTAGAAAGTTCTCAGAAGTGTTATTCTCAGCCTGAGATTCAACTTGATCTCAGTTTTTATTTTTATTTTTTTAAAGAGTTATTTATTTTAAAGAGAGAAAGCGTGTGCGAGTTGGGGAAGGGACGGGGGAGGGGAGAGAGAGAGAGAGGGGCAGACTCCCCACTGAGGACAGAGCCCTTCGTGGGGCTGGATTTCAAGATGCATGAGATCACAACCTGAGCTGAAACCAAGTCAGATGCTCAGCTGACTGTGTCACCCAGGTGCCCCAATATTTTTCTTTTAAAATTCAAATACTGGGCCCCAAACATGGGATTTTCAAATTATGCATGTCACTGATCAGTTCAACATACTTACTCAGTGGACTAGCTAAGTTGGGTCTTTGATCTTTCATTTAGTTGGTACTTGATCCTACTTATTCACCAGAAACTTCGGATACAGAATTTCCAGAAATCTAGTAGGTTTATCTTTGAGAATATAAGCAGTGCGGATTAACTATGAAATATACTGTTTTTTCTAGTCCTTTCATATTTTTATCAGGAGTCTCTTAGCGCATGCAATAGCTTTCTTTTCTCAACTATTTTTTGTACTTGTGTCATCCCTACCTCTGTGCGAGAATCAGACTTTACACCTCCCAAGGAGACTTGTTAAATTTCTGGAATATTTCTAGTAGATTACTGGCAACTGGAGGACAGACTGCCTCTTGGCTATGGTTTTTAATGTGTGTGACACTTCCAGTGGATGCTTTTCAGCTTGGGCATTTAAGCTTTTCCTTTGCAATCCATGCTGTGTTTTCTCACCTACATGTATTTAAATATGCCTTATGTTCCAAGGACTGAAGTGAAAGATAAAAACTTTCACAATTACAATATTTCATTATTTTTGTTCCCTTTCATTTATTTACTGTTGTTGAACAAATAACAAGCATTAACAGTGTTCCAGATACTATCGTTAAGTCCGGGAATACAGTGATGAGCAAAACATACATCGTTAGCCCTCATGGATCTCCAGTCTAGGAGGGGAGAAAACAAATAAGTCATCCCACAATGGTTATATAATAAAATTGCAGTTAAATGGAGGTTAGGAAGAGAGGTGTTAAGGAACTTTGAGCATGCATTCCCCAGGAGGTCTGATGTAGTTTGGTGCTCAGGGAGGCTTCCCTAAGAAAGTGACATGGAGATTGGGATCCAAAGATTGAGTAAGAGTTGACTTGGGCATAACAGGGGCTGGGAGGGTGGGGGGTGGGAGAAAGGAATTAAAAGCATTTTAGGCAGAGAGACCGGCCTGAGTAGAGGCCAAAGGGAGCTAGAGTAGTTTCAGTAATTTTGTGAAGGCTGTGAGCTTATGGTTGAATCCTAGACATCCTGGGGGTTTGCCATTTCTTTTCTTCTTCTTCTTCTTTTCTCTTCTCTTCTCTTCTCTTCTCTTCTCTTCTCTTCTCTTCTCTTCTCTCTTAGATTTTATTTATTTGACAGAGACACAGTGAGAGAGGGAACACAAGCAGGGGGGGTGGGAGATGGAGAAGCAGGCTTTCTGCTGAGCAGGGAGCCTGATGTGGAGCTCGATCCCAGGACCCTGGGATCATGACCTGAGCCAAAGGCAGATGCCCGACAACTGAGCCACCCAGGTGCCCATAGGTTTCTTTTCTTTTTTTAAAAATTCAGCATTAGATATGGGTAAGTAGAAACTCTTCATACCACCCAATGCCCAGATTTTCCTTTCTGTTCTAATCAGACTCTCTCAGGATGCTTTTTAAAGAATACTTTTCAGTTAAGATTGTAATGTCATTCTTTTTTGTTTCCTCCTTGAAAATGGCATTATTTCATTTGTAAAACTTTAAAAGGATTTACAGTAAAAAAGTCTTTCAATCACCCAGTTCTCTCTCTGGCAGTCAATTAATCAGTTTCTTGTATGTTGTCCTTTTAGATATTTTTCCATATGGAAGCAGATGCATATAGTCTCCACCCCAGATGGTTTTTTGTTTTGTGTTTTTTTATATTATACTACTTTCACACCTTCCTTTTTTCCATCTATTTTATCTTATTTTTATCTTCTATATCTTACAAGATACATCTTATATATTTACGTATATTTATATAATGTTTTTATAATATATATATATAAATTTGTCAGTATTTATATATATGTATTTTATTTATTTTATATGTATATTTTTAAGATTTTATTTATTTATTGGACAGAGAGAGACACAGCGAGAGAGGGAACACCAGCAGGGAGAGTGGGAGAGGGAGAAGCAGGCTTCCTGCTGAG
>NW_024423897.1:369665-405736 GCF_017311325.1 Ursus maritimus | reverse complement strand
AAGGTTCCTGATGCCGGGCTTGATCCCAGAACCCTGGGATCATGACCTGAGCCAAAGGCAGGCACTTAGCAACTGAGCCACCCAGGTGCCCTATTTATTTTATATCCGTACATAAAGAACTGCCTCATTAATTTTTATGGCTGCAGAATAGATCATTGTATGGATATACCCTAATTTAGTCCCTCAGGGATGGATGTTTAGTTTTTTCCCAGATCTTTAACAATTATAAATAGTACTGTAATGATTAACTTTACCTCATTCCATAACCCAGCGCATGTGTTTATAAGGCAAATTATTATTTTTTAAAATTTATTATTGAAGTAGTTGACATACAGTGTTATATTAGTTTCGAGTGTACAACATAGTGATTTGACAATTCTGTACATTACTCAGTGCTCACCATGATAAGAAGTGTAGTAGTCACTATCTGTCACCAGACATTATTACAGTATTCCTGACTGTATTCCCTGTGCTGTACTTTTTTATCTCCATGACTTACTTATTTTATAACTGGAAGTTTGTACCTCTTAATCCCCTTCTCCTACTTCACCCATCCCCCCACCCACCTATAGGATAAATTATTTATTTAACAAAGAAGTATTGAGCACCTGCATTGTCTACATTTTGTTGATGATAGTGCTTGAGCAGACTTTTTTTGAGTTACCTAGTAAGTGCTAGAATTTAAAAAATGAGTAAGACAAAAAATGAATAAAAAAAAAGATATTGTCTCTGTCTTAGAGAATGTTCGAATCTGGTATTAATATCAATGTAATGTGTGAAGTGCAGTAATAAGAGATATGCACAGGGGAATTGACAGCCTTAATTAAGGTTATGGTGGATGCATGGAGAGGCTTTCGAGTCTAATCTTGAAGTGTAAGTAGATTATTAGTCAGGAGGGGAAAGGAAGCATGTCTTAGGTGGAAAAGTAAGATCGAGGGCCTAGAGGTATAACAGCATGAAATGTATGTGTAACTTCAAAGTGTAAAGCATGTGATGCAGGTGGTGGTGGGATCTGAATTTGGATGGTTGAATAGGCGTCAGTTCAGGAAGCCTTTTATTTATTAGCCTAAGAACTTGGACTTGGTTTTGTGTTTTTTGCTTTTTAGCTTTGAATGAGATTTCATATAGAACACCAGTATAAGAAAAAAAAGATGAAGCTGGTTTGATTTGGGGTAGAAAAAAAGGCAGGCCTTTTTTTTTTTCTTTAAGATTTAATTTATTTTAGAGAGAGAGCGTGCTTATGTGCACGAACAGGGGGAGGGGTAGAGGGCGAAGCAGACTCCCTGCTGAGCAGGGAGCCCAACTCTGGGCTGAATCCCAGGAACCTGGGATCATGACCTGAGTCAAAGGTAGACGCTTAACTGACTGAGCCACCCAGGCACCCATTTGTGGATATTTTTTTAGACTAAGTGGAAGATTACTTTTTTTTTTTTAACTAATTGGTAATTATTCAGAAAAGAAGTATTAATGCTTAGGCTAAGATATATATTTTTAAATATGCTTAAAAACTAAATTCAAACTGGGGCACCTGGGTAGCTCAGTTGATTAAGTGTCTGACTCTTAATTTCAGCTTGGGTCAGGATCTCAGAGTTGTGAGACTGAGCCCTGTGTTGGGCCCCCTACTGGGTGCGGAGCCTGTTTAAGATTCTCTCTGTGCCCCCACCCCCCAAAGAAACTAATTTCAAACTATGTGAAAATGCTGTATCATTTCTAGTACTTTTCTTGGAAAGAAACTTCTTTCAGTTATTAAAATATCCAAGTATAGTATTATACCTAATTATATTTTCTAAATTAAGCCATTATGAGTAATTATGAGTATAAGGACATGAGTAATTAGGATTTTTTGTATCTTCAGGTGATTTAACAAGTTAATTTCTATTGTCAGTTATACACTGTATTAGTAATCAGGGGTAAACAGGTTAATTTACTTAAGTTTGGGTTGCTTTGGAATTGGTTCTCATACTGGCTTAATTGGTGCCTAGCATTTTGATTAAAGTGCTATGACCTATGTATATTTGAGTACTTGTAGTAATTCTGACAGTACTTAACCAGGAACTGATAGCAGGTTGGTATTATGTCCGTTTTCTAGATGAGCCCAAAGGGAATGAACAGCACAAGATTATACATCTCGGTTCTAGGGAGTGAACACTCTTTGTAGAGCCTTTGGAAGACCTGAATTATTGGGGCGCCTGGGTGGCTCAGTCGTTAAGTGTCTGCCTTTGGCTTAGGGCGTGAACCCAGAGTCCTGGGATCGAGCCCCACATCAGGCTCCTCTGCTGGGAGCCTGCTTCTTCCTCTCCCACTCCCCCTGCCTGTGTTCCCTCTCTCGCTGGCTGTCTCTCTGTCAAATAAATAAATTAAATCTTAAAAAAAAAAAAAAAGACCTGAATTATCATCACTGTTTATTCCAAAGTCAGTTTCTGTAATAGAGCATTCTCATTCAAATTAAGGCTGGCATATTACTGTGTAGTTGGAGAACAGATTTAAACCTTGAGCTAGACTTAGTTCTTGAGGGAGATATTATATCTTTTTTTTCCCCCCTTTGTTGGGGTGGGGGGTGAGAGATACTGTGTCTTAATCATTTCTGTAGCCCCAAGGCCTAGTTTTGCCTGGTGGTCAGTAAATATTTGTTGAGTGGATGAATGAGTGAGTGAACAAAAGTGATATTTTACAGGTTTGTTACAAGTTTAGTTTTGTAAATGGACTCCCTCAAATTAAAAAAAAAACACAGTACACAAAATAAACTCACTCACTTTTTTTTTTTTTTTTAAGATTTTATTTATTTGAGAGAGAGAGAGAGAGTACACAGGAGGGGGTAAGGTCAGAGGGAGAAGCAGACACCCTACTGAGCAGGGAGCCCGATGCGGAACTGGATCCTGGGACTCCAGGATCATGACCTGAGCCAAAGGCAGTTGCTTAACCAGCTGAGCCACCCAAGTGCCCCCTCACTCACTTTTCTTGTGAGTTATCTCCTCTTGTATTCTCCTTGCTAAGGCAATAACTGATTTGGAGCAGCCCTGAAGGGACTTTGGAGGCCAGGCACAGGTGGGTCACAGAAACCCCAAAACAGAGTAACTGTCTAAGTGACTGAAGCTTATCTTTCGATTTAAGATTATCAGTTATTTGAATCATGAGCTGTGGGTGGTATTTTATTTTTTTTATTTTTATTTTTTTAAGATTTTACTTATTTATTTGACAGAGAGACAGCGAGAGAGAGAAAACACAAGCAAGGGGAGTGTGAGAGGGAGAAGCAGGCTTCCTGCTGAGCAGGGAGCCCGATGTGGGGCTCAATCCCAGGACCCTGGGATCATGAACTTAGCTGAAGTCAGACGCTTAACGGCTGAACCACCCAGGCGCCCCATGTGGGTGAATTTTATAAGTAATGTATGTCAATAATTTATAGATGGCCTATTTTATACTGGAACTGTGCTAGGTGCTCTGTATTTATTTCTGAATACATTATCTCCGTTTTACAAGTGAAGGACTTGAAGTTCAGAGAAGTTAGCTCGTCTGAATTTACAGTCAGCAAGTGTTAGAGTCAGGGTTGCTTTCAACTTAGTTTTATAGGATGCCACAGCCTCTGGCAAAATTCTTGTGTTCTGGGGACTCCTGGCTGGCTCAGTTGGTAGAGCATGTAACTCTTTTTTTTTTTTTTTTAAGATTTTATTATTAGAGAGCGAGCGAGCTCTTTGGAGAGCACGCGCATGAGCAGGGGGGAGGGGCAGAGGAAGAAGCATAGCCTGATGCAGGGCTGGATGTCTGGATATTGTGACCTGAGCTGAAGGCAGACACTTAACAGACTGAATCACCCAGGTGCCCCAGCAGGCAACTCTTGGTCTTGGGATGGTGAGTTCAAGCCCCACATTGAGCATAGAGCCTACTTAAAAAAGAAATTCCTGTGTCCTGGACTTCTCTATTGTGTGAGAAGGATAGGGGATATGTGATATTAAAACTGGGAATAGGGGCACCAGGGTGGCTCAGTTGGTTAAGCGTCCATTCTTGATTTTGGGGTGCCTGGGTGGCTTAGTCAGTTAAGCATCTGCCTTCAGCATAGGTCGTGATCTCAGTGTCCTGGGACTGAGCCCTGCATTGGGCTCCCTACTCAGCAAAGTGAGTCTGTTTCTCCCTTTCCCTCTGCCCCTCCACCTGCTTGTACTCTCTCTCTCTCTCAAATAAAATCTTAAAAAGAAAAAAAAAAAAGACTGGAAAGACAGCATGGTTTTAGGGAAAAGGCATTAGAATAGAAGGCTAGATGTTCTAGCCTCTTGTCTTGAGGACATCACTTAGGTGTGTCAAAGAGCATCATTTGGTTTTTTTAAATTTGTATTTTTTTTAAGGTTTTATTAGAGAGTGAGTGGGAGAGAGACCGCACAATTGGGGAGGGAGGTGCAGAATGAGAAGAAAAAGCAGACTCCTCACTGACCAGGGAGCCTGATTCGGGGCTCGATCCCAGGATCCCGGAATCATGACCTGAGCCGAAGGCAGACACTCAACCTACTGAGCCACCCAGGCACCCCTATTTTATTATTTTTTTAAAGATTTGATTATTTTTTTATTTGTTTTTTAAATTTTTTATTTAAATTCAATTAAAACATAAATCGTTTTATTAGTTTCAGGGGTAGAATTTAGTGAATCATCAGTTGCATGTAACACCCAGTGCTCATTACATCAAGTGCCTTCCTTAATGCCCGTCACCGAATTACCCCATCCCCCCACCCACCTCCCCTCCAGCAATCCTGTTTCCTACAGTTAAGAGTCTCTTATGGTTTGCCTCCTTCTCTGTTTTCATCTTACTTTATTTTAAAGATCTGTTTATTTAAGAGCAAGAGAGAGGGAGCGAGAGAGCATGAGTGGGCAGAGGGGCAGAGGGAGAGGAAGAGAGAATCTCGAGCAGACTCCTCACTGAGCGCGTTGCCCAGTGCCGGGCTCCCATCTCACAGCCCATGAGATCATGACCTGAGCTGAAACCAGAGCTGGATGCTTAACTAACTGAACGCTCCCAGGCCCACCTGTAATATATCTGATTTGAAGAGACCAGGGGCATCTACTGTTAGTTGAATTACAGTATAAAGGTGTTGTGAGAAAAATTTGCCTGGTGATAACTTAGAAACAGAATCCCCTCATTGAATGGGATAGTGTGGTCATAATTGTGCCAAGGTTAAGTGTAGTTACAGGTACTGAAGGCTTGAAACAGACTTATGTTTTAAATTTTTCCTTTTCTGTGTCTAGTGGAAAGAGCACAGGCATTGAACAGAGCACCAACACAGCTCTGTTTGGCATTTGGCCAGCTCACTTCCCATTTTTGAGTCTCAGATTCTATACTTACAACAAGGAGATAGTAATTAATATCTGTCTCATTATCAGTATGAAGTTTCAAAGAGAACAAAATGTATGAATGTTCATAGCAGTTTCTGGTACTTGATTATCTAATAAATGCTTCCTTTCTCAAGGCTGGGCTTCCACTGATAGTCACCTGGCTCCAGCCTTACCACATGGTCTTCAGTGTGCTAGTTTCCACAACCCTCCTAGCAGCTCTTCTGCTTTCCAGCATTCGTTGGGCCAATTCTCTGCTTTTCCTCTGTCCTTTTTCAAAACTTAAGTGATTCCGTTTGATCTGTTGTCCAGGCTTTCTATTTGATCTGTTATTCCTGGGATTTTTTAGCCAATTAAGGGTCATTTCTTACTAACAATTAACTTTTACACAATAATCTGTAGTCTTTTGCCTTAGTTTGCCGCAGTCTAAAATTATAATGCTTCCAGAGGTCATTTATCTAACTACTCCTTGCTAGATTTGCTTACCTACAGAGCCCCTTTTCTTCCCAGCAGGAGTTAACAGAGTTGAGTTCTGACTCCCTGTGCCAGGGAGAGAGGATTTGTGGGAGGGAACTTCAGGTACTCTGGTTCATTCCTTTCTTCTGTGGTTGGTGTGGTGGAGTAGGGGTCAGAAGATTCTGGCCTCTAATCCCTGCTTTTTGCTAAAGGGCTCTCAACCCTCTTCTAAGGTCGCTCTGAGCCTCTGTTTTCTTGTCTATAATTATGAGATAATAAAACCTGTGCTGTCTACCTTACCTGGTGATTTTTTAGATTCAGGTGATCCAAAACATGTTAAAAAGGCTTTGACAACTAGAATACACACATGCAATTATTAGGTTATGTGGCAGTGAGTGAGGTGGGAGCAATGTTTTACATTTATAGTTGTATTTTACTTCACCATACCATTGTAGAATTGAACATTTCCTTTGTAATTTTGAATTGAGGCTGGGAAGTCACAATTCTTGTAGAAGAATTGTTGTCACCCACTAAAAATAGCTGTTATTTATTATTGATGACCTGTACTGGATTAAGAATGATCTTAGAGTACATTTAACATTTGTTCAGTTGGTACAACCTCCTACAAATAGGCAGTATTATCCCATTTCTACATTTAAAGAGACAAGGTCAGAGAGGTAAAATAACTTTTGAAAATCTCATTGGTGGTTAGTGGTAGAGCAGAAATTAATTAAGCCCCATGCATTTCTTATATTATCCAGAGCTTCTCCATAGAACACACAGCATAAGCTATGGAGAAATTGAATTACTGAGTTGTGCACCTGAAACTAATGTAATAATTGTATGTCAACTCTATTAAAAAAAGAAAAAACAAACCCAGCACACAGCCTCTCTGTTACGCTGGCATTGGAGTATGATTCAGTGTGTGTAATTTCTCATTTGACTATAAGCAAATGTAATGTATGTAAGGATCAAAGATTTAGTGATTTATAAATGCAGAATAGTGTGCCTACTTATCTCTTAACCCTGCTTCTCCTGTAGTCTTGGACAAGTCATTTGGTCCCTCTGCCCCTCACATTCTTTACTTGGGGAATATTATATCCCTCAGAGAGGACATTCATTATAACATGTAAATCTTGTTATTAGATTTAAGCTAGCCTAAAAGAAAAGGAAATGTATAATGTTGTAACTTTATGTGTCTACATATTCCTATCATGTGTTATAGTTTCCTTAATAAAAATGATCCAAGACAAGTCCTTAATAGCAGGGCAATAGCTGCATCTCTAAAGTGATTAACTTGCAAGATAGCGAATCAGCACTGCCAAAAGGGCAAGATGCTGTTGGGAGTAGGTTATTTGAGGAGGGAAGGGTTTGTTCAACCTGGGTCTTGAAGGAAACATGGGACATATTTAAACAAGGCACAATGAAGGTGTAGGGCACCCTGAGGCAGGAGGAATGCTATATGGGGAAATATGTGGCACAGATTACACTCTGGTTAGATTTTAAGGTGTAGCAAAAAGATTATGTAGGAAATAAGATAGGGTGAACAGATTGGGGTCAGTTGATGGTGGGTCTTGAATTCTATTTGGGTATGGAGTATGTACTTTAGAGTAATAGGCATCACAGATTTTTTAGAAAGGTAGTAACAGCATTGGAGTTGTGCTAAATTGTGTGGGTTTTTTTTTTTTTTTAAGATTGGTTTATTTTGGAGAGAGAGGGTGCATGTGAGAGGTGGGGGGAGGGGCAGAGGGAGAGAATCTCAAGCAGACTCCCTGCTGAGTGCAGAGCCCCACTTGGGGATTGATTGCATGACCCTGAGATCCTGACCTGAGCCAAAATCAAGAGTTGGATGCTTAACCGACTGAGCCCCCAGGTGCCCCTAAATTATGTTTCTATTTAAACCTTATTTTTAGGTCATTTATTTGGTATTTGAAATTTTTTTCCATAAACATAGGGCTAAATGGAGGTTGAATACCTATACTGTCATTAATTATGTAATTGAGGAAAAGTAATTGAAATAATGTAACTTTTCAAAGAAGTAAAATAATATTATAGCAACTGCTTTTTTAATTGTTACCATGACCCAGGCTCTTTATAGCTGTAGGAAGTAAGACTTCAGAGAGCATATGCTTTTAACCATTACACTGTACTATCTCTCAAAAAAATGTTCTCATACTAATAATTAAGATAAAAAAGAGAACCTTTGAATGTTGTTACTTAGGATAGAGTCAGACTTGAATAGAGGAAGGATAACAGGCTTCTAATTTCAAGGTTTTGAAATAATTCACTAGTGTCCATTCCCCCTTATTCATGGGGGACATGTTCCAAGACCCCCAGTGATGCCTAAAACTATGGATAGAACCGAACCTTATATATCTTAATTAAAAATTTTCTTTTAGAACCAAGCTCTATATTTACAATGTTTTTTCCTATACATACATACCTATGATGTTTAATTTAGAAATTAGGAACACTAAGGTATTAACAATAGTAAAATGGAAACTTAATATACTGTAATAAAAGTTACGTGAATATGATCTTAATACCTTAGTGTACTATGCTTATCCTTTATTTTTTATTTGAGTATAGTTGATACACAATGTTACATTAGTTTCAGGTATACAACATAGCGATTCAGCAACTCATGCTGTGGTTACTATAAGTGTAGCTACCGTCTGTCACCATGCAACTCTGTTACAGTATCATTGACCATATTCCCTATGTTAGGCCTTTTATTCCTGTGACTTACTTATTCCATAACTGGAAGCCTGTATCTCCCTCTCCCCTTCACCCATTTTATCTATCCCCCTACTCCTTCCCTTCTGGCAATCATCAGTTGTGTGTATTTATAGGTCTGATTCTACTTTTTGTGTTGTTTATATCTTAGATTCCCCATGTAAGTGAAATAGAATGATATTTGTCTTTTCTGACTTACTTCACGTAGCATAATACCTTCTAGGTCCATCCATGTTGTTGCAAATGGCAAGATCTCAGTCTTTTTTTTATGGCTGAGTAATATTCCATTGTATATATGTATACACCACAACTTCTTTATCCATTCATCTGTAGGTGGTGTATTTATCCTCCTTCTTGTGATGATACGAGCTGATAAAATGCCTACATGATAAGATGAAGGAGGTGATTGATAATAAGCATTGTGATGAAACATTAGGCTGCTATTGACCTTCTGGCGATAATGTCAGGACGAGGATTATCTCCTTCTGGACTGAGGTTGACCAAGGGTAGCTGAAACTGTGGAAAGCAAAACCGTGGATAAGGGGACTTGTATCAGCTAACACCTACCATGCTTATGCATTGCCACTGTTGGCACTTTACATATTAATGTGTTTACATATTAGCTTATTTAGTATTGTTTTTTTAAATTTTTGCGAATGAGAGAGAGAGTTCTTGAGCGAGCGCAGAAGTGTGGGGAGGGGCAGAGGGAGAAGCAGACTCCCTGCTGAGCAGGGAGCCGGATGTGGGACTCCATCCCAGGACGTTGGAATTATGACCTGGACTGAAGGCAGATGCTTAACCGACCAAGCCACCCAGGCGCCCTTATTTAATATTTCTAATAGCCCTATGAAAGTAGGTACTGCTGTTCCCATTTTACACATGATGCAGATGGGGCACGGACACGGAGCTTTCACATTCTTTCAAAACAATTCAGGGGATGATAATTCTGATTAAAGATTTATTTATTTTAGAGAGAGCACGAGTGGGAGGGGCAGAGGGAGAGAGAATCTCAACCAGACACTGCACTGAGCACGGTGCCCGACCAAGGGCTGGATCTCATGACCCTGAGATCATGACCTGAGCTGAAACCAAGAATCCAACACTTAACTGACTGCACCACCCAGGTGCCCCTGAAAATGTGTATCTTTATAAAATTTGTAATCATTGTATACATGCTTTTTATAACCTTTTTTCCCCGCTATACGTGTGTGTATAAAATTTCTGTATAGCATTCCAGTGTATTGATGTTCTATAATTTGAGCCAAGTCACTGTCCAACATTTATTAGATTATTTCCATTTCTTGGCTGTTTAAAAAGTAATGAGACTAAGGTACATTTAAAGTATTACTTTTTAGGGATGCTTGGGTGGCTCAGTTGGTTACGTGTCAATTCTTGAACTCAGCTCAGGTCTCAATCTCAGGGTTGTTTAAGCACTGTGTCAGGCTCCATCTACTTTAAAAAAAACAGTAATTTCTAAACTATGCCATGTTCTCTTACCATTTCTGAGATTTAGTCAGTGCCCTCCTTGGCTGAAGAAAAGGCTATTAGCAAACAAGAAAATATTTTGACAGCTGCAGAAGAACAGCTTCAGTGGCTTTGCTTGTGTGATAAACTTAAGTTTTTCCTTTTTCTTTTTTCTTTTAAGATTTTATTTATTTTTGCAAGAGAGCATGCACAAGAACGAGCAGGAGTGGGGGGGAGGGGGGAGGGGCAGAGGGAGAAGCAGACTCCCCACTGAGCAGAGAGCCCTATGTGGGGCTTGATCCCAGGGCCGTGGGATCGTGACCTGAGCCGAAGGCAGCTGCTTAACTGACTGAGCCACCCAGGCGCCCCAGACTTTAAGTTTTTCTTGATCGAAGAATATTGGACTTCCCAAATGTTGGAAAAATATGAGTTAGATTTAAATATTGTGGAAAATTCATTCATACAGAATCCTTTCTAAGAAAATTCTGGTTTATCTTCTGGGAATTAGGCTGGTGCAATGTAAAAGGCATTTTTACAGAGTCAGTTTGAATCCTCTCCTGCATTGCTATTTTTAGTACTAGTTTTGTGAACCGAGGCAAATGACTTAATTTCTGCCTCAGTTTTTTCATCCATACTATGGAGAAAAATATGCTTCTAGCCTGTCCTTAGAAGCTGCTGTGAGGTTATGAGATTATTAAGTGTTCAGCACTGTGTTTGATTTTTATTTTGTGCAGTGTAGCTTGCTAAATCACTATACTTAGTACAATTATTTTATTTAGCAATTCCTCAATGTGTGATGTGGTTGAGATGCACTTTTACTTTTCAGTTCTGACTTGAGGGAAATATTATGAGACTGGGCTGAAGGGTTTTTTGTTTGTTTTTTTTGGTCTGTCTTTGAAGAGAGCTGGGGAACTTAGAATGATTTTAAGTACTCTCACATGATTATGAATGTTTAGATTGGAAATAGCTGGGGATGTTTCTAATTTAAAGTAATAAAATATTAGAAGTGGGTTTCCATTTTCACTTGTGCTTTAGAAAGGTTGATGTTGGAGCTGAGAGAAGCTTTAGAGATGGTTTATCTGTGACCCTTCCCAGAATCTCTAGGATTGCTCTATAGCTTTACAGAAAACCAAATTTGTTAGTATACCCAGTGTCTAAATAGACTTAGTGCAGTTCATGCCCCCGTGATGAGTAATTGTTGGGGAAAGAGATAATTCCATTGTACTGGAATATTTCTTTTTTTTTTTTTTTTAAAGATTTTATTTATTCGACAGAGATAGAGACAGCCAGCGAGAGAGGGAACACAAGCAGGGGGAGTGGGAGAGGAAGAAGCAGGCTCATAGCGGAGGAGCCTGATGTGGGGCTCGATCCCACAACGCCGGGATCACGCCCTGAGCCGAAGGCAGACGCCCAACCGCTGTGCCACCCAGGCGCCCCTGGAATATTTCTTTTGAATAGCCAGAGTACCCTCTTTCCAAAATCTGGATATTTGGGAGACTAATTGGTAATCTGAAGGTTGCTTAGAGAACTATAGTTGCAAAATTTAATAGTCTGTGACTAAATTCTAATGTGCTGTTGCAGTCCCAAATTTAGTGGTATTGCCCATTTCCAAACCAGGAAGTTCTGGGGTAGAGGCTGATTGCTGGTCATCTTTGAAGTAAAGACCTGTAATACAGATATGTATAAATATATCATTTATCTTTTTTGGGGTATCATTTATCTTTTTAAGACAAACGAGGGTTTTGTGGATTAAGGACCCATAAGTTTTGACAGGTGCCTAAGTGGACAAAATAAGGCATCTAATTTTGCTGCTTAGGAAATAGCCCATTGTAGCCTGTTTTGGTTCAATTAAAACGTTGTTTTGTTGAACATATATTTTGTCCCAGATAATGGAGATACATGAGTGGATGATACCTTGTCTTCCTGAAGTTTAGAGACTGGTGGAATAGATAAATTATAAACTCATATAACGGTAAGCTAAGAGATAGGCATAGGATATAGTAGAGAGGCACTTAGCTCAGCCAAGACATAGGGGTGATGAAAGTAAGGTGTCCTGAGGAGACTTAGAAGACAGAGGAATTCCAGGCAGAGAGGAGATGGAAGGATAAAGGCATGATCTCAGGGGGACTGTGGACAGCTTGGTGTAAGCTTTCAAGGTAGGGAATGGTGAAAGAGGAGATTGGAAACAAATATTTTCTAGATTCTAGCCTTATTTTATAGGAAGGAGTCAACTATTCTTACCTTGACTGTCATTGTCTCTTGGAGTTTGTTTTGAGAAATTTACTACTAATAAATAAATTTATTTATAAATAAAATAAAAATTACTTGTTACAAATAATAAATGTGTTACTAATAATCTTCCTTCCCCAAGACCCCTCCACTTCCCACCCCAATCCCACCTTAGCAGCTGTTAGTATTTTACTTTGTTCATCTGTCTCTTCCAGAGAAACTGGACTCCCAGAGGCCTTGTTTGTTTCATCTCTACATTCAGTTCTATGCCGCTCAGAATGTATTTTTTTTCTCTAGTAACGACTTACAGAAATAATCCCTGAGAGACGCCTGGGTGGCTCAGTCGGTTAAGCGTCTGCCTTCAGCTCGGATCATGATCCCGGGGTCCTGGGATCGAGTCCCATGTCCAGCTCTTTGCTCAGTGGGGAGCCTGTTTCTCCCTCTGCCTGCTGCTCCCCCTGCTTGTGTGTGCTTTCTCTCTCTCTCTCTGACAAATAAATAAAATCTTTTTTTTTTTAAAGGTTTTATTTATTTATTTGACAGAAAGGCAGCTAGAGAGGGAACATAAGCGGGGGAGTGGGAGAGAGAGAAGCAGGCTTCCTGCTGAGCAGGGAGCCCGATGTGGGGCTCGATCCCAGAACGCTGGGATCATGACCTGAGCCGAAGGCAGATGCCTAACAACTGAGCCACCCAGGCGCCCCAATAAATAAAATCTTTAAAAAAAAAAATCCCTGAAAGTATAGTCTTGTACTTGGAATATTTATAAAATGCTTAAATAAAGAAACAGTTTCCTTGAAATTAAGTGTTTACTGTAGAAAAATAATTAAGATAAGCAAGTCTTCCATAATTTTCACCCTCTAGAAATAATCAGTTTTACCACTTTCCAAACTTAGTAAATATTTGAATGATTGAGTGACCCGACATGAATTACTTAAACGAAATTGAATCAATTTAGCAAACATTATCTGGGCATCTATTATGTAACATGCTAGGGAGACAGACAATAATCTCTACTATCAAGTAACCTAAGGTTTTTTTAGTATTATTAAACAATATATCCTAAAATGACTGAGGAGTACTGGGAGAAATTAAATGACCTGTTTGGCCAGTTTTACTTGTTATATCTTTTTAACTGAATTGTGTAGAACAATTACATGACTAAAGTTTAAAAGGGAAACAAAAACCCAGAGTTCTGTATCTAATAATGAAAATTTGTATATTTATTGTACAAATTTTGTTTCCACAGTGGTAATAATATCTTTTTTTTTTTCCTTTAAGATTTTATTTATTTATTTGAGAGAGAGAGAACAATCGGGGCGGAGAGGGAGAAGCAGACTCCGCTGCCGAGCGGAAAACCTGATGCTGGCCCGATCCCAGGACCCCAGAATCATGACCTGAGCCGAAGGCGCCCTTGTTTTTTATTTGTTAAGATTTTATTTATTTGAAAGAGCACAAGCAAGCCAGAGTGCGTGAAGAGGGAGGGGCAGAGGGAGAGGGAGAGAGAGAATCCCAAGCAGACTCCATGCCCAGCACAGAGCTCGACAGGGCTTGATCCCTCCACCCTGAGATCACGGCCTGAGCTGAAACCAAAAGTTGATTGCTTAACCTGCTGAGCCATCCAGGTGCCCTGGAGGTAGTAACATCTTTAAGTAACATCTTTTTGTATTTTTTCTTCTTTGTGGCATGTTTTCCTGGCTTCCCATAGTAAATTTTTAAAAGATTTTATTTAAATTCCAGTTATTTAACGTACAGTGTAATATTAGTTTCAGATGTACAGTATAGTGATTGAATGCTTACATACAGTATTGGGTGCTCGTCACAACAGGTACACTCCTTAATCTCCATCACCTATTGAAAATACCCCTCCACCCACCTCCCTTTGCCTCTCCTGGCTTCCCATAGTAATTTTTAATAAATGCTTAATAGACCAGCAGATTGTTCTAAGTTTGCTTAGCCCTCTTCTTTTTTTTTTTTTTTTTTTAAGATTTTATTTATTTATTCGACAGAGAGAGAGACAGCCAGCGAGAGAAGGAACACAAGCAGGGGGAGTGGGAGAGGAAGAAGCAGGCTTATAGTGGAGGAGCCTGATGTGGGGCTCGATCCCACAACGCCGGGATCACGCCCTGAGCCGAAGGCAGACGCTTAACCGCTGTGCCACCCAGGCGCCCCTGCTTAGCCCTCTTCTTGTAGTTGTCTTCATTTTTGTTATTATAGTTGATGAAGTGAAAATGTGTTTATAGCCCTTAGTCTTTTACCTTCTTTTTGGATTATTTCTTAGGATGGAGTCCCAGCTATGGAGCATTGCTTCAAAGGGTATTACGATGTTGCTCTCCAAGAGACCATATTAAAATTGATTAAGTAATATTGGTAAGGGGGTGCCTGGGTGGCTTAGTCAGTTAAGCATCCGACTCTTGTTTTTGGCTCAGGCCATGATATCAAGACCCATGTCAGGCTCTGCGTGCTTGAGATTCTTTCCCTCCCCCTCCCCCACTTTGTGTGCTCACGCCCTTGCACACACTCTCTCCCTCTCTCTTAAATAAATAAAATCTTTTAAAAAAAGAAAAAGGATAATAGTGATAAGTTATTTCTAAGAACTTGGCTTTTTTTTTTTTTTCTTTTCTTCCCCTCGATAGAGAATATGAGTAGAATTGAGGACTCTGTTGGTCAAGCAATTCCATTAGAGGCTAAAAAGTATACTTGTTAGTTTCCAAACAGAAATATTCCCATTATATTTCTGTAATTAATTGCTAATTTAATTACATTATGGATAGGAAATATGTTCCATATGATTCCAGTCCTTTCACATTGGTTGAGATATACTTCATATGCTCAGGACATGGTGAGTACTTATAAATGGTCCCAGTGCTTGAAAGGTATATTTCACAATTACAGTGAAGTAGTTTACATATATCCATTAGGTCGATTTTGTTATTCATATGTTGAAATTTTTTCTAAACCCTCAGTGACTTTTTTCTTTACTTATGTAAATTACTGAGAGAAGTTTATCTGCACTATGACTGCAATGTTATTTTTTCTTGTAGTTCTGCCAATTTTTGCTTTATGTATTTTTAGTCTCTGTTATTAGAGGCATAAAATTTTTTAAAAATGGTCTTTTTCGTCAAATGATCAACATTTAGTCCACTTTAATTAGCTGTATATTTGTGTTTAAATTTGCCATGTTACTTGCTCTTTGTTGATTTATTTTTCTTTTTTCCCCTTTGCTGCCTTTTTTGGGTTTTAAATTATTTTTTTATTGTTCCTTTTCCGTTCCTTCCACCCTCATTCAAGTTTGGAAATTACATATTTGGTTTCTCTTCATCTAAAGGTTAAATTACAAGCCTCCCTAACTCATCAGTGCTTAAAATTCCCATTACTTTCTTCCCAGATAATACGTAGACTTTAAAACGCTTTATTTCTCCCTAAATACATATGAATCCTAAGAACACTTAAACACTTAAGCTCTACTCCACTTAAAGAGGAGGAGATAGAGGCTTCCAGTTACGGAATGAATAAATCATGGGAATAAAAGGCACAGCATAGAGAATACAGTCAGTGATACTGTAGTAGCTCTTTATGGTGACAGATGGTAGCTACACTTGTGGTGAGGATTCAGCAAATAGACTTGTCCAATCAGTATGTTGGAACTAATGTAATATTATGTGTCAGTTATACTCAAAAAGTGCAAAAGAACACTAATATTATTTACTCCTTTCCAGTATGGAGTATTGCGATTTTTTTTTAAGTCCCCTCTCCCCCAATAATCTCTATCCCCATCATGGGGCTTGAACTCAGGACTCCGAGATCAAGAGTCACATGCTTTACCAGCTGAACCAGCCAGGCACTCCCAAGTATTGTGAATTTTATACTTCATTCTTGTTTTTGTTTAAAACCCCATTAGACAGCATTATTGCTTAACAGTCCCTGTTCGTTTGCACATTACTCCTTTCTTTGTTTTTCACATCTTAGACTCAAGATGATTTCCTTTTGTCTGAAGTATATCTTTTAGAATTTTCCTTATTGAGAGTCAGGTGGTGGCTAGCTCTCCTGGTTTTGGATTGTCTGAAATCGTATTTAGTTTTCTTACTTGAAAGATAATTTTGTTGTATACAGAATTCTAGATTAGCAGATAGATCTTTGATCTATTTTTTTTTTTAAGATTTTGTTTATTAGCACTAGTGAGGGACAGAGGGAGAGGGAGAAGCAGACTCTCCCCCCCCTCCCCCCTTACCAGGGAGCTAGATGCAGGGCTCGATCCCAGGACCCTGGGATCGTGACCTGAGCTGAAAGCAGATGCTTAACTGACTCTGACTGAATCACCCAGGTGCCCCTCTTTGGTCTGTTTTAATTTTTGTGTATGGTGTTAGGTAAGGGTATAATTTCATTGTTTTGCATGTAGATAGCCAGTTTTTCCACTACCATTTGTTGAAAAGGCTATCTTTTCTCTATTGAATGGTCTTTTAGTACCCTTGTCAAAATCATTTGACCATATGTGCAAGGGTTTATTTCTGGCTCTCTCTTCTGTTCTGCTGGTCAGTATATCTTTGTGATAGTAGTAGCATGATGTTTTGTTGTTTTTAAATAGGCTCCATGCTAAATGTGGGGCAGGCTTGAACTTGGGATCCTGAGATCAAGAGTCATAAGCTGTACCAGGTGAGCCAGCCAGGCATCCCGAGTGTTTTGATTAATGTAGCTTTGTTGTGAGTTTTGAAATCAGGAAGTAGGTAGCTCTTCTTTTCAGTATTGCTTTAGTTACTCAGGGTCCTTGGATTTCATACAAATTTTAGGAGGAGTTCCATTTCTGCAAAAAATGTCATTCTGATTATTATAGGGGTTGCATTGAATCTGTAGTTCGCTTTGAGTAGTAGTAACATCTTAATAATATCAAGTCTTCCAATCCATAAACAAGGGATATATTTCCATGTGTTTGTTTTCTTTAATTTCTCTCAGCAACATTTTGTAGTTTTTATTGTACAAGTCTTTTACTTCCTTGGTTAATTATTAAGTATTTTATTCTTTTTGATGTTATTATAAATAGAATTCTTCATTTCCTTTTTGAGTTCATTTTTTAAAAAGATTGATTTGAGAGAAAGAGAGCATGAGTGAGAGGAGGGGCAGAGGGAGCCTGATGCTCGATCCCAGGACTCCGGGATCATGACCTGAGCTGAAGGCAGACGCTTAAAAGATTGAGCCACCCATGTGCCCCAGTTGTTCATTATTAATGTGTAGAACTTCAACTGATTTTTGTATGTTGACTTTGTATCTTCCTACTTTGCTGAATTCATTTAATAGTTTAAAAATTCTTTTGTGGGATCTTTATGGTTTCTACATATAAGATCTGCAAATAGAGATAATTTTACCTATTCATTTTCAGTATGGTTGTGTCTTACTTCTTTTTCTCACTTAATTGCTCTGACTAGAACTCCAGTACTTTGTTGAGTAGAAGTAGAGAAAGCAGGTATCCTTTCTGTGTTCTTTATCTGAGAGGGAAAGCTTTTGGTCTTTCACCATTAAGCATGATCTTCTCTGTGGGTTTTTCATAGATGGCTTTTACTATGTGGAGATAGTTTCCTATTCCTAGTTTGTTTTTGAGTGTTGTATGTATTTTTTTCCACAAATGAGTGTTGAATTTTGTTAAATACTTTTTCTGCATCAGTGGTGATGATCATGTGATTTTTATCCAGTCTGTTAGTGTGGTATATTACATTTACTGATTTCATATGTTGAACAATCCTTGTCTTCCAGGAATAAATTGCACTTGGTCATGGTGTATGTTTTTTTTGTTTTTCTTTGTTTTTATTAATTTTTTTATTCCATTATAGTTAACAGTTTTTTAAATGACGTATAATTGACATATAAGATTATGCTAGATTTAGGTATACAAAATAATGATTTGAGGGGTGCCTGGGTGGCACAGTTGGTTAAGCCCCCGCAGAGTCTATTTGGGATTCTCTCCCCCTCTGCCCCTCTAACTCATGCTCTCTCTCTTTCAAAATAAATAAATACATCCTTAAAAAAATAATGATTTGATTTTGTATAATTTTTTTTAATGTTCAGTTGTTTGCTGATATTTTGTTGAAGATTTTTAAATCAGTGTTTGTAAAGGATATTGGTCTGTAGTTTTCTTTTTCTTGTAGTATCTTCATCTGACTTTGGTATCAGAGTAATGCTGGCCTCAATGAATTAGGGAGTGTTCCTCACTATTTAGTTTTTTGGAAGAGTTTCAGAAGGATGGATGTTTGTTCTTATTTAAATGTTTGGTACAGCTTCCCAGTGAAGCTATTAGGTCCAGGGCTTTTCTTTGTTGGGACATTTTTGGTTTCTTATCACTGAGTCAGTGTCCTCACTAGTTACAGGTTTATTCAGATATTCTGTTACTATGTTATTTGGTGTTGGTAGGTTTTGTGTTTCTAGGATTTGGTCTGTTTCATGTAGATTATCCAGCTTGTAAGCGTATAGTTGTTCATACTACTCTCATAATCCTTTTTGTTTCTGTATAATCAGTAGTGATGTCCACACTTTTCTTTCTTTCTTTCTTTCTTTCTTTCTGCTTAACAACTGCGCCACCCAGGCGCCCCTACGCTTTTAATTCTGATTTTAGTAACTTGAGTCTTTTTTTCTTAGTCCACCTAGCTAAAGAGTTATCAGTTGCGTTGATCTTTTCGAAGAACTAACTTTTTTGGTTTTGTCCATTTTTTTTTTTTTTTACTAGATTCTCTATTAATTTTCCCTCTAATCTTTATTATTCTTTCTGCTTGCTTTAGGTGTAGTCTTCTGTTCCTTTTCTAGTTTATTAAGGTGAAAGTTTAGGGTTTATGAGAAGTCTTTAAAAAATATACATGTGTGGGGCGCCTGGGTGGCGCAGTCATTAAGCGTCTGCCTCCGGCTCAGGGCGTGATCCCAGTGTTCTGGGATCGAGCCCCACATCAGGCTCCTCCGCTAGGAACCTGCTTCTTCCTCTCCCACTCCTCCTGCTTGTGTTCCCTCTCTCACTGGTTGTTTCTGTCAAATAAATAAAATAAAATCTTGAAAATATATATATATACATGTGTGCAGCTATAAATATCCCTCTAAGAATTGATTTTGCTGCATCTTTTAAGTTGTGGTATATTTTGTGTTCATTTTCATTCAGAGTATTTTTTAATTTAACCATGTGAATTCTTTTACTGGTTATTTAGTAGTGTGCTATTTAATTTCCCAATTTTCCTTGTCTTTTTGACTTTTAATTTCATTCCATTGTGTTTGGAAAATACATTCTGTATTTCAGTTCTTTTAATTTTATTTTTGTGGCCTAACATGGTCTATCCTTGAGAATATTCATGTGCACTTAGAAAGACTGTATATTTTGCAGTTGTTTGGTAGAATATTTTTCAGATGCCTGTTAGGTCTAGTTGGTTTATAGTGCTGTTCAAGGCTTTTGTGTCTTTATGGATTGTCTAGTTCTCTTCATTACTGCAAGTGGGTTTTGAAATCTCTGTTATTGTTTCTCTTTTTTACATTTATTTCTGTCAGCTATTGCTTCATGAATTTGGGAGTCTGGTTTGATGCATGGTGTTTGTAATTGTTACACCTTTCTTTTAGGTTGATGTTTTTGTCATAAAATTTTGATCTTTTGTCTCTAGTAACCGTTTTTCCTTTAAGTATATTTTGTGTGTCCTTACTGTAGAGAAGAAGCCACCCCTCTTTGTTACTGTTTGCATGTTATTTCTTTTACAACCTTTTGCTTTCAACTCTTTTTTTAAAAAAAGATTTATTATTTTTTTGAGGGTAAAAGAGTGAGAGCACTAGCACGTGCATGAGCAGGGGGAGAGGTGGCAAGAATCTCAGGCAGACTCCCCACTGAGCAGGAGCCTGACCCGGGGCTTGATATCAGGACCCTGAGATCCTGACCTGAGTCAAAATCACGAGTTGGATGCTCAACCAACTGAGCCACCCAGGCGCCCCTCTTTCAACTCCTTTTTTGAATTTGATACAAAGTGTCTTGTGGCTATCATAGAGTTGAATCATATTTTTTATCCATTCTGCCAATTTCTGTGTTTGAATTATAGTTTTAAATACATATACATTTTTTAAAGAAGATTTTATTTATTTATTTGACACAGAGAGAGACAGCGAGAGAGGGAACACAAGCAGGGGGAGTGGGAGAGGGAGAAGCAGGCTTCCCGCTGAGCAGGGAGCCTGACCCAGGGCTCTATCCCAGGACCCTAGGATCATGACCTGAGCCGAAGGCAGACGCTTAATTGAGCCACCTAGGCATCCCCACTCAATATATTATTAAAGGAACATCAGTGTGAGTTTTATGTCATCTTTTACCTTGGGTGTCCTATTTGTAAAATAGTGGAACTACCTCTTTTTATCATCAGAATAAGGGAGTCACTTTTGACTATGTAGAAACAGGTGAAATTCCAAAGTATAATTCAGACAGCTATGTACAATGTAGTTCTTAGTACAACCTTTAAAACTTGGTATGTTAAATCAAGTTATTAAAATTATTCGTGAGACACCTGGGTGGCTCAGTTGGTTAAGCGTCCGACTCTTGATTTTGGCTCAGATCATGATCTCAGAGTCTTGAGATCGAGCCCTGAGTTGGGCTAAGCACCGGACATGGAGCATGCTTAAGATTCTCTCTCCCTCTCCATGTGCTACCCCCCCCCTTTATCCCCCTCTTGCACGCATTGTGTGCTCTCCTCTCTCTCCCTCTCTCTCTAGGGGAAAAAAAAATGAAAATAAGAACAGAGTCCTAGAGTTGTCAGTACGTTCTGTGGTAGCATCCCTAGTTCTTTACCTCAAGTTCTGTATCACTGTATTTTCTTTAAAAAAGTTGTTTTAGAAGATACTGTTTGTTGTGTATCCATAGACATCCATGTATTGTACACTTAAAATTTAAGAGGATAGATCTCTGTTACATATCCTTACCAGAAAAAAATTAAAAAGAAAAAAAAAAGATACTGTTCTGTGAGTTAGCTGATTTTTAAATAGTTTACTCAACTCTTAAATTTTGGATATGCATGTAAAGATACTGGTGTCCAAGGATTATCATGGTAACGTTCAGTTAACATTAAGATAGAACATAATTTAAGTTTTATCCCATACATCCCAGGAACATGCCTGGACCACCTGAGTTTATTTTATCTTAGAAATGCAATATAGTCTGGTTTGTACCTTTGATGGAAATTTCATTAGTGGAAGTGCTTAAAGATCTCACCCAAAGTGTCTTTTAACCATAGCTAAGAGCCACTTCTTGATTGTGGTTGAAGGAGATGTATCAGTCCTTTAAAAATTGTGGTGACAAGTTTATACAGGAAAGTTTCCTGTTGAAATAACATGTTACTGTCAATGGAAGAATGGAAATGGAGATTTTGAACCTAATTGGTTTTTAGATTGGCTTTAAACACTTTGAAAACAAATTCTGGCTATATTCAGTTAAAATTGAAGGAAAAAAATGTTATATTCAAAAAACATGGTCTTTAGTATTAATAGTTCAAATCTTAGTCTTTCTTTCTGTGATTTGACCTTTTTGATCCTCAGTTTATCTAAATGCAAAATGGAGATAATACAGTTTCATAATGTGAGGATTAAGCAAGATAATATATGTATATTGGATTTCTGGGGCTGCCATAATAAAGTGCCACAAGGTGGGCGGCTAAACAAGAGACATTTAATGGTATCGCAGTTGGGAGACTAGAAATAGAATGTCAAGTTGTTTTTTTCTGAGGACTTGTGAGAAGATGTTCACATCTCTCCTAATGTCTAGTTGCCTCAGCAGTTCTTGGTTGGTAGAAGGCATTTTCCTTGTGTCTTCATCATCTTCCCTCTGTGTATGTCTGTCTGTCTGCTTCCAGATTTTTCTTTTATAAAGGACACATTTGTTTTGGATTAGGAACCCACCCTAATTGATCTCATCTTGATTATCTCGAAGACCCTATTTCCAAATGAGGTCTTACCTACAGGTATTGTGGGGCATACTTTTGGGTGAGCACAGTTCAGCTCAACAATGTATATAAAAAGGCTTAACACCAGTATATTTCTTCCAACTGGACGTAAAGAGATATTAGGAAAAACCATTCTGAAATATGCCTATCCTGCCAGTCAATGCTCAGATGTCATTTCTTCATGTTAGTCTTCCCTAATATTGTTCAAGTGACTTGGGATCAGGAATTCATCTTTGTGTCTCTTATTGAGCTTTCTGTTGTGGTTGTTTAGTACATCTGTATGCATTTGAATTAAGGGTTTAAGAATTTGGTGTATTTGGGTGTCTTTCCAAGGTGAAATATTTAAGCTCTTCTGAAGATAAGAGTCATATTTAAAAATATTTTTTTTTCCTTATTCTTATCTTTTCTACTTCGTGATTGGAGGCTTCTCTTTGGTCTGGAATTCTTGCCTCTGTCTAGTTTTTTATGTGCTAAAGTCAGTTGGATTTGGTTGTTGTCCATTAATAACACTATTAAGAATATGTATTTGTATAGACATTATTTTCCAGTGGGTTTGCATATATTGTATTATTTGGTCATCATGGCAAATCAGTCAAGACAACCCGGAGTGGGGTACCTGGCTGGCTCAGTCAGTAGAACATGGGACTCTTTATCTTGTGGTTGTGATATTGAGCCCCAGGTTGAGTGTAGAGATTACATAAAAATAAAATCTTAAAAAAAAAAAAAAAAAAGCATGGAGATAATAAATGTTTCAGGTTTGTGAAAATCTTTTATCCACGATACCATTAATTTAATGAAACTATTTTTTATTCATGTTTCTCATTAACTTTGTTTATATATATATATTTTTTAATTTATTTTTAAGATTTTCTTTATTTGCGCGAGAGAGAGCATGAGCGCACAAGGGGGAGCAGTAGGCAGAGGGAGAAGCAGGCTACCCACTGAGCAAGGAGCCTGTTGTGGGACTTGATCCCAGGACCCCAGGATCATGACCTGAGCCGACGGCAGATGCTTAACCAACTGAGCCACCCAGGCGTCTGTCTATATATCTACATATCTATATATATAGATTTTTTTTTAAAGATTTTTATTTATTTGTTTGAAAGAGAGAATGTGTGAACAGGGGAGGGGCAGGGAGAGAGGGAGAGAATCTCAAGCAGACTTCTTTCTAAGCACAGAGCCCGACTTGGTTCTTGATTCAGGGCTTGACTCGGGGCTTGATCCCACAGCCCTGAGATCATGACCAGAGCCAAAATCAAGAGTTGGATGCTTAACGGACTGAGCCATCCATGCATGTCCCAACTTAATTTTTTTAAATCATCATTTCAGTTTCAACATAGTTTCTAAATGGTTGGTATATAATATGTGTGGGTGTGTATTACATTTTCAGTATTCCATAATTTCACCTGCATTTTGCATATTTCATTGAGTTTTCAGCATAATTAATTTAACAGATCTCTTGTTGGATGTTAAGTTTTTATTGTCATAAATAACTGCTTGAAATATTTTTCTGTAATTCTACTTATTTGGATTACTTTCTTTGGGTCACAATGTTAGGAATAGAACTGTTGCTTTCATTTGTTGGCTCATGGTAGAGCAGATGTTTCTTTCCTGATTCTGTGGCTTAGGAAGCTGAGGCTGTAGTATGTGACTTGTTTAAGATGACGTAATTCGTGATGGAGTCATAAGATAGAACTCATTGCTGCTTTGTCTGGTTGTGCGATTCAGCTTCTGGCTTTACCTGATACTGCTCATGTTCCTTCCTTGCTGTTTATTGGAAAGTATATTTAAAAAAAAATTATTGAAATATAGTTGACATTGGAAGCATGTATTTTATGGCTATAGTTTCTGATAATATAGTATAATCGTTTTGTTGAAGTAATATGAGGGGAAGACTGAACCAGTATCATATCATAGATTGATTATGGCTTAATTTGTCATAAAGCATATAACAATCATGGGGTTTTATTATTACTGGATGATTAGGAAGTGGTTGAGAGTTTATCCAGATTCGAATCCTGGCTCTGCCAACTTATTAAATACTATATGACTTTAGACATACAATAAAATAAGTGAATAGTAAAATAAGTAATAATACAGTACCTGCCTTAAGAGGATTAAAAAAGGAACAGTGTCTAGCACATAGCAAACCTCAAGTAAATGTTAGTTAATATGTCTAGAGTAATTCAGGACTTGAATAAATAAGCCAATACCAGGGATTGCCAAATAAATTAAATGATCATAAATTGTATCAGAAATTTATGGGAACCTACTCAAATTGTAGTTTTCTTTCTTTTTTTTTTTTTTTTAAGATTTTATTTAATTGACAGAGAGGGAGAGACAGCCAGCAAGAGAGGGAACGCAAGCAGTAGGAGTGGGAGGGGAAGAAGCAGGCTCCCAGCGGAGGAGCCTGATGTGGGGCTCGATCCCAGAACGCCAGGATCACACCCTGAGCCGAAGGCAGATGCTTAACGACTGAGCCACCCAGGCACCCCCTCAAATTGTAGTTTTCTGTACAGGCAAATAAAAAATTTGTTTTTAGGCGCCTGGGTGGCCCAGTTGGTAAGCATCTGTCTTTGGCTCAAGTCATAATCCCAGGGTCCTGGGATCGAGTCTGGAGTCAGGCTCTTTGCTCAGTGGGGAGTCTGCTTCTCCCTCTGCCTGCAGCTCCCCTTGCTTGTGCTCTCTCTCTTTCTGACAAATAAAATCTTCAAAAAAATTTTTGTTTTCCCATCCTGTCTTTGTATCTGGGTTTTAAAGTTTCAAAGCCAACTACCTTTGAAGTCCTGTTTGTTTTCTGATGACTTACAAACTGGTAACAGGCAAAAATAGTCTTTTTTTTTTCTTTTAAAGAATAAGATGTAGTGTCTCATTTCCTAGTAACTCTATACTTGAAGAAATAATCACGATATTTTCAATAAGGGCATTCTATGAAATTTAATTTCTGTCTGAAAACAGAGTCTTAAAGTTGAATTGGTAACTTAAAAATCTTTGAGTTGAGCCCCATCCGTTGATATTCTGCGGAGGAGCAATATTCATAATTTATTTGAATGATTTTAGTCAATTCATCTAGGATAGACTTTATTGAATGCTTAATCTGTTTTAAGTATTAATGAGGGAAGTTTGAGTCTGAGGGAGGATCACCAAGCCTTTTTCAAGACATAGCACTTAGAGAAAATCATAGTATGTCTGTGTTTCCTTAAAGTAAATGGAAGAGGTTGATCTTTGTCCAGGTACCCTGGGTGCTGCTTTTGGCTACTACCCAGGAACATCTCAGTACACTTGCAACTCCTTTGTGTGGTGTTTCGCAGGTGGAAAGCTTAGTCCTACTAAATACAAAGCTGTGTTCATCTTAAGGCAGGAGGTCTGCTTATGTAAGTGTGTTAAAGGCATGGCCATGGGTTTAGAGTGGAGATGAAGGATGTTGGATTGCAGATCAGTTAGGGATATTGGTTTTGGAGAAAAGATGCAGCCAAAATCTCTGCATTAGACAAGTCCAAGGAGCTTGATTCATATTGAATTTATTCTGCATGAATGGTGTTGCTTGGAGTTGTGCAGTATACTGTTCTAGAGGTCCTGGAAAAAGTCAAAGTCAGTTGCATTGACATTGCTAGGGTCTAGCCTGTAGCTTTCAGGATTATTTCATTAGAGCTATTATTGTTAATTGGTAGGAATGTCCATGTTTGTTTGAGAAGGATGTAGAATATCACCTGCAGAAGGGACCGCAGTTTCCCTGCGCCCTGCCCCCATTGTATTGAGATAGAATTGACACATTGTATTGGGAACATAGACTCTTGACATTGTTCATAAATTCTTTTTATAATCTGTCCCCCCCCCCCATGTTGTGTTGTAATCCAGGGACTAGGGCAAAGGTATCTTTTCCTGGGGATGATTCTGTTTCTTTTTACAGTTTTTCACTTTTTTATTAATGAAAATAATTATTTTCTCCATGAATGTAGGTAGATTAGTTATATAAAACAAATATAAATTGAGAGCTACTACTTTATAGAGGGCTATGTTATGAACATTAAGACAAAATGATTTAGTTGTACTTGCTTTGTAATTGTAGCTGGAGTGTTTTCATCTAGAATTCTGTAGAATTCTGCTTTTTCAGAAGATTAATAGGAAAATGGTACACTGTTTCAAAAGGTTTTGATTCTTATTGATGCCCCATGTTTTGTCTGTCTAAAGTGTCAACCCAAGAAAAAGTCTACGCCACTGAAGTATGAAGTTGGAGATCTCATCTGGGCAAAATTCAAGAGACGCCCATGGTGGCCCTGCAGGATTTGTTCTGATCCGTTGATTAACACACATTCAAAAATGAAAGGTAATACTAGTAGTTGATTATACGTGATAAAATACAGTATGGAGTAAAAAACTTGTAGTTGCCTTTAGTATAACCTAATTTTTGTCGCCTTCAGTAGTAATACATTTTTACCTTTGAGCATTTGGTGAATGAATTGTTATTAATGTATTTTACCTTTATGAATTTTTTTAAAGTTTTATTTTACATTATGATTTAAAAATTCTTACTCTATTTATAGATGACAGGAAAAATATTAGGTTTATTACCTAAAGTTTACATTGTCTAGAATCACTTTTCAGTGTATTTAGGCTTTTCTACCTCAGTCTTCAGGTTTGTATCATTGCTGTTAAGCTTTAAAGCTGAAACAATTATAAGGAATCCTTTGAATTTTGAATTGTAAAATCTTGATTTAGAGCATTCCCTTTAATGACTAGTTTGTTTCTTACTTTGTTCTATTTGAATCTCAGGTATGCTTAAAACGCTACAAGGTAGGGACTGAATTTTGATCTTGAGCTGCCTTTTTTCTATTAAGATGTTTTGTGATTTAATATATGTATTTTAGTTTTTGAATAGGTGATATATTCATAATTAAAAAAAAATCAGCTCACTTCCTCCTTTTCTCTGATCTGCCTCATTCTTTCTCTTCTTTCCAGAGAGTAACCAGTTGTTTTTAATGTTTGTTTCTAGAGTATTTTTATGTATATCGAAGTATATATTCTCATCTTTTTAACACAATAGCATATTTTTTTATGTTCTACACTTGTTTTTTTCACTTCTTAGAGGTTTTCCATGTTAGTGCATTGAAGACTTTCTCTCTCTTAACAACTGTATAGTTTTCCACTTTTTGATTATGTTATACTTTATATAACCATTTTCCTGTTGGTGGATGTTTAGGTTGTTTTTAATCTTGTGTTGTGAAGTCTCTGTATACATATGTACATAACATAAATGTGTTTCTGCGCACACAACAGTGGTATAAAGAATAACTTTCACGTATACATGTATCAAAAGTGGGATTGCTGGAGTTGATTTTATATTTCAAATATTGAGTATTGAGGTACCTAAAGACCTTTACAGCTCAGTGTTCTGTTTTTTTAAATGATATCTTAATCTTTGTGGCCTATTTGGACATTAAAGTACTATTAGTAAATTCTTTTAGTCCTCCCCTCTACCCTTCCTGTTAAGTTTCTTACTCGTTATACTATTCATGCACACTAATTGGGTCCATGCCATTTATTCAGCAGTTTCTAACTATATTGTATGGGTAGTATGCTAGGTAGTAGGATCCAGTAACGGGCAAAACATCACTTCTGCTTGCCCTTGTTTATGGAGTCCAGTTAAAGAGACAAGATACCAGCAAATAATCAGACAAATAGATAATTGCTTCACTGAGAAGTGTGTCCAAAGATAAATATTGGTGTTCAATCAGTGATATAGCAGGGGTATGTAATTTGGACTTCTGGTGTAGGGTATTCGGGGCAGTTATGTTAGTAAAGTATCTTTGGTCTGAGAGGTGAGAAGACGAGTAGGAATTANNNNGGGAAAGAAGGAGAAGATGGTTCCAGGCACAGAAACTAGTATGTGCTCTGGCTCTGAGAGGTCTCCTATCCATAGAGTAACTACGCTGGTAACTACAGGGTGACCTCTGCTTGTTGATATTAACTGAAGCCATGGGCAAGGCATGGATGAGATGGCTTGTGATAAAATATACAGTGAGAAAAAGGGTGGGCTTTGAGGAAGGAAGCATTTGAGGTCTGTATGGAGGATAATGAGCTTGGAAAAGAGATGGGAAAAAATCGAAATGGAAGAAGAAAACCAGGATTATTTGGTATGTCGTATTGGTGATTAGCATGTTTTGATAAGGAAAATGTGATTGATTTGGTTGAACTTGCCTGGTGATCAAATAAAATGTCCATTAGGTATAAGGAGGTAGAGATCCGTGGTATTTTTGGTGTTATGATTGTGTCTGAGGTTGAATTAGACTGGAAATGGAGACAAAGCAGAGAAGTGGGGATGCTGTAGGTAGAGAAAGATATGGGGTCCAGAAGGATTGCTAAAGGTGGGGATGATTATGTTAGTAGTGCTGATGAGAAGAGTTCTGGAAATAGAGAGTGAAGACAGGAGTAGTAAAGAATCAAAGGCAGGATCATAACATAGGATTTCTGGGAAAAGAAGTGGTGGATGGGTTTGGTATCACAGTGAGATATTGGCCTCAATGGGAGAAGGGGCAGCCCCCTTAGCATTAGGGGTGGGTAAGAGTGCAGCGACTGAAGGTTTCGTGTGGTGTACTTGAGTGTTCTTGTCTGGCTTCTTTATCTTGAGTGGAGAATGTGATCATACCAAAGAGCAAGGGCTGTTACTGGAAAATACCATGTTTTGTTTTCAGCCTATAAAAAGGTTAAAACTCATAAATTCAAGTGAGCTTAGCAGAAAGAGTGAATTTATATAACTTCCTCCTGAAGAAATGATTAAACATGGTAAAATGGATCTATTTAACCTTACAGCTACTTTTCTCATTTTCTTTTAGCATTTTTCACTTTTGTTTTCATTTCCCTATAGTTTATGGCAAGCTATAGTCAGCCAGGTTCTGGAAAGCCTAATTAATACCTCTTAGTAGTTAACTCTCCATTTTCCTTTGAATGTGCTCCTTTTTCTGCTTATCTCCTTCACGGCTTATAACTTGGTGGAATTACTGGTCTTGCCGTTGACAGTTCCCAGTAGTAGGAAATTTCGGATAGACTGCTGTCAAAGTAATCCTGCTCCCCACGACACTGAAACTATGACCAGTATTAACGTTTGACTCTTCTGTAGCATTGTAATTTTCCCCTTCAACTTTTTATTTTGAAAGTTTCAAATCTATAGACAAATTGAAGAGTAGCACAATGAACACCTATATACACTTTACATAGGTTCAACAATTACTACTTTGTACTAATTATTAGCTGGTATCAGTGAAAAATTAAAAATTATAGTGCAGTGTTCATATTATTGTGATCATCCATGTTTGTTTTCCTAGCAAAGCCAAATATTTCAAATGGTGTTAGAAAACCCAAGTTTTTATAAAATCACTTTTTAAAGTCATTATTTACTTTTATTATACAAGGTGCATATAATTTTGAAAGTTACATGGTTGATTCTATAGGCTTTGCCTGAAAAACAGTCTGCTGTGGCTATATTCCTCTTTTTTTTTTTTTTTTAATATCCCTCTTTCTAAGCACCTTTAACTCTGTCAGCTGAATCTTTTGATATTTACCTCTGTATCTCAGAATTCATCCTTCTGAATTACTTTTTACTTCTCACTGTAGAAGTTGTGGATTAGTCATTTCCATCGGGCCTTACCTCCCACCTACCTCCGACATCCTGCTGTCTTACCTGTTATATTATAATTTTGGTTAGGAATTCAGTATGTGTGTTATTATGTTAACAATGTACATGGCTTAGCTATGTGGTGTCCAGTGCTTTCTGTGCCCTCAGAACCTTCTGATTTTTCTCTAGTTATCTGTGTGTGTTGGTGAAGGAGAGTGTTCTTAGTTATTTTATGTATTTGTTATGAATTCATAGTAAAACTCTCCTAGTTTTAATTTTTTCCACATGATCTGATACATTGGTAATTTGTCATTTTTTGTTTGTTTGTTTAAGAGAGGGAGAGCGTGGGTGGAGTTGGCAGAGGGAGAGAGAGAGAATCTTAAGCAGCCTCTCTGCCCAGTGCAGAGCCTGACCCAGGGCTCAGATCTCACAACCCTGAGGTCATGACCTGAGTTGAAATCAATAATGGGATGTTTAACCAACTGAGCCACCCAGGTGCCCCGGTAATTTGTCATTTTCATCATCTTGAGGAACTCTTACATAGAGCCTCATGTTGTTGACCCTTGAAAAACACGGATTTGAATTGTACGGGTCCTTATATAATCTTTTTTACACAGATTTTTCTCAGTAAATATATTACAGTATTGTAAATGTATATTCTCTCCTTACAGTTTTCTGAATAACAATAATTGTTTTCCTTATGATTTTCTTAATAACATTTTATTTTCCCTAGCCTTACTTTATTGTAAAAAAACTGTATAATACACAAAACATAAAAGATGTATTAACAGTTGATGTTATTGGTAAGGCTTCTGGTCAGCAATAAGCTGTTAGTAGTTAAGTTTTTGGAAACTCAAAAGTTAGATGCAGATTGCAGCTGCACAGAGAGTTGGGACCCCTAACCAACCCTCTGCCCCCTGCTGCCACTGGATTGTTTAAGGGTCAACTATATATTCCTTCAATCTATACTAGTTACCTTCTCTGTCTGGATAGCTGTGTTATCTTGGGGATTCCCTTTAGCTTTCTCTTGATGAATTCCATGTCTTCCTTGATTTTGGTTTACTCACTCATTTTTTTTTTTTTTAAGATTTTTATTTATTTATTCGACAGAGATAGAGACAGCCAGCGAGAGAGGGAACACAAGCAGGGGGAGTGGGAGAGGAAGAAGCAGGCTCATAGCGGAGGAGCCTGATGTGGGACTCGATCCCATAATGCCAGGATCACACCCTGAGCTGAAGGCAGACGCTTAACCGCTGTGCCACCCAGGCGCCCCTACTCACTCATTTTGAATATACAGCACGTCCTTCCGTAGTTTCCTGAGAAAGGGCGTATGGAGGCAAATATTTTGAGACCTTGCATTATCTGAATATATTTTTATTCTTTTCGTACACTTGTTTGATAGTTTCGCTGGTATAAAATACTAGCCTGGAAATCATTTTTGCTCAGAATTTTGAAGGCATTGCTCCATTTCCTACTTCCAGAGTTGCTATTAAAGTATTTTGATTCTGATATTTTTTTCCGTGACTTTTCCTCTCTGAAAGCTTGCAGACTCTTCTCTTTGTTCCTGTAGTTCACAAGGCCATACCTTGCTGTGAGTCATCCATTGTGGTAGGTACTTGGTGGACCCTTTTGATCTACAAATTTGATTTCTTTCTTTCTAGGACATTTTCTTGAATTATTACATTGATTATTTTCTTCCCTTCGTTAATTCTGTCTTTAACTCTTACTCAGATGTTGACTTTCCTGCATTGGACTTCATAATTTTTTTATCTTTTTTGGTACAGTTTTGTTTTGCTCTACTTTAGTGAGTTTCCTCAACTTTGTCTTCAAACCCTTTTTTTGAGTTACATTTCTGCTCTTATGTTCTTAATTTTTAAGGATTCCTTTTTTTGTTCCCTGCATCTTATTTCATGATTGCAAAATCTTTTTCATTTCTGAAGCTATTAATGATAGTTTCTGTGAAATTTTCTCGTCTGTATATAGTATGTTTCAAGTTCTTTTTTTTCTTTACTCTTTGTACGTTTCTTTCTTCTCTATTTTTTATGTTTGAGGCTTTCCTCAGATCTCTGTTCTGGGTTAAAGAGCATATGGATACTTCTGAGTGTGTGGACCTTGTCAGCCTTTAATTTCTTCCCCTTCCCAGTTCCTTGTCAGTAGTACCTTCTCTGTTTCTTTCTTGGCTTGGTGAGATTCCTCAGAGAAGAATCTAGTCTTCTACCCAGAAAATAAGAATCTGGCTTTTCATATTCTGGGCGCTCAGTCGGGGAACTCAACTAAGTTGGTTTTAGCATTGAGTTCACTCACTCGTTTTTTTGGTATTGCTATACTCCTGGGCTGTGCGTAGTGTTGCTTAGTCTAGAGACTTTCTATTCTGCTCCCAACTAGTGGAAAAACCTCTAGTCTTCTACTGGGGGAATGGGAGAGGCAATGACAATGTGGTTTGAAACGGAGGAGGCTGCTTAACAGCTTTCAACCAGTTCTCTGTGTCTTATCCTCTCAAACTCCAGAGGTGTATCAGCTTTTGCCAGTTCCTGGGCCTTTTGATGATATGTGGTATAGATACAGTTGGTTCTTGGTTTTACTCACTGAAGACTTAAAATTTGGCATTCTTAAATCTATTAAGATAGTTACCATTATACTAATCCATTTGCTTCCCAGCTTCCAGAACGGTACATACCTGCACAACTATGTAATTTACACTCAATCCTTTATTGTTCTCCCTGTCATTAATGGGCTTATTACTTGAAAATCTTTTTATTGTAGCTTTAGTGGAGATTAGGTGGGAAAGGGATTTAGAAATGTTTATTCAGTTCTTCATCTTGACCTGTAAATACTCTAACTTCATCTTGAACAGACTTTCAGCCAGTCTTGTTTTCAGACCTTTCTATACTTCTGCTTGTAGGATACCCTTTGCAAAGCAATTGGGGAAATCAAATCGCTTCTTAGCTTTTCTCAGAGCTGGCCTGTTATTCAGTTTTCTTTTGTTTAACTCTCATCACTATCTGACTTTCAACTTTGCCAGATTTTTACTGTTGTTTCTTTTCCAATGCTTTGTCCTTTGTGTTCATTCTTTTTAAAAACTGCTTTTACTGGTTTTTTAAGGGGGTTTCAGAAGGGAGCAAAACTAAACTTGAGTATTAGTCTCATTCTTTACCTTTAAAGATTTCTACTTTAACATTATTCAGTAGTAGTTTTTTTAAAAGATTCTTAACTTGGTTTACTAGAGCAAAGAATTACTCTGGCTTGTAGACTGAAGAGAACTAATATTTGAATAAACGTATTGTTCAAAAAGCTCTACCTATGACTCTACTTTTGGCAGCTGTCAACCTTCCCTTCATAACCATGATTGTGGTAACCATTGACTTTCTCCACCTCTGGATGTGCTACTCACTTCTGAAAGCACTGAAGTCATCCATTCTCTCCTTTTATTCTAACCTTGCTCTATGCAGGGCCATTAGTTACCTGGTAATACATTTGGTGCAGGGAAACACTCCCTTTCCTCCTAATATTTATCTCTCATCCTTGACTTTTGTATTCTCTTGTTACGATAGTAACTATTTTCATCCAATTTTTAAAAAATTCTTTTTATTTTCCTTGCTGGATCCTCTTCCACCTTGCCATTGAATGTGGTGATCCTTTTTTTTTTTTTTTAACTTTTCTCTCTCTCTCTTTTTTTTAAGTTTATTTATTTATTTTTTAGTAGTCTCTGCACCCAGTGTGGGGCTCAGACTCACAACCCCCAGATCAGTAGTTGCATGCCCTTTTGACTTAGCCAGCCAGCAGCCCCTATTTTCTATTCTTTTTGAATAGCAGTCTTACTGATTCTGAGTTTTAACCATTATTGATAAACTTAATTTATATACACAGTACTAGTGTTTCCCCAGGCTTCAAATCTGCAAGCCCAACTGTGTACTTGAAGCTTTCACTAGGATGTCCTTTAGACACTTGAGCTGAGCTTATTTAAAACTGACCTAATTATTTTCCTCCTCAGACCAGCCTTAGTGAATAGATCCCTGCCACCTAGTCACGTACCCCAAATACCTAGAAGTCACCCTTTTCTTCCTTCTTTGTGCCCTTATACCATCAGATCCTTTATTTTCTATACAACTTTTTTGAGATATAATTTACAGAGCCTAAAATTGATTCAGTGAGTGGTTTTTGGTATATTCAGGGTCAAGTAACTACCACCAATAGTCAGTTTTAGAATATTTTCATCATCCCAAAAAGAAATCTGATACCCTTTATCTACCTTCTCCCCAATCTTCTCACCCCTTATACCTCTTCACCCTAAGTAACAAGTAATATATTTTTCTATCTCTATAGATTTGCATATTCTGGACATTTCATATAAATGGAATCATATACTATGTGGTCCTTTGTGACTTCTTCTTTCACTTAGCTTAATACTTTCAGAGTCTGTTCATGTATCAGTATTTCATTCTGTTTCATAGTAAATAATACTCCATTATATGGATAGACCACAATTTTTTATTTATGAATTCATCAGTTAGTGGACATTTGGACTGTTTCTACCTTATGGCTATTTAGAATAGTACCGCTGTGAATATTTGTGTGTAAGTTTTAGTGTGGACATAATGTTTTCAAATCTTGAGTATATACCCAGGAGTAGAATTGCTGGCTCGCATGTTAACTCTGTGTAGCTGTTTGAAGTACTGCCAGACTGCTTTGAAAAGCTGCTGCACCAGTTCAGATTTCCACCAGTGTGAGGATTCTACTTCTCTACGTCCTCACCAATACTTGTTAATCTGATCTTTTTTTCTATTGTGCTAAAATACACATAACAAATTTACCGTTTTATTTTTTATTTATTTTTAAAATGATTTTATTTATTTATTTATTTGAGAGAGAGGGTGGTGGGGAGGGGAGGAGCAGAGGGAGAGGGACAAGCAGACTCCATGCTGAGCACAAAGTCTGACCTGGAGCTCAGTCCCACAACCTCAAGATCAAGACCTGAGCTGATACCGAGAGCTGGATGCCTAACCAGCTGAGCCACCCAGGCACCCCACAAATGTACCATTTTAACTGTTTAAAAAAAAAAGGATTTATTTATTTGGGGGGTAGAGGGAGAGAGTCTCAAGCAGACTTCTGTGCTGAGTGTGGAGCCCAACATGGGGCTCAGATCTCTTGACCCTGAGATCACGACCTGAGCCGAAACCAAGAGTTGGATCCTCAGCTGGCTGTGCCACCCAGGCTCCCCATTTTAACCGTTTTTAAGCGTACAGTTTAGTGGCATTAAGTACATTCACATTGTTGTGCAATTATTACCACTATGCGTATCCAGAACCTTTTCCTATTTTTACACTGAAAATCCATACTCATTTAATAAGAACTTTTAGCCCCTGGTCAATAGTATTCCACTTTCTTTCTCTATTAATTTGACTATTCTAGGTACCTCATAAAAGTAGAATTATACAATATTTGCTTATTTGTGTTTGGCTTATTTCACTTAGCATAATGTCTTTAAAGTCCATCCATGTGCCAGTATTTCATACATTTTCAAGGTTCAGTAATATTCCATTGTATGTATATACCACATTTTGTTCATCCTTCAGTGGACATTTGGGTTATTTCCACGTTTTGGCTGTTGTGAATAATACTGCTATGAACATTGGTGTTCAAAGATCTTTTTTTTTTAAGTTTTATTTTTATTTAAGTCATCTCTATATCCAGCATGAGGCTTGAACTCATGACCCCAGCCAAGATCAAGAGTGTATGCTCGTCTGCCTGAGCCAGTCAGGCGCTCTTCTGATTTTTTATTACTTGTCAAGTCTTTGTCTAAAAAAAAATTTTTTTTTTTTTTTTCAAATTTTGTTTTCTTGATTCCCAGTGTTACTTGCCTTAGTTTAGGTTCTAGTCATCTCACATGTACACTATTTTGGTAATCTCTGGTCTACTGAATCTCCTCTCTGTTTTCTCTTGAATATGTTATTCCAAGGTCAAGGAGATTTATCTTTCTAAGACCCAAAACTGAGCCTATGGTTCCACAGTTTAAATGAGCCTCCTCAATGCCAGGAGCTCACACAATGGTTAGGCTCTTAACATGGCATCAAGCTCTTTGAGGTCTAGCCACTGCTTACCTAAGTTTTTATGATTTAGTGTTCTGACCTACTTTTAGTTCCCAGCTGTTTATTCATTCATGCCTTTGAAGGTTCTGGGCCTTCATGCTGGAATTCTCTTAACAAACTGTTTATTTACCTTTAAAAATTCTGCTCAGGTGCCCTGTTTGTCCTTTAATTAATGATCTCCACTTTTTTTGTTTTAAGATTTATTTATTTATTTATTTATTTATTTATTTATTTATTTATTTATTT